>NW_025999468.1:6780000-7380000 GCF_019419815.1 Pyrus x bretschneideri
TTGCTGCACAGCAAGACAAGGGGCAAATGAGAATCACGGGTTAAGGATAAAATCCATTGGACATCAGGAGCATTAACGACTCATATTATCTTTACCAGAGAATGACAGTAGCTAACTCCCGAGATAAGCTGCTGAAAAAAATACCTAGCCTGCAAAACCAACAAAACTTAAGATGACTTTGTTACTTAGAAACTTAACAAATTAGCCAGAGTGAAATACACACACTGGAGGGTTATGAAATCATAAGTATTGGCATGCTGTAAGTGTAACTATAATTTTCTTTATCATTTCCGGGATTTTATGAGGGTACAAGTACAAAAGTTTTCAAAAATTGGAGCTTCCCATTAGTCAAGGTCAGTGATCAAACCTCATCTTCACTGAACCTTCCTGCATTGCAGATTCGCTCGAAGAGCTCTCCACCAGCCGCATACTCCATCACGATACCAAGATGTGTAGGAGTCAAAACTACCTGAAATTCCAGAACATCATTTTACCCCAATGAAACTGATTATATTTTATTTGGATCCTTCACAGTGAAAACCATATCAACAAACACAAACCTCCCTGAACCGAATGATGTTTGGATGGCGAAGCGATCTGTGGTTTATGATTTCCCTTGCCACATTCTCATCAATCTACGACCAAACAATGAAACATATAGTTAAAGTCATACACATATACATATAATCATGTGAAACAAATAAGATATTGTGTTTTTTTCATGGATTCATAGAATGAAATGGAAAGATTGTAGCTTTTTCGAGCACCGACTCCGGAATTAAACAAATGGGTTTTCCTACATGAGGTTTATAATTCTAAAAGAATTAAACTTCAAAGCAAAAATCAAAGCAAAAACAAATAAGTAAACGGAGAAATGAAAAAAGGAGGAAAAGTAAGGACCTTGTGGCCGCGGTCGATGAATTTCATGGCGACGAGCTCTTTGGTCTCTTTGTTCCTCATAAGCCTGGCCACCCCAAAATTCCCAGATCCAATATCCTTAACAATCTCGTACTTTTCCATTTTCTACGTTTGATTTCTTCTAATTTTGCTCTAGGGGTTCTGTATAGAAACTCCAATTGAGCTGCACACCACGGAAGCTTGAAACGATCCAAGCTCACACAACACCCAGAAACAAAGAGAAACTGAACCGAATCGGAGAAAACCCAAAACCCAAATCCTGGAACGAGATCAGCGTTCTAGAGAGAGAGAGAGAGAGAGAGAGAGAGGGGGGGGGGGGTTGGGAAGGAAGAGAGTTACTGAATTGGATCACTTGCTGGATTTGATTTGGGGAATTGATTAGGTTGGGGTTGCATGTGGTGAAGATTGAAAGAAAGAATGTTCTATTTGGAAAGAGAGAGAGAGAGAGAGAGATAGAGGTTGAGGGATCCAAGATGCAGAGGGTCTTCAAGGTTAAGCAAAAGGAATCACAAAGAAAGCTTTATAATGGTGAGCTTTCTTAAAGATTTATTTACTTTTCATTATTTTATTTTTCCATTTTTGCCTGGATCAATCTCCATTTTTAACTTGGGACGACAACGGGGCGAGTGTGAACGGGCGCCACATCCATCTGTCCTTTTCGTTTAAGATTTATTACTCCATTACTGCATGGATTATTTTCGGATTTCTTCCTTTCAATTCATTAAGTTTGGAGATTCAAATCGTTGAAATTTGATCCAACGATTAAAATTATTACAATTTTTAAAGTGGACCCATGTTTATAACTTTTAAAGTGAGGCCCTATTTACAACCGTTGATCAAATTTTAACAGGACGGATTGCCGAACTTGATGAATTAGGAGGAAGAGATTTGAAGAGAATCCCTTTTCACCGCATCCATAACTAGTTATTTTAATTGAGAATTCCTCATTCTTGCATCGGGGAATAGGAACAATATTTGATTACTCAAAATTGAGTAGTAATTTTTATTTAAAATTTTTTAAAATTGTTCGTTGTTAATTTATAGAATTTCATGTTTTTAATCATAACTGTTTGAAAACAAATGAACGGTATTGGTAAAAGCATTACGAATCGTCTATGTATTTGTTACAATAGATTGACTAAACGACCTTAGTTTTAATTTATTTTTGGCACAAATGATCTTTACAGTGTGATTCATAATATGAATAGTTCTGATCATAAACACAAAGTTTTATGATTAAAACACTCAGAATTTTAAGTATGAACTTCTACTTATCTTTATATAATCAAGTATTGTTTAGAGAATAGTATCTCTAAACCTGCATCCACCAATTCGCTTTTTTATGAAAAAATTAATTAGTAATATTTTTTTGCTCATATATGAAACATAAATTAATCGACTCGTATCAAAAGGTTAATAAAATAGTGAATAATTCCACATCCTCTAATTCGTTGAATGTTCATCAATCCCCGTCTCAATCTTCTTTTATATATAAAACCAGAGCCCCAATTTCGGATCACGGCTTCGACAAAATGATTAGGACCAGAATACAACCAAAGAAAATCAAAAGCAGCAAAGAAGAATGCATAAAACAATACAAGGGTAATTTTGTAAATTTACTTTTTAATAATTTTGTCTTAGAACAAGTGGATAAGCAATCTGACAAAGTTAGGAGCAATTAAGTATGAACAGTCATATCACAAAATGTACAAACAAAGCATTTTAAGTGACATGTAATGCTGGTTATAAAAAATGTTTTTTGAGGGGGTAGGCTTAGCCTCGCAATGGACTAGCAATAATATGATTTAATCATTTGTTTATTAAATATTATTTTCTCTATTTTTAAACACGTTCAAAATATCTTAAGAGACATGTAATGCGGATTATAAAAAAGTCGTTCGCACACGAATAATTATTTGATTAAATTAATTGTCAAATGAGTTTTTTTTCTTTTAACAAACGATATTATCTAAACATTAAGGGGATAGACTAAGTTTATCCTTAGATTAGCAATAATGTAATTCAATTAATTATTTATTAAACATTATTTTCTCTATTCTTAATGTAAATTCTATAGAGACCAATGTTATTATGATACTTAAACTGCTTTAATTGGTTTATAAAAGGTTTCTTCTAGCATGATATAAGATTATTCATTAGGTTGTGATTTTCACACACCCTTACCTACTTTTCCCACACTTCTCCATATTTTTTAATACTTAATTGGTATCCTACTATTTAATCTTCCATATATACCCCTCCGTATTTAATCTTTCATTAATTACCATAAAAAAGTAGGAAGGGTATATATGGAAGATTAAATAGTGGGATACCAATTAAGTATTAAAAAATAGGGAGGGGTGTGGGAAAAGTAATTAAGGGTGTGTGAAAATCACAACCTATTCATTTACTTCAAATATTTGACTTTTCTTTTGTCAATTTACTCATATAAATATATTTAAAACGTATAAGTCACGCTTTGCACGTCGTGATTTAAAAAATATCTTATGCACGCGTGTGTGCGCGTACATGAACGCTAGTACTTATTAAAATAAAAGGTAATACAAGACATCACAACTTGCAAAACCAATGGGTAAGACTTGCAAACGTAAATATTATCCACAAAAGCAAAATATATGCAACTAAAAGGTTAACATAATTTTCTCATGACATCAAGGGCTTTTTTGACAAGTACTTTTAAACGACTAAAAGCGTTTTTAGAGAAAATGATTTTGAAACTAATCCTTAGTAAAAATGCAAATTAATCATAAAAAAACACTTGAAATACTTATTACAAGAAGCACGTACCATAAAATTAAAATCACTTGCCAAACGAGTCTCAAAATACCAACTTTCCTCCACAAAAGCACCAAAGTTTTGCAGGGTCTAAATATCACCACAAAAAAAAACAAACTTGAGCACACATCAAAGGCTCCACAGTAGAGTGAAGCCGACTTCGATGAGCACTCACAATCCTTCCACTAGTACGAAATGTGGGTTGCGTCCGAAACAAGTAAAGGCAGAGAGAGTGGAATTTGCAAGATATATCTAGCAAGCACTGTGCAGAGTCGGACATTTCACACCATTAGACTTCCACCAAAGGAACATATATTTCAAATTCATTATTTCTTAGCAAGAAAGGCTCCTCATTTGTGGCTCGTTCAGAAGTGCTTTTAAATGATTAAAAGCGTTTTGGTAGAAATCACTTAATAAAAATGTAAGTGAATATTAGAAAAGCACTATTCTAGGAAGCATTTCAAGTGCTTTTGGAACCCAAAAACATTTTCTTTATAAATGTTTTTAGTCATTTTGAAACAATTTCTAAGCGAGCCCTTAACATTTAAAACATACCTCCATCCAACTTGAGTGCACTAGCAGGAATCTTGTGCTATGACTGCTACACTAGCATGCAATCCATCAAAAGCATCCGCAAGAACTTGAGATATCAGATTTTGGTGAAGAAAACAATCCGGAAGGAGGGGAACATGCCAATATAATTGTTTGGCATTTTAATTAAAATGATTTATGAGATTAATATAACTTATCACTTTGGTCTTTGACATTGAAAATCGATACAAGTGGTCACTGAGTGAGTTTGTCCGCCGAAAATCTTTTTGATCATTCCCTAAAAAATATGTCAATATTCTTAGTAACACCCGTTTGTGTTGTAGATTTTTCGGTTGCATCCTCCCTATAACTGCCTTTGTACCCAATACGAGATAACAAGAATCAAAACCATTGGAGTTTGGCGGTGGTGGAAGTGATTGTATTGTTGTCTCTTGAAAACTCAAACTCACTCTCTTCTCTCTTTTAAGGATGAGTATCTCTCCTTTTATTTTATTTTTCACTTTTGAGAGAGAATCCATGGAGGATGGGTGTACATTTGAACCAAGGTGGTCTCGAGACTACTCGGAATCCGAAAAATATATCTGTGAAGATCTTTCGAGGACCTCGAATATTTGATACGAGTCTCTTTTGTGTCTATCAAGTGTTTGATGCAATAAAAAACTGGTAAATTGTGGTTTGACCCCCTGAACTATTTGAAATAAGTTAATTAACCCATTTTCGTTAGATTTCATCCACTGTTCTGTCAAATTCAAGGGGAAATTAGTCATTTTTATCATCAATTCTTACATGTCAGTTATAGCCATAAATAAAATTATGACATGTGGAAACATAATAATGTGAAATGGGCCATTATGCAAATGTTTGGTTTATTTATGTTTCTTATTATGCTATAAGTATTTGAATTATTACGTGTCCATGTGTCATTATTTTATCAGTGGTTATAACTGACAAGTAAGAATTGAAGATAAATAGATTAATTTACCCTTAAATTTGACGGAATAGTGGACGGAATCCAACGAAAAAAAGTTATTGACTGATTTTAAATAATTCAGAATAAGTTTCAACTAGATAATAGTTTAGAGGATCAAACCGCACTTTATCCAAAAAATAAAAACTAGTTGGTGCTGTGAAGCCCAACCATAAAACCCAACCCAAAAGGCTAAAACTGAATAAAAATTAATTAAAATCGCGATCTACCATATGTCCCATTTGTCCCATTTGTCAGAGATAAAAAAATAAATTAAATTAAAGAAAAATGAGATACGCGTTCCGATCCGAACTCGCAAACTCTCTCTCTCTCTCTCTCTCTCTCTCTCTCTCTCTCTGTCTCTCTCGTGAAGACTTTTGAGAGTTGTTGAGTCGAGTCCGAGTGGCCTCAGCCTTCACCTCCTCTGCCTCTGGGAGAGATCAGAATCATCACAACACAAATATTACACCACCTCCTCGCTGACCGTCCAGATCCCACCCTTGCCGGCGATCGCCATGTTCTCCTCCGTCCGATCTCTCTCCCTCTCCCTCCTCTTCGTCTTCTTCCTCCTCGCCCCCGCTTTCGCCACCGAGGCAGATCACAAGGTAAAATTATCCCCCCCCCCCTTCTCTCTATCTCTTCCATTGCGTTGCCCAAACCCTAACATTTTCTCTCTCACTAAATCCCCGTAGATCTCTATGTTTGTCCTTTAAAACTTTAAATTCCGATTCAGATCCGTATTTTCTACGGCTGGTTATCATGTAACTGTGTAAGCATGTGTATATGATGTTAGGGTTAGATCTTAACTGGGTTTTTCTTGTTGGTCCAATTATTGCTGTTTTTGTCTTATGGGTACCTACGATAGCGCTTGTAGTGGTGAATTGGGACTTGCAATGGTGATTTTACCATAGGGTTTTGCTATTATGTGAATGGGGTCTAGGGGCCTCGAGGATATCGATGACGAAATTTGCGTGAGCTGGGTTTTATGCTTGCATTTGAGTAGATTTATGCATAGATGCTTCGTTTAGCAGAACAAAAGACATCAAACTTATCGAAAGTGCAGATCTTGGAACTTGAAAACTACTTTGCACAGATAGCTAATATCACTACGTATCCATAACGCTGAAATGACATCTGAATGGGATCCACCTCCACCAAAAACTGGTTGCAAGTCAATCTGCCATTGTAACACAAGAAGCTTGCCTTGCATTAGCAAAAAATACTTTATGAGTGCTAATGTACTGTCCATATATCCATAAGTCAGGTACCTGTTCAATGAACCCATTGATCCTCAACCTAGGTAATTTCAAAAGACATTAGTTTGAGGCATCCTGATGCTCTAATGAAGCATATGGCTGGCTGCCTTGAATTGTAGATGTAAAAGATGATAGCCTGAAGCCTTTTTCTATAATCGGCACGTGTCAACTAGAATTTCACATACACTGTCATTCTGTCATCAATTTTATTAATCTAACAGGAAACATTTTTGTTAGTTCTAAGTTCACACTTTCCTGCACTGCTCTGATAATAATTGTATTGGATTGATCCATGCTTGATCTAATTCTAAATTATCTGTAAATATTCTAATGCTCCCTTGCTTTCGTTTTCAGTATCAAGCAGAAGATTCAGTTACCCTTTGGGTGAATAAGGTTGGGCCCTACAATAATCCTCAAGAAACATACAATTACTACAGTCTTCCTTTCTGTCATCAATCTGAAAATGCTGCTCACAAGTGGGGTGGCCTTGGTGAAGTCCTGGGTGGAAATGAGTTGATTGATAGCCTGATTGAAATAAAATTTCAAAGTATGTAGGCTTCCTTGCTTTGCTTTAATTTTTGTTGCTGGATTGAGGTATTTCATTGCAACTTGATCTGTTTCATTTCTATATGCAGAAAATGTGGACAGGACCACCATTTGCCAACTTGAACTTGACGATCAAAAGGTTAAACAATTCAAGGACGCAATCGAGAATAACTACTGGTTTGAATTTTTCATGGGTATGTTTTCAATAAAATTATTTAATACGATATGTATACATGGTATAAATATTGGTTTAGATCAAATTGAAGTATGGTGTTTCTAGATGCATATGAAGTTTCTGTTGGAAGTCTTGAGTTAACATTCCAAAACACTTATGGACTGTTGATTTACAAATTTTGTACTCTTTTTGGTATATAGCATGCGTTTTATTTTCTCTGGGGAAGTCGGTGGCCTGTGGGGCTAGAAGGCCTGCAATTCAGCGTAGTTACTGGAGAATGTTGTGGAAAGAATGAAAGATGAGTCGTACGTATCTAGCGCATGGAAGAGGGATGTAGGAAGCAAAAGATTAGGGCAGAGTTATCATTAAATCAATATTAAGAACATTTCTTGTGCTTATGTTTGGACTACAATATAGCTGATGCAATAAAATTATTTACTTAGATGTTTCCTTAGTCATAAAAGTTAATTAATCATTGTATTGTGACTTACATGTTTGTCTATACCTCATGAGCTACTTTCTAATTGTTGCCAAGATCAATATTACTTTACGAGAAACTTGATTTTTAACTACAAGAATTTTGTGTTAATTACATTTTCATAAACAGTATAATGTTAGTATTGGCTTAGGAAATGCTTGAAATTATCTGAAAGTGGTTTTATTGCGTGTGTTAATCTGGATCTCTGTGGAGGTCTACTGCAAGGGTTTATTTTCTTTATGTTTTGTGGCCAATTTGTTTTATATGGGGGCATTCACTGATCCTGTATTTTGTCTCTTTAACGTATTATCTCCCCTGGATGTTGCTGTGCTGGATACATATTCAGATGATCTCCCTTTATGGGGTATGTGGTATACTCATTCCTCCCAATTTGAGCTCATGCTTGTGTTATCCTCTTATTAAATTGGTCTTCGTCTTCTTGTGATATACTAGGCTTTGTTGGTGAGTTGCACCAGGACAAGAACAGTGAAAATGGCAAGCATGTCCTTTACACTCATAAAAGTATCATTGTTAAATACAATAAAGATCAGGTTTGCGATTCTCCATATCAGATGTGGTTTTTATAGTGGGCTTGAGGATCTATGATTTTATTATAGTTTATAATTTTGTAGATCATTCATGTGAATCTCACTCAAGATAGTCCAAAGCCATTGGAAGTAGGGAAGAAATTGGATCTAACATACTCTGTCAAATGGATTGCAACCACTGTCACCTTTGCACGTCGATTTGATGTCTATTTGGACTACCCTTTTTTTGAGCACCAAGTAAGAACTGACTGTTTATTTGTTTACCTATTTTTCTTTCTGGCGTTGAAAGTGTATTATCCTAAATTCAGTAGAATTATGTCTGCAAGGTATTGTAACATTGGTTGCTTGATGATGTTAATATATATATATATGTGTGTGTGTGTGTGTGTGTGTGTATGTATGTATGTATTTTAATTTTTAATGAGCTGTATGTACTGTTTTGCAATATGCAGATACATTGGTTCTCGATTTTCAATTCATTCATGATGGTTATATTCCTTACGGGTTTGGTCTCAATGATATTGATGCGGACTCTTAGGAACGACTATGCAAAGTATGCTCGGGAAGACGACGATCTGGAGACTTTGGTATGGTCTAATGATTTTGTTTATAATCATATCATATCCTTCTTTTAGATGTTTTGATTTTTTTTCTTATGCGACGACATAGATAGAGATACAATACATAAAATCTTTTGTGTGGAGACCCTTTTGAAAATGTGCCTGTTGTAGGAAAGAGATGTCAGTGAAGAGTCTGGCTGGAAACTTGTGCATGGGGATGTTTTTCGGCCTTCTCGGAATTTGGTTGTCCTTTCAGCTCTTGTTGGCACAGGCGCTCAGCTAGCGTTGCTTGTTCTCCTCGTCATCTTACTGGCAATTGTTGGGATGTTGTATGTTGGGTATGTTGACTGCTTGCTCAAAAGTTCTTGGGATGCTATTTTGGGTTATTGTTTTCCACTTGCCTAGCTTTATTTATTTTATTATTTTCAAAACGTTTATATTTGAATCATAAACATGTAAGTTGTGCATACATATATGTTTATGTAATTAATGTTAGTCCAACTATGCATCGCTGCACATTAATGGTTCCCTGTCTTATCTTGTTATCTCATATTCCCATCTTAATTAGTTCATTACTATTTGTGGTCCTTGGAGGAATTGCTAGATTTTTAATTGTGTGTTATACTTACATCATTGCATTTATCTGGTGTCTCAGGAGAGGTGCAATTGTAACAACTTTCATAGTGTGTTATGCCCTTACATCTTTCATTTCTGGTTATGTAAGTGGTGGGATGTATTCACGGCATGGGGGTATGTATTTCTTTGTTTGATATGATAGATGTGCTAGTCATTCTGTTTAAGCTTTCTAACAAATCACTACAATCTTTATCAGGTAAAAACTGGATAAAGTCAATGATACTCACAGCATCCCTATTTCCATTTATGTGCTTCGGGATTGGGTTTGTCTTGAACACAATTGCTATTTTCTACGGGTCACTAGCAGCTATTCCTTTTGGCACAATGGTGGTTGTTTTTGTCATTTGGGCATTCATCTCTTTTCCTCTAGCACTTCTTGGTACAGTTGTTGGAAGGAACTGGAGTGGTGCTCCTAACAATCCTTGCCGTGTGAAAACCATTCCTCGTCCTATTCCTGAGAAGAAATGGTATTTAACCCCATCTGTAGTCTCAATGATGGGAGGACTTCTGCCCTTTGGAAGCATATTTATCGAAATGTATTTTGTCTTCACGTCCTTCTGGAATTACAAGGTGAAATTTCAATAACTATGTACTGTTTATAGGATAGACTTGCTGATTACATAGATCTGGAGTACAAAATAACATTGCAAACATAGGCTGTGCATGGCATTCCTTAGAGTTAGACAAAGTTACAATAGTTGGAGTCATTATGACACCAAGCTTATGAAAACTGTTGAATTCATGAGGTTCATTTGCTGAATTTTACATCTTGAAAGCAATGATTCCTGGTCTGTCTTGGGAATCATTTGTTTGTCAAAGACTCGGTGAAGTTCTGTTGCACCACATTTGAGCATATTCTATGTTGTTTAGAAAGCTGCTAAAGTCTGTTGTGGCGAAAGTGCATGATACTTGTTGAGTGTGGACACAATGATTAACATGAATAGTAATGTATTTCTTGGTCTTTGTGTCTCAACAGGTGTACTATGTCTATGGCTTTATGCTGCTTGTTTTTCTGATTCTCATCATTGTTACCGTATGCGTGACAATTGTGGGGACATACTTCTTGCTTAACGCCGAGAACTACCACTGGCAATGGACTTCTTTCTTTTCTGCTGCATCAACAGCTGTCTATGTGTACTTGTATTCAATATATTACTACTATGCAAAGACTAAGATGTCGGGTTTCTTCCAGACCAGCTTCTATTTTGGGTACACTTTGATGTTCTGCCTTGGCTTAGGGATCCTCTGCGGTGAGTTTTATCTTATGCACTAACTTGAATTTCAGTTCCACTTCATGGATTTTGAGATGTCAATATTGTTTTTTGCTCGACTCTTGTTCCCACCCAACCAGTATGGCAGCATGAATGTGGGCGACCAATTGTTGACCTATGTATTTAAAGGCTTTTTTACGGTGCTATCATTTCTTGATTGAACTATGCTTGACCTGAGCTTTAGTTGCAGAGTTACTAAGAAGAATCGTCTCTTCTTGAGTGCCATGTTCTCCCACCCTCTGATTATTTGTTTGTTTCCTTTTCAAATGTGCAGGAGCTGTTGGATATTTGGGTTCCAATTTGTTTGTGAGGAGGATCTACAGAAATATCAAGTGCGACTAGAGCATCTCCGCGAGGAAATGGACCTGATGGAGCTTTACCGAGTAGATTGGCCGTTGTTGAGGTACGTGGTCAGGGATGGGGATCCAGCAACCACTAGAGACCGAAATCGCAGGGTTGAGGATAGGGAATGTATTCTTTCTCTGGACTTGGGAAAGCCCTGAGAGGTTTTTTTTGTTTCCCCAGCTGTCAGTGAAAGCCTAAATTTTAGATTGCAGAGATTGTTTTATAATCTAAGTTAGCGGTCGTCGTACTCCTGTTGATTTTATTATTTTCTTTTTTTCGTCCTTTTACAAATAGGTGCCCTATTACTCTTTCTATCTGTATGTCTTTGGGATGGATGGGAAGTAAGGGAAGGGCTTCCCGAAACGAACCTTTGATTCCGAGTTATGTAGCGACTTGTGAATTTTGATTCCATCTGTACCTTGCATATATAAGTATCATTGTCTGAAACCTCACTTTGTGTCTCTACATCTTTGCATGATTTGTTTCGAGTATTTCTTTTAACCCGATATGAATGACAATTCGGGTGATCTCGTGATATTCCGTTGTGGGCTTTTTAGTCAAAATAGTTCTTGAAACATGCGTTATTTCTCATTTTGATCTCAGAGATTATTTATTATTAATCATTTTGATCATTCCTTGAATAATTATATTAAATAAAGATTAAAATGACCAAATTACCCTCAATTTAATAAACAATAGGTTAAAATGATTTGACAAAAAATAAAGGTATTTTTGTTATTTTATTCTTGTTTAATGAAGATTTTTCATGGAATGATCAAATGATTGATAATGAACAAACTTATGGATCAATTGCATTGATTTCAAATTTCAGGACCAAAATAAGGAGTTACGTAAATCTCAAAGATTATTTTAGATAAAAAGTCTTACGTGGTGTCGTAATGAAAATTACGGATGAGTATGTCTGTAGCCAGAGCCGATAGCAAATGGTCCTTTTTATGCCGTAAACGAGCTCTGTTTCTTCGACATCCATGTTGTGCAAAAACTGCTACATGCTGACATAAATCTTCGTACAAAAATTACATAAATCTTTGGATCTTTTTGTTAAAATCTTGTTGAACAAGTAATCCTAGTTTATGATAGCCTATTGTTGTAGATGGTGCTAGTTTGATATCTGTCAATTTCCTTTCCCCTAACAGCTAACTATGTAATCCATTAATATTATCGTTCTCCTCAAAATGATAGCCTTGTGTTATACAAGTAATGTTATAGTTAAGTCAATCTTGGTGATTTTAATTTAACCAGTTTTTTTTTTTATAATACGATATTTCAAATTGCTATAATCTATTGAAAGAGAAATTTGAACTTAATGTCAGGAGACAAAAACACCATCTTAGCCAATCGGCCTGACATACATTGATCTAGCTAATAGACCTAACTTGCATTTGTATTTTGGCCTACTAGAGATTAGATTCTCTTTTATCTTGTAGTCCAGAGCCGAAGGACTGAGAAATTCAGATCAGTCAAGAGAAAGATCCGAACTCTTAATTTGTGTACAGTAGACCAATAAAATGAACTAATGGAAGCCATAGAGTTAAAAAAAAGTGGTCCGAACTTCTTAGTCTGTCAGCTTCGGATTGCTAGACGCGGAGAGGATTCGATTTGTAGTTGAAATAAGACCAAAAACCTCGTTCAGAGGATTGTGCCCGCCACATTCACTCACTCCTATATGGTCCTGTGGTGATGATAAAAAGATAGAGTGATCCACAAGATTTTGCCACGTGGCAGATAAGGGTTGATGCCACTTCACCCTCTCTCTCTCTCTCTCATTTGTAGCCACAATTTCCACAAGTCATCCCATTTATCAACACTACTAAGCCTTTCACTCCCACTCTCTTTAGCCACAACACAAAAGCCTTGCAACCAAAGCAAACCAAAAACCATGGCAGCCACAGCAGCAGCAGCTCTCTCAAGCACCATGGTCAGCACCTCCTTCATCCGCGGCCAGCCGATGACCAGCCTGCGGTTGTCCCCCAATGTCGGCCAGGCCCTTTTCGGGCTGAAGGCCAACCGCGGAGGGCGTGTGGCGATGGCTGCCTACAAGGTGAAGCTGATCACACCAGAAGGGCCACAAGAGTTTGAGTGCCCTGAGGACGTATACATTCTCGACGCGGCGGAGGAGGCAGGAATTGACCTGCCCTACTCCTGCAGGGCAGGGTCTTGCTCCTCGTGCGCCGGCAAGGTTGTGAGTGGGAGTGTGGATCAGTCGGACCAGAGCTTTCTGGATGATGATCAGATTGGCGGTGGATTTGTGCTGACCTGCGTGGCTTATCCGTCGTCTGACGTCACACTTGAGACCCACAAAGAAGAGGAGCTTACTGGTTAAGTGCTTTTGAGCTTTCTCATGATGATGTCATGTTTTGACGGCTGCTGTCCGGTTGAATCTGGCTTTAGTTTGTTTCAGGATAAGGTTGTCTTGTTTCTAATTATATGAGTTGCTTAATGTTTTTGTACTTCGTTTGTGGTATAAAAATCATTGTACCTTCACCCTTGTATGAACTCTCTCTCTCTCTCTCTCTCTCATCTGCTTGGAAGTGCTTTTAGGATAATAAGTGCTTTTAGATAATTAAAAGAACATCTGATAACGTTTGTTAGTAAAAGGAAGGTTCAAGAGGGAAGAACTTGTAATGAAAGTGCTTGTGAAGGTAGAAGGTATGTCTTAAAAGCCATATTTAACTGACAGTGGAATGAATTTTAACATGGCTTAACAGAAACTTCCAAGTGTTCAGCCATTTTCTAAACCTAAACAACGCCCTCGCTTGCTAATCCATAATCGAAATGGTAGGATTGTACTAGAGTTGAATGACGAGTAAGAGTCGGATTCCTGTTGATTCCAATTACGAAGCCTCAACTTGCTAATCAAGCCCTTCATGTTTTCTGAAACAACTCCAATAGAGTATCCATTTGTTCCTCCACTCCATCATCATCATCGCTGTTTATCGGAGGCTGTGATGCACTGATTCTCACCGCGTCAGATAAATACTCTTCCACTCGAAATGAGTAGTCATGCTGAGATGGTCCGGAAGTCTGTTGATCAGTCTCGGGTTGCTGTTCCATTGGTGCTACCGTTACTTGATGTAGGGAGTCCAAGGATGAGTTCCGAGACAAGGTACCAGATGCAACGGTTATCTCATCCCTCTCGTCTGTTGTATCAAGTGAACAAACTGACCTTGTTGCGTGTGAGTGTTTAGACCTCTCCTTTACTCGCTTGCACCAACTATGGAGCGAATCTCTAACACTCTCAGCAACAAGAGCTTTCTTACACTGGGATCCCATCTGCAGTCACCAAATAGCGAGAATGAACCATAAAAAACAACTCATTCGTGCGAGTCAGAACAATTTCTTAGCTTCTGTGACATCCATAAGTTCCCGTAAATAAGAAACCGTTAGTTTGTTAGGCTAAGTTAACAATCCCGGAAAGTGTGCAGTATTGTGCATTACGCAAAATTCTAACGTAAATCAGTGAAGCGTTTAAACAAACCTGTGTAACAATTACGTTCAGAGGCACTGTGCCGTAACTACACCAGAACTGAACAAGAACACTGCAAATTGGCAATCACCAAAAAATTAAGAAAAACATTGTAAGATGCATAATACCGGTACTCTTAACATGTCCACGGTCAACCTCTAGGACTGATTGACGCTAGGATCCCGTTCATATGCATCAGCATGACCAGAAATTATTGCGTTGTCAAAGTACAGAACATACCCGCAGGTCAACCGAATAGCGATCATTAAGTGGTTTTTCATGAAGCATGATCTCTCCTTAAGCCCCCACTGCATTTACAGAGGAAAAGTTCAATACAATTTCCATAATCTCTGAAATTTCATCCAACCAATTTATATGTTGTTACACGAGACTAATGCTCTTACCAAGGACCAGAGAAATGTCGCCATCTCAAAGGCATTCTGCAGTCACACCAAGAAAACTCGTGAGGATCAAAATAACTACAATTAAGGCGTAAGATATGATTTCAAATATTCGTAACCTGAAATATGATGAACTGTATCAACCGCAATAGTATCACAGGTTTTCCAAACCAAAACAAATCATCACGTGGCTTTACTTGAGTCCCATTAGCTGGCCCTGTTTGTTCCACTTCAAGTGCTAAGGAAGAGACGACATGCTGTAGTTTCGTTCCAACCAGCATGACAAGCTTTGACATGAACCATCCGAAAGAAAAATGAGAAGGAAGATTGTTTTATAGACGATTTACTTTAGAACAATGATAGCATGTGAACTTACAATGGCAGGGATGAAAGAAAGCCAAAAGTAAATATTCAAACCTGCAGAAATCGGAAAAATGTCAGGAAATAAGGCTCCAATAACACACACACACACGTGCGCGAATCTATTTATTTGCGTTCTGAAGACACAAGACTTTACCATGAACATTTACGAAAATGCAGACTATGGAATATCCCCAAAGTGGGCAGCTGCAAACGAAAAATTATTCAGATACAACAACCTTCATCCCGTAAGATAATTAAGATCATAATATGAAATAAATCCATGTTCACTATTTGATTAAAAAAAGCTGTTTTTGTTTTCTCCAATAACTCATCTATTCAAAGCTTAACGTCCAATGACACCAACCAGAGGGTAAAAACATTCCGAGTGATATTTACAGGCATTGGAAAAGGTCATTTCATCTTCTATCGATATTACATACTTCTGTACTGTCCTATACAGCCTTATATTAACAGGAGATGTGAATATAATATAACAGATTGTCAGTCAAGAAGCGCAAACCACTACAACTCAAGTACATACATACAATACAAAACTCCCAAATATCAGAATATAACATAGTTTGGTATAAAGTTACGTATGTAATCCAGAAAAGTGCTTACCTAATACCCAGAATGCCCTGAAATTCATCTTCCATACTCCGGACCATGTATTTATGAAAATTATACGAAAGTGGAAGTTTGTGCTTCTGCATATTACGAACGCATAAACAAAAAGCCATGCGCATCAGTACAATAACAACATCAAAAAGCCATGAGAAGGGATGCTATTCCAGCGAACAAGAAAGTCAACAGAAATACACTGGTTACTAATCTCAAAACACTTAGAGTGATTAATACACTCTAAGATCTGCAACTTTATCCAGCATGCTGCATATTCATTCAGATAGTTTGAGGTTTCTAGTGCAATTAGAAAACAGAATGTTTACTAACTTTTTGTTTTACAAATAAAATAAAAGGAGAAGAGAGACAACCGATTACAAATATGAATACAAAGAAAAATGAGGTGCCAAAGTATGTCTTGTACATAAGCGGTAAGAAACCAACGTGTTCAACTAAGGGAATCAATAATAATATACTCACACTGATGAAGCCTGAACGCAGAGCCAAGTAATCTGATCTCTCTATAGAACTCTTAAATTGTCGTAGAAAGCAGAGCTGCAGCATTAAGATGAAAATCATTACTTTAAAGACATTTGAAAACTCAGGATATTGAAGATTTTTAGCAAATAATTGGAGATAAGGGCCTGATCCATATTGCCCTTGCAGTAAAGAAGTTTTGACTACTATGTGTTTTAAAAGTTGTCTTGATCGGAAAACACTAGGCAAATGAACTCAAAGGGGTATGTTTCAGCTCCCTTTGTTTTTATCAAATCTTACAAAAATTTGTTACCATTAGTTTTTGTGAAAAGGGAGAATCAAGGTTTAATATATCTTCTTTTGTATCAAGGATGATAAGTTACCATCCAAATTAGAAGCCGATTCCTGCTCCATGGATGAGATGTGTGATGGAAAATAAAGGTAGACTGCCGCTTCATGACCTTGTTTTTCTTTGCTAAAGAAAACACCAATGGATTAGTAGGCTCATATAGCCAAGATAATATATATGTACTTCAAAGACTTGCAAAAATAGGGTAATGAAGAAGGCATGGAAATGCACTAGAAGTTATCAGTTGAAAGGAAGCAAAAAAATCCACAAAATAAAACCTCTGAATTTACTCTTCTAGACTCCAATACTGAAGCTGATGCTAGTGTGTGTGTGCAGGTGTGCGTTTTTTAACTCATATCAGCCAAGTGCACATTTCCACACCAGTTTGTGTTATTCGGTTGTTATCAGAACCCCTTGACAATGAACTAATATTCTTTCCCATATCTAACTCCTGGGTAAATATTCTCAAGTACCAACTTCTAGATTTCGACCAAGAAAATTCATCGTAACAAGTTCATTTCTTGTGTCCAAGATAACTTCTCTCGGCTCAGATATCTCAATAGCCAATTTTTTGGTTCAGACTTGACAAAAAGAAACCCAGGCCTGCTGTTCTATAACCCTCTTCAGACAGAAGTGTAAGTGCCACAGGCTGGAGGATGGTTATTGAAAACAAACCTTTCTTGTTTAAATTAATTGACATATGTAATCATTAATGTTAGCTAGTACGAGACATCACAATATTTGATTTTGCTTAATCTGATAAGGTTACAGGTCCGCAAGCATCAGGTTATCCAACACTACCGACCAATTTCTCTGATAAGATGGTGTCGAATGGCCTTGAAATTGACCTCAATTAGGCTATTGCGTTTAGCAATTGAGAAAATTTTCACCAGCATAACAAGGCTTTTAACAGATTCATTGCTAAGTGAGTGCTGAACAAATTCCAGGAGGCACCTTAACTATCTTATTTTTCGTTTTCTCATGTACCTTGAAAATTCGCATCAGCCAATGAGATTGCTTGATTTTCCCATTTCCTCCAACTGTAAATCTGTAAACAGGTGCACAAATTCAGAATGCAATGGCCAAAAACAACAAAGCCTTATCCCACTAAGTGGGGTCGGTTGTATGAATCCTAGAATGCCATTGCGCTCAGTTTTGTGCCAAGTCTTCCGTTAACTCCAAGTACTCCATGTCTTTTCTTAGAGTACTTGGAGCTAACGGAAGACTTTTCTCAGAATGCAGTGATCATCACAAGGAAATGAATTAGGGATGAAGATTGCACCTTGCTCATAGCCAAAGCCACAGCCAAACAACTGTACAACACATGGATGATCCCAAGAACGAACAGGAACCGGTGCAGCTGCTCCAGTCCCTCATAAGAAACAAACGGTTCCCGGCCCTGCAATTAACCATTAGAAATTGTAAGGAAAATGCATCCACAAATCTTCCAAATTTTAACTTCGGAAACCAGTTTACCTCACCACATTGATGAGAAAAATCAGTTAATCCTCTTGGAATCTGAGTCTTGTTAGGAGAACTTTCAAGCATGACATGCTTCTTGGTGCTGTCATCTTCCTCGGAACATATGTAAAATTTACTGGTGAAAAGGGAAGAGTTTACACAAATCCCAGAGATCCACCTTGCCGATTGTGACAACAACAACGATATTAGGCCAAGCAGCATCAGTTCTGCCATGAAGACCGAAATGCCAATTAGAACAAGAAGAGAAATGTAAACATTTAACCAGCATTGTCACAAACATTAGGGATATTAGAAGTCTAGCACTCCTTAGTAGAGAACTTGTACTGTTTGAACTTAAACCCGAGGCTCAACTCACCTTCCTTAATCTTCTCTAAAGAAGCAAACAGCGCTTTCCTCCTTGTCTTCTTCAACCACTGCACACAAAATAACACCAATCACTGTTGAAAACTAAAACTAAAATTGAAAGATCTTAAATCCAAAATTCATAAATGCCCTCAAGAACTTGTTAAGCTCGCCACTTAGTACTATGGTCTAGTGGTATTCCTCTTCACTTGTAAGCAAGGGGTCTTAGGTTCAATTCTCGCCAAAGGCGAATTTGAACCACATTATTGCTAGCCCATTGTGAGGCTAAGCACACCCCCGCCCCTTTAAAGAAGATAATATCATTGTTAAAAAAAAAGAACTTATTAAGAATAAAACAACCCTCCATCACAACAACATTCAAACTTATTTCCTCTCCTTTCCTGCCCTTTTCTCAGCAACCAAGCATAGAAACTGTCGAAGCAGGTCCCACATTGAAAAAGTTAAATCGCCATTATATTGAATGGTTCTACGACTAATTTTATCAAGGCGTACCACTAGACCGTCTCGACGTGTTCGATGGAAACTTGTGAACTAAACTAAACAGGTAGGTCTGTGGGTTTCACTTGATAAAAAATCTAGTGTCCAAAACAAAATTAATTGAGCAAAGTAGCTAGCTGGGTCCCAGACATTGAAGAATCTACAAATCAGCAAATTTTCCAAAGCATTTCATCATCAATTCGTTACAAAACTCTTCTCATATGTATATCTCCAAACTAACAAAAATGTATGCCAGATAGCTAAATGGGTCCCCGACACATCAAAATAAATAAAGGACGCAATTTTGCTCACCACTGTCAAGTGGTGACGTGGTGGTAATGCTCACCACCATATTTATCAATTTTGAGATTTGTATCTATCTACTAGAAAAACTCGAAATTTAAACTCATAAAATCGCCATAAATATGATCGTGAACAAAAATACCCTAAAATAAAACCCATTTTCTTTTCTTGAAGCTATAATAAATTAGATACAGCATTACAACTGTGAATCAAAAGACTTCGTCAAGTTGGCTAGAACACCAAAAGTTCAAATCTCCGCTCCAATTTTAATCAAATTAATTCAAATATCTCTCTAATAAAAAATATTAACCAAAAGAAATTTACAGCACTAGAAATAAATTAGCTTTCTTACAAAACATTTCCCAACTAAGCAGAACAAGCCAAGACATTTTGTTTACCTTTCCACATCTGTATATTGACCTTTCTACCAGAAGGCAGACAAAGACCATAACAACAATAACCGAAGCAACTGAATACGTTGGCGTCTCGGCCAACGACCTCTGTTGCTGTATCACCTCCTCCATCTCCTCCTCCTCCTCCTTCCTCCTTCCTCCTCGACCAACAATCAACAGTCAACAGAAAACCATCAACTGTTACTCTCAAAGGTTTCGACTTTCTTAGTTTTTAAGGAAAGATGGCAACTTTCTGGAGAAAATGGAAGCTGCCCAACAGCCCAAGTTGAAAAAAGCGGAAAGAAGGAAAGATCCAGGAAATGGGGAAATAGTAAGACCACGTTGTTGTGTAATATATTAATGTTGTTGAAGAGAGAGAGAGACAGAGAGAGAGAGAGGGGGTTTGAATAATTGATTGTGAAAGTAGTAGGCGGATCTTCTTCTTCAATAGTTTACATATAGGACCTGAAGTTTGTTGCATTATTTTTATCCTTTTTCTTTGTCCGGGTTGTGATTTTCTAAACAAACCCACCTTCCATTTGCTTTGGAATTGCTGCTGCTATTTCCCTCTCCCTCTCCCTCTCCCTCTCCCTGTGGATGTGCTGGAGCTGCATGTCTTTTTACCAACCTACTCACGTGGAGATTAAGAATCATCGTGTATCCCTCCCCTCCATTCCACGATTAGGGAAAAGTTTTAAAGATCCAACGGTCCTTTTTACTGCAGAAACTGGTAATAATATCACACTTTGTTGCCTTTTTAGCTTTAAAATGATTCCTCATTTTGACATTACTCTTACTTTGATGCTTGGTATTGAAAATCAAATGGTTTTGAGTTTATTCATCATCAATTATTTAAGTATTTTATGAAAAAATTTCGTTAAATGAAATTAAGTAGAGGGGTTGACTGGACAAAAATATTATTAATTTAATGGAAATTTTGCACAAAATGATCAAAATGATTAATTGTAGACAAACTCAAATACGATTTCTATGAATTTTCAATCTTTAGGACCAAAGTGATGAGTTATGTCAATCTCAATGACCATTTTAGCTAAAAGGTCTACTTCCTTTCAATCGTAGCTCATTCATTATGTAGATTAAAACCAATTAGTTTTATGATGGAACTCTAACTTTTTAAAGGGTATTAGAGCAAGTTGGTTCGTGTAAAGCCTTATGGTTACATATGTTTCACGTTATTAAATTTGTATTTTTTACGTGTTTGGCTTAAAAATTTACTATCATTTGAAGCTGATTTGATTAATATTAAGCAATTTAACTATATTCAATTATATCGTAAATTCATCGATTCAAGAGCAAAATAGAAAATTGTCTTTTTTTTTAAAAAACGCAGTAACAGTTTACCCCCCATTTTTCATATTTTCTGCTACTTGTTTAGCTCTTGAAAATAGGTATTCCTTTTAACCCATACTCAGAAAATTTTAAATTTTTATTTTTATAATTTACGTGTTTATATTCAAATTTTTTTATTTGGCTCAATTACAAAAGTTACTTTACATAATTTTTTTCTATACTTATGTATTTTACTTGAGCAATCAAATTTCGAATTGGAGACAAAACGATAAATTAATTTTTTAGTCAAAATTGTCTTCAAGATTGTTATAATTTTTCATTTTAATTATTGAAAATAAAAATTAATAAAATTGATTTTTGAATTTGTCTTTGACAAGTTTTCTTAATCATTTTGTATAAAATATGTTAATACCCTCGTTAAGTGAAAGAGTTAATTTGACAAAATTATCCATAAAAAAACGATCACATAACCATTTACATAATAGTTTACTAAGAATATTAATAAATTTTATGAAATAATCAAAATGATTAGAATAACTTCGATCATAAAACCCTTTGGGTATCCCCTTCACTAATTGTAGTGAGCCCTCTCTTCTCTAAAACCCCGAAAACTCCAGAACTCTTCAAAACCCTAGCCATGGCGCTGAACTCTCTCCGCCTCCGCCGAACCATAAGCGGTCTCTCCACCCTCCATCGCTCCCTCTCTGCAACCTCCGCACTCTCAGCTCCACACTCCTTTTCCTCTCCTCTGCTTCCCGCCTCCACGTCCGAAAAGTTCCCTGCGCTGCCGCCACAGTCCTGGAGGCTCCTCCTCCAGTCTCGGACGTTCAGGTCGTCGCCGTTCTCTTCCGCGCGACCGAATTCGTACGGCAACAACCAAAATGACGAGATTGGCCCGGATACGATACTGTTCGAAGGGTGTGACTACAACCACTGGCTGATCGTCATGGATTGCCCGAGGGACAACAAGCCTCCGGCTGAGGAGATGATCAGGAATTATGAGGAGACTTGTGCTAAAGGCTTGAACATCAGGTCACGCATCTTTCCTCTCTCTCCATTTTTATGTATATGCTTATGATGGTATGCTTTGATTTGACGATACGTTTGGTTACTGAGAAAATCAGAGGGAAAATGACTACTGTGAACGAAAATGGTAATTTTGAACCTTGCAATATATTCTGTAGTATTTATTAGCACGTCCCTCCACTCAGGAGTAGGCGCCCGATTCAAGTCCAACAGTAGCTTGATTGTTTACTTCTGTGTTCGAGGTGGACCATAACGAGTCCCTGTAAAAAGTATTCGCCTTTGGCGGGCCTGAGAAAGATAAAGCACCTATTAGTCCCGCTCTGGTAATAATTTCGGGATAATACAAAAACCGAAAGGTTTGTTGGTGTAATCGCCTCTAATTTCCCCTTAAAGGAACTAATAAGATGTTACAGTGTCTTGCCTGTGAAATGTTTTACCTCATAGTTCCACTATCGAATTCGGTTGATGGTATGATATCGATTCTTTTATATATTCATCGACTATTGAATGTAATTCTAACTTGTCTACTATACATATATTATTGGCTATATATGTTGCTCATCAACCATTTGCTGGATGCGATTATGTCAATGCTACTAGTTTCTATGACAAGTTTGTTGGGTAGCTTTATGCTTGCAGCAGTCTTGTATGCATTGGATGTTTCTTCTCATAAGTATTTTTGTGAATCAGTGTGGAAGAGGCAAAAAAGAAGATTTATGCTTGTAGCACTACAACATATACAGGCTTTCAGGTTGTGATGTCTGAGGAAGAGTCACAGAAGTTTGAAGGTAAGTTTTGGATAGCATTCTGTGTTACCATTGAAAATGATAGTCTTGAACCCCGATGATAACTTTTCCATTCAATTTTTAACAGGTTTACCTGGAGTAGTTTTTGTGTTACCGGATTCTTACATTGATCCACAGAACAAGGAATATGGAGGTAGGATGCAATGATCGTTTTCTCTGAGAATAGTGGGTAGCAATTTATCAGCTGATTCAACTTAAGTTGTTTTGGATTGCAGACTTGTAAAACAAATGAGCCAGTCCATCCATATCTACCATTTTAATTCAATTTAAATTGTTTTCTGTAAATATCAGGAGACAAATACATTAATGGTACAATCATACCAAGACCACCCCCAGTTCAGTATGGAAGGCAGCAGGGTGGAAGATTCCGTGATAATAACAGGAACCGTGACCAACAAAGATATGATCAGCAACGACCATCGTATAATCCGCAAGGCAATCCCTCCTATAATCAACAGGGTCCTATGCGAGGTGGAGGGAACTATGCAGCATCACAAAATTATAGCTCACCAAGACAAGGAGAGAACACAGGTCCTATTCCAGTGAATACCGCTGGAGGGAGGGATGCATATCAGCCAGGTGGAGAACCAGTACCTTCATATCAGGGCAATTACGACCAAGGAGGGCAGCAAAGTTATCGCCCCCAAGAACAAAGGAACTTCCCACAAGGACATCAGAGGAATTATGCCCCTCCTGGTCAGCAGGGATTTAGGGGAGATAACAGGAATTATGGTCCCCCACATTCTGATACTGATGGGCAAGGTTTGAGTGGATTTCAAGGCCAGGGAACACCTGGAGCTTATGCGCAAGGACCGAGCTCTGGAACTTATGAGCAACGACCAAGCTCTGGAGCTTATGGGCAAGGACCGAGCTCTGCAGCTTATGGGCAAGGACCGAGCTCTGCAGCTTACGGGCAAGGACCAAGCTCTGCAGCTTATGGGCAAGGACCGAGCTCTGCAGCTTATGGGCAAGGACCAAGCTCTGCAGCTTATGGGCAAGGACCGAGCTCTGGATCTTATGGCCAAGGACCGAGTTCTGGACCTTATGGCCAAGGAACGGCATCTGGTAATGCAAAGGGATACCCTGCACATGGAGGAGATGAGAGATTCCAACAAAGCAACTCTGCACCCATGGAACATACAGGGATTGACCAAGTAAGATATCAAATGCTGAGTAACTAGATGTTTAACTTGCGGAGTATGCTTACAATTTTGCGGATGAGATGAGAAAATCATGAAATTTTCTGGAAATTTAGGTAGCTCATGGTGGTTGGTTTTTGCAGGGGAAAAATTATTAGCGACATGCCAGTGCCACTCAAGACAAGACGATGCACGAAGGGATGTAGGAAGACTGAGTTATAGTCATGTTTACTCATGTTTGATCTGATGATAAGGGAGATTATCTGTCCTTCTGAAGTCTTTCGATGGTAAATATCCTCTTTCGTAGTGAAATGAGTCGGGAAGCTCCCTTGCATTATCAAGTAGTGCTTATCTTGTTGTACTCGTTTCTTGAAAATGATAATTGATAACGACAAAGACAACATTTGTTATATCACAAATTTTGAAGTATGTTTTGTTTCAAACCAATTACAAGTGCATAAAGCAAACAGAAACCCGGCCACGGAAGGCCGGTAGAAATCTTGGTGGTGGTTCTAGGGGAAAGGCCCCGGACTCATACAAGTTTCGTGCTTTCCCAACGAAGCTTTTGGAGAGAAATAGGACTGAAGGGAATTCTAACAGGAGAAACTTGCATTCGCCAATGTCACAGAAAACTACATCAGCAGCAGCAGCAGCAGAGCTACTCCCTTCAAACTCCTCTTCTGCGGTAGTATCAATGAAGACACCATAATCCGCTTCGCCATTACCAACCATATTGGCATTGGAAATCACTTTTTGTATGATCATTCCAGTCTTCCTTGGCCTTACATGTACACCTTCGTTATTCTGTTCATTCAAACGTGCATGTGCATTTTGGTGTTGGTTTTATCTTCACCGATCTTCCTCTTTAACAACTAATCATTTAACACACTAAAACGCTATTGTTTGTAAAAAAATGGAAAAACGAAAATGAATTTGCTAAAAAGAATCAAGGCCAAATTTAGCCAAGAGCCGACTACATATAGCAAGCCCACGAGCCCCTCGACAAGCCTTGCATGTGCGGGTGGAGATGGAACCAGGAGGATTCTCATCGGATGTGAGAATCCTCCAATCATATATGTTTATCGTATATCGAACGGTCAGAAATTATTGTAAATTTTTTTTATTTAAAATTGAATATAAACAATACCCGACAAAAATTAGTCACACAATGTACGATAAATAAATGTGATTGGAGGACCCCTGGGATCCTTACAAAGAGGATCCGGCAAGGATCTCACAACAAGAATCTGGCAAGGATCCTCTCTCGAGATGGAATATTTTAGCCCCACAATATTCTTTAAAAGATTAATTTTTGAATGCCTAAAACATACATAGCCCTAAGAGTTACGTTCAGCATTTCGTGACCGGAGATGGACCTTCGCGTTCTCTGGTACAATATCTTTCCACTGACATTTGAGATGGTATTTTAAAAAACAGTAATTCCACTTGCACTCAAAACAATAATTAAAAAAGAAAAAACAAGGTTAAGAGCTTCAAGAGTAATCTGTGCTTATAAGAAAACTGAAGAGAGCCCAAACCCTCTTGGAAATTTATAAATACATACAAGGACCCTCTCCCCAATCCCCAACATCGACGGTTTGCTGCTTGTGTGAAGTGTCCCGCCGCCGCAGCCTGCTATATCTCATCAACTGACGAACCATCTTACATTGGTTCTTCATTCGCAAGAACGTGATATCAATCTTTCGCTGCATTACTTACCTGAAGAGTCATTTTTATGTTCATTGATGCCAACTCTGCAGCTAAATATCTGAAGACATAGGGCATTGCAACTGTCTCCATCCCTTTGCTTGTCTTACAAGCATGGCAGATGACCTTCTTGGGAGCTCTTACAGACGGAATTCCTGAAACCAGACGCCCAACCCGTTTTGGTTGGATGAATGTGGACGTTAGGATGCTTCCACATATGGAACATACATCGGCAATGTGATAATCAGAACAGGTATGAAGCCTGTCGTGCAACAGATATGCTGCCCCATGCGCAAGCATGGAGTCGCGCTCCATTTCACCAAAACGTATGCCACCACCTCGCTTTCGTCCTTTGATAGGCTGGCGAGTGACCTGGTCTACCGTTCCAGTGGAGCGAACCTGCACGCCAAATTGGAGTACCACATGTAAGGCAACCAATGATAAAAAAAAGGAATCTTAAGAAAATCTTGAAAGCTCATGTAGTTAAAAAATTTGAATTTGGTTGAATCTTAACCTGAAATTTGTCTGAAACCATGTGTCGTAGTCGTTGATAATAAACAGGGCCAATAAAGATCTCGCATGTGAGTTCTGTGCCATAAACCCCGCTGTACAGAACTTCTACACCATGGTAGTTAAACCCCTTAACCTTTAACATTTCACCAAGTTCGTCAACAAGGGTTTTGGATTTTGGTCCAGTCTCTCCATTAGCATTCTTTGAACTAGCAAATGGAGTCGCGTCAACATATTTTCCATGTAAGCTACCGCCCTGCGACAAGAAACATGCCGGCATCTTTCATAGTTTCCTTTCATTGCATCAGAAAGCAAATCTATGCCCATATTAAAGATGTAGTATAAATAAAATTCTTTAGGATCAAGTACCTTTGCAGCAACTGATTCCAACAGCATAGCTATTGTCATTCTAGAAGGAAATGCATGGGGATTGATGATTAGATCTGGACGCATTCCCGTAACTCCAGAAAATGGCATATCAATATCAGGCCACAACTGGGAGCAAACACCTTTTTGCCCATGCCGGCTGCTAAATTTATCACCAATGATGGGGTTTCTAGTGTGTCGAAAGCGTATGTTTGCCTGCTCAAAACGAAAATAAAAATAAGTAAAATAAGGGTAATATAGGAAATGATAGCTACGCAAGTACAGTATAATATTCTTCATATGGAGGAACCAAAGTAAAGGTTGTCCACTTACCTTCTGGAGGAGCTTCTTCCCATCGATAGCAACGTAGTCAACTATAACAGGTTCTGTACCTTTCCGTTTGACAGCTCTAGGCTTATGAAGAGTGTCATTCGTAAAGCTATAATATTCTTCATATGGTTTTATTGTCTGAAAAGTAACAAAGAATGAAGTAAGTACATAATTGCAAGCACATATGTATTATATGTAGTACATTTATATTGGATGAGATTTTAGGCTTCAACTCTAGGGTTTTGAACTCTGAAAAAACCCAAAAGTAATGACCTAAAATCTAAGCAAGAGAAAAACTTGTACTTCCAGTCCGTCAACTGGCCAGAGGCCGCATGAAGACAAAATCCAATCATTAAGTCAGTCGACTGGCCAGCAGCTTGCATCTGGACAAAATATCACAACAACAGTTGCACTGCCGTGATCCCAACTATCGGGGTTCAACATAATGCAGAAGATAATATAGAGCAGAAACTAAATCCAGATATGAATGCTAACCTGACCAACATGAGGAAGACCATCTGAATCAATCAAAGGATTTTTATCGACGTTACTTTTCTTAAAATATGTTGGGGTGTTATCCGACCTCTTCTTTTGATCAGACAAGTCTATTGTTTCTGTCTGCCAAAACCCATCATTTGGTAAGGGTGGGTATTTAGGTCCAAGAAGAAGAAAACCATATGCATTAGTAAAGACATCAATTTGGTATACAAAAACATTAAAGAATAAAAGGAAAAAACCCCGTTAAAAATGACCTTCAACATACAATAAGAAACAAGAGTAAATTCATGTATACAAAATGCATTTGGCCAAATGAATACAAGATTTGCTAATAGATTCCATCAAGAACAAAATCTCCCTCACTTTGTCTGGGCCCTGCAGGATGATTATTTAGAAATTTCGGTCTGGACTCCAACTTAGTAATATGAATAAAGTACCAAGCTGCGTGGAATTTCAGTGAACATTCTTATAATTTGTAAATTGCCTTTGAGGCTCGGACTCATATTTCTCAAAACGATCTATACAGGAAAGTTAAAGAAAAACGATCCAACAATATATAAAACTCAATTTTGTAAAAGATTCTATAAAAAGGGACCAATATTAAAAAGCATTGCATTTGACCTCTAACATTACAAAAGAAAAAAAAATAAAGGCTATAGTATACAGAGCTCAAGAAGCACCAGCGATAATTAATAAAAAGCAGAGCACAAGGGGAAAAAAACAAAGTTGTTTCATCCAATATTATTTATTTATCTATTTTTATACGAAAGTAGCATCATGTGATATTGCAAGAAGAAACCTGATATATATGCCCATGAAACATTCCACGTTCAACAGATGACTTATTTAGAATCATGGCATCCTCCATATCATATCTAGATATCATAAGAAAAAAAAGGAGAAATATTAATAAATTCTAAAAGAAAAGAAAGCAAACAACAACATATAGGCTTTATGTATCTAAATTTCTCACCCAGTATATGACAGTACAGCAACGATCGCATTTGTGCCTGTTGGGTATTCATCGATGCAGTACTTCTTATATGCACTTGTGCGTACAATAGGGGACTGAGGAGTCTGCATGCCCCATTTTTCAACGTAACAATGAACAGTTAGCACAAAAAAAAAGGATAAAAACACATGATGAAATGAAGGGACAATAACAATGAAGTACATTTAAATAAGAGAATTTGTTGCTTCTACAGCAATATTAGATCACATGCCTCCCTAGCACAAGTGCTGACTAAAATGGATCCACCATGGACAAACATTCATCAAAACAACATCGAGAGAAATACTACACAGTTCCAGCTTCATGTTGTGTCAACAAATTGGAAATATGAAAAAATAAAATACTTGGTGGGGAAACTAAGAACTTTAAATTAGAGAACAAAAATCCACCCAAATGCTAATCAGTAATCCAAACCCTATCTTAATGGACTGGTACTTAAAATGTTGTATAAAGTGTTCCAGGAAAAGCTTTTCATAATTTATTTCCTTGATCCCTGCTACAGAATAACAAGATTACAAAGAGAACCAACCTGAAGATGGTACAACTTTTGATCTGCACGATTACAAAGTCCTTGTAAAGAGAAGGCCATTGTTTGTTTTGCCATCTACAGTTCAAACAGCAACGATATTCAATAAAATTTAGGAGTAGGATTCCAAAAATTTAGACAAGATAAAACTTTTGTTGAACAATCACCAAGGACAGACAGGAGGGTAAAACAGAAGAGAACCTGGCACTGATACATATTTCGTGGGCTCTGATTATGATCTGACCAGGGTGTAAGATTAGCGACCACACTGAGCATTCCAGTTGGATGAATTTCTTCATGAGTTGCTGGGAAACCATCTTTCCTTCCACCATCTCGACCATCAGGACATCTTATTTCCATGAAAACCTAATATCACACAGAGAAACCAGAGAGTCATACTTTTAGGGTCTGATCATAATAAGCACCTGATGATCAAAGCGGAAATATGACAGTAATTCAAATCAATATTTATCTGGTACCCCATCTAAAAATCACAAAAAGAAAATAAAATGAAAAGTAACAAGTAACAAAGCATATTGCATCAGACTACTTGTCTTCTTGTAAACGATAATTCTTATCACGGCAGCAAATGTAATCTGGGATGGCAGCAACAGTAATCTGGGTAAACAAATTATTAAAAGAAAAACAATATTTACCTGTTCAAAGGGTCCAATAAGTTCAATATTCTGACCTTCAACAGAAGGAATTGAAATATTCTTTACTGGCCGAACAAATCTAGAAGGGATAGTGAAAAGGTACAGACCAGGATATGCCCCACCCATGCTTAATGGAACATATCCCACTTCCAGATCGTCAGGAATCTGAGACATCGTTTCAGCAACAATGTCAAGGATTGATATTAGACAGAAAAGCTAGGCTAAAAAGCAAGAAAGGAAAAAACAAATAGAGGGCAAAAACAAACCACTGGAGCAGCTGCCACTTTCAGCCTCCTTAAATGAGCCACAACTTTCTCAACTTTACTGGAAGATATAGAACCAACAACACAGCCGTCTAACAAAACAGAAAAAGCTGCAGGAGGACCAGCTTGAACCAGATTTGGCTTTGAAGTCTTCATTCCAACTGCACTCAGAACACTGAGAATAGACTCTCGGATCTTTGAGAAGTCTCTAATATTTCCTTGAGCATCAAAGAAGGATGTAATCCCTGTAATGAATAAGATGGAATAATTGGTTATTGGGTATCACATCCAAGATGAGTGTGGCAATAAATAAGACCTTTGGGAAATAAAAGGCAAAGCACTAATAAACATCCGGATGAGGCAAAATATTTTCTCTAGCTTCTAAGTTTGACATTACTCAGTAATGTATCCCTGATATTTGTTAACAGCACCTTAATGTCATCTGTAGTGCTGGCACTAATCTAACCTTCCTCCTGGACATGTATTTTAAGATAATAAAAACAATCACTCTTACGTAACTCTTCGTAATCAAATTTCATGATACACCTTTATTCAATTTGCCAGTATACTTGCATTGTACGACAGCCATAAGCTCTTTCAACTCTTTTTTCCCAGTTGTTGGAAGCATTTATCTGAAAGCACGTCTATCCAATCTAAAAGCATTTCCAAACAGGCCTTTTACTTCAAAATTGCTTATTTCCTTTATTCGTTTCAGATGGTAAAGGACACTTCTGTGATTTTCAAATTTTCTGGAGTGGAGGAATAATCCGTGTGTAACCTGTAATTCTTAGGCCTTGTTTGTTAGAGAGGATTTGCTTGGGTAGGACTATTGACTATATTGAAGGCATTTTGAAGGAAGAAACTTTCATTTTTTTTCCAAGTTGAAGGTTACCCATGAAGAAAAGATATCCCTACTAATCCCGCAAAAATGGTGGATTAAAAGGGACAACTTTTCTCCATGAATAACCTTCAACTTGGACAAAATAAGGAAATTGTCATCTATTTCTTCCTTCAAAATGCCTTCAATATAGTGAATAGTGCTCCCCAAGCCAAACCTCTTTAACAAACGAGGCCTTAAGAGTTTTATTTTGTTATCAAGGTATTTTTAGAGTTCTACTTTACCTTTAGTTAGAAGTTCAATTCTTATTATGCTTCACCAAAAGTTGTATTGTATTGTATTGTAGTTCTTTTGAATCAATGGAAAAACTTTCTATAATTCAAACAAATTCGGCGGTCCCCAAATTTAAATGAAAAAAAAGAAAAAAAGAAACTTTAAAAATAAGGGCACAACATGTACTTACTACAAATGTGAGTCATATGATTCAACAAGCCACATGGTTCACCATCAGGTGTATGGACAGGGCAAAGAAAACCCCAAGATCTGTAAAGAAAAAAAAATAAACATCTGGTCAAACCCAAATTTTAATCATGGAATCAACGTCATTTTGAGTAACCTCGCAAGCAAATACATACTCAGGTAGCAATTTCCGCACACTTGTGGTGCGAAGTCCAGCGAATGATGCCCCTCGATGAACAGCACGAAAATGAGATATGAAGCGTAAATAGTTAAGCCTCTCTGCCTGAACCGTCAAGCCTGCCCTCTAAAAGAATATTTGTAAAACACATAACAATCATAAACATGCATCCAGATAAATCTAAAGATAGCCTACTTGTAAACTTGAATATCATACATGAGATAAGATTCAGATAATAAGAAGTGCCCAAATTCTGGGCAGGTTTCGTTTATGAGTAGCAAACCTCTTAGTACAAAATTTAGAAGTGGAAAAGTTCAAGCATAATCAATAAGTCGTACCTGCTGCAAATCTAGACCAGATTGAGTATTAAGTCTTCCAGTTTTCAACATATTTTCAACAGCTAAACTGATCTGCTTTGCAGGATTTTTATCCATAAGCTTCTTTACTTTAGCTACTGCATTATCAGGATGGAAGTGTCAATTCACAGAGAAAGGGGACAAGAGGAATAATTCAATGATTTAATTAAAAAAAAATTAATAAAAGAAAGAAAACACATACCGTTGCCAAATTCAAAGTCCTTATTTTTGTTGATCTCATCTTCAATAAGCTTTTTCGTCCTTTGCAACCACTCTTCTAGTTTTTCCTAGAAATCAAGATAAACACTAAGTGAACACAACCCTGGACTCAAATGCATGGAAATTGTACTCTGCAATAATCATATAAGGGTATTAAAATTTAAGATAATTTGCTCCGGAGCAAATGTTTATTGGGATAATGGGGATAGAAAACCTACCCTCCAGTTGAAAGAAAACACAAAAGAGACAAGACAAGAAGGGCTTTACAACATCAAACAGCTATGGAAGAAATTGACAACAGAAATGTGATACTCACTGTTATTGTACCATGTAGTTTGTATTCATTCACTATGAAATAATAGGTTGGGGTATCATATTCTCAGTTATGTTACATGGCATATCAAATAGCAGTAAGATCCAAACAAAACCATGAATCCCTATCCCACAAACTCAATAGATTACTTAGTAAAAACAATTGGTCAACAACTTAAGGATATCAAATGACTGAATCGATCCCTTTGAACTTTTGGTCGTGGCTTAATTGCAAGTTAATTATCAGGGGAAGCATTAGCCTTAGCCACGAAAATATTTTTATTCTAGAACTAACCATTGAATTGCTACATGGTGTTCAGAGACATACTACTCTTCTAAGTAAATACTTATCCTGCCACCCTAGACAAGCTTTACAGCATAAAATTCTTCAGACATTACTGCAATACGCAGAATAGCAGAAAACCTTGACATTGTGGTGCACGTACCAGAAACCAAAACATTTATGTTTTCCTCAAGAGTTACCATTATACAAACTACCACAATACCTTAAGATATATTGTAATCAAGTGACCAGGGAGTAGGACTTCATGATTTTGCAAGGAATCTGGGTTGTCCGGCACAGAAGTCTGATCCACAAGTGAAAAAAGTTTCTGCACCATAAATCTAAAGACATGCAAAGTGTGAGAAATGATGCACAACACTCAGACACAGAAACCATCTTTTTTTTTTTTTTTTTTTTTTGCGACCAAGGGTGAATTAGAATACATACATATACACACACGCGCACATACATATATAGTTATATATATATATATATATATATATATATATATAGAAGAGATAGATAGAGAGAGAGAGAGAGAGAGAGAGAGAGAGAGAGAGAGCAGCTAACATGAGCAGATTGAATTTGTCATGAGCCTTATTAAGGTGGACCAATATGTAATTCATTATAACAGCATCCCCAACCTTCAAATGAAACAGTCAGAAATAAGCAGCCTAACAACCCACTCCATTTGTAAAGTAGCTTTCTTTCCCTAACTCCTTTGAAGGACCAAAACAAGTCAAAGTTTGTAGAACATGACTTACAACCGAAGGTCGTTCATTCTCCAATCCACCCATAAGAGGTCGGAAGTGTTCTCCTGATAACGATAAAAGTAATCAATACAAATGGTTATTATTTTAATCAGATTTGAAAGACAATGACAAGATAAGAGTAAGTACCAATGTGCTCTAGACATTCATGACGAGTGAAAAGTTTCAAGTCTCTCACTTCATCCAGGATAATTTGTGCCCTCTCACCCACTAGCTGAGTGCCAACAGCCCCTTTTCCTTTCTCGTAGTTCTCAACATAGCAACATGTCAAACACTCATAAATTTCACGATCAGTAGTATCAATGAGAGCCTGTTAAGCATGTTGGCAAAGTTAGCATAATCAAATATATTACAACATGACAACTACATCAACTAAGGGGAAAAGGTCAAAAGAATATAAAGTAGGCCAAATACATAATAAAACAATGAGGAACAGATCATGAGACCACAACACAGATTGGGCCCAAAAGTTTAGTCCTTCACATAACATGAGGACACGTTCATAAGGGATGGAATGTGAACATAACACTACTATGCACAAATCAACTGTCAAGCAGAGTATAACTATTCTACTGAAACATATCCTGTAATCTTTTCAAGTGCAAAATAAACAAATTCTTTTATTTTCGTTCCGAAAAGTTTACTCGGATGGTGATTGGGGAAGAGGAGGCATCACTTGACTTTCTTGTGAATCTTTATCAATAAAAGTGGGTTAGTTATTCTATTTGCATTCTCTGATAGAAAGTATAAGTAAAATAAACTAATATATGTACATATATGAACTCTAACATAAAAGTTAAAAAAAATTATGAAGAGCATTAGTTTCTCAAGAAATTGCAAAGTACTGAACTCCACCAACGATTTCACTTTAAACCTTTACCTCTCCCTCAAAATAAAAATGTTGCGAGATGTGAGAAAGCATTTCACAGACAGAAAATGGATCAAGGAATAAAAATATACCTGAGATAAAGTAAAATATGATCATGAATTAAAAAGTTAACCTCTATGATCATGATTTAAAAAAGAATACATGAAGAGGATTCTTGCTTTTTTATAAAACAAAAAAGGTGTTCTTGTCCAACTAGCTAAGTCTGGATCAAATATTCACCTCTATGCAGACAAAATATAAATCTTGATTGCTGATCATTGAAACCTCAAAAGATACAGAAACCAGATGTAAAGAGAATCGATAGAGAGAGAGAGAGAGGATATACACATTATTTTCAAGCACTTTCATCAAAAGTAGAAATATACAGATATCTGTAACTAGTATTATTTGGAGTACCTTTAAGACAACGCCTACAGGAAGCAAGTACTCCCTCCCTTGTATCCTGCAAAAATATTTAATCCATGATTCCATATATAATACATATACATGCCCATTTTAGTTGCCTCTCCAAACAGTAAACCAAAATACTTTGGTAGTCCGTTTTAAATCACTTACCAAAATCCCAGTCTTGCACTTCCATTACGAAGGTAATACAATTTGACAGTTACTGAAGACTGATCTTCTCTTTCACATCTGAAATAACAGTAATAGGAAAATCAAAACAAGATAAAACAACATATCCTTTGCACAAAGAAGCTGCTACTGGATCTAGATAATTCCTAACAACTGAAGATGGCAATGGTTCTGATTTCATAGTAAATTAGAAAAAACACCTAGGTAAGTTTAAAACAAAAACACTTCAAAAGCTCAAGTTAACTAAAAAAATCCCTCATCAGTCCACTTGCTATGCTCTAATTGATTAAGAAATTCTTTGGTGCCCTTCTCACATTACCAAGTGTTTTTTTTTTCTCAAAAGTATTTGAGTTTATAGTGGTTTTCTCTAAAGTCTAATGTTATAAAAGGCTTACATGCGAATAGCTCCTGATTTTAACCCAAATTCTAACCGAAATTCAATAAGATTCTGAATGAATCAATCCATTGTAAAACAAACAACATATGATTTTAACCCAAAAGCAACGAGAACAAATAAAAAACAAAGAACATGAAAGGACCACTACTTAAAATCTTAGGAAATTTAAGCCCATAAAGACGTGTGGAAACAAACAATGTCTCACAAATAATCGAACACCACCTCCCCCACCCAACATACTAAAGATTATTTTATTTCTCTCCACCTTCCAGTCACCATGCCACTTTTACTCCCTTAAAAAATATAGGCTTCTCACAAAGTAATGCATTACAAGTTTCTGGAATTACCAACTCAATCTGAACTCCCGTTTCTAATCTGAACTCCCATTTCTAAAGAATACCCAACTTGACAATGGAGCATTTGAATTGGGGATCTCCTTTGCACATTACACACCAGTAAGGAGAAACGCTTCACTATGGTTTCCTCCTTTGCACCATGAATTTTCCTTAACATGAGCAATAACCAAGCAAACCCCATAGCTTATGATGTATCTTTACCTTCCAAATTGCATGAAATGCCAATCAAAGCTGAAACTTTAACCTTTTCATCCCATTTTTATGAAGAGACTATCATCCATTGTAATTTAATTTTCATTGACATAGTTGTCGCAACGCCTTGGTAAGAGTTCTGTCCTTTTGTTTTATTCCGTTGGTTTCTGTTTTGTTGTTTCAATAGTTGGGTATAGTGCAGGGTACACCTTGTCCCCAGTGTTGTTCTCTTTTTAATATATGCATCTCACAAACTAGGACTGACACTATTATTACTAATACTAGGTCATGAGTTATAACAGAATATATCAAAAGAAGAACTTTATTATAAACATGCAAGCACACATGTGTAGAGATAGAACCAAACCTTATTACAACTGCTTTGTCAGTATATCCTTCCTTTCGATCACGAAATGAATTTCGCACCATACTAGTTGGCTGGAACAATAGGAAAAACAAATTGAGAAAGTTAGCATCCTTCCTCCAAAACTATCTTTGAGAATTGAAATCCACCATAAATCCTACTGTTAAACTATAGAGAACAGTATCAAGTATGTTACTGATTAGCTAAGTAAGGTACTAGCCAATTTCCTATTGTAGAAAACACAAAGTCTTCTCCCTCCAACACCCACTCCCAATCTAACTTGAATTCAAGACCTCCCCCAATCTATTCATTCTGATTGGGATGCTCTTGCAAAGGAGTTCTGTATTTCTGTTTTGTTTTTCATTCAATCTTTTTGTTTGGTTAGTTGGTTTAGTCCAGGGTACATCTTGTCCACTGTGTTGTGGTTCACTTTGGCTACAAGGGTGATGGCCTGTCCAAAAATTTGTTGCATTACATAAGATGAAAATGCTCACTTACATAGTTCCGCTTTGGCAATATAACAAGCCGAACCACTCTCTCAAGCCCATTTAAAATGAAATAACTACAACAAAACAAATGTAGAAAAAGAATTAACAAAGCACACAAAGTATAGCAAAGACAAAAAAAAAAAAAAAGTAAAGATATCGCACATGATGACATGATAAAAAAACAAAAGAGAAATCAAAATACTTACCCACCCATTTCCGATGCCTCTTCTTTGTAAGAAACTAGCTTTTGGGGATTAGCACCTCTTAAGTGGCAAAGCTTTGACTGCATTGTACAAACAATGATCATTTGCCATCCATCAACAAGAAGACTAAAACGGAAGAGTCAACAAAAGTAAGCATGTTTTGATGAGTTCATACAAATAACAACCAGTTATTAACATCTCGCAAAAACGTTACAAGTCAACAATTTATTTTCAGGCTCAAATCCAGCCCTATTCATGATCCTAGATTCCCAAAATTGCTTGAAGGAATATGAATACATTGCACGATTTACAAATCGCAAACAAATACAAGAGCTGATAAAGTTAAAGAACAAAAAGGAAAGAACACCGACCTGTAGCATGATGGGAAGCTGCCCAAAATTGAACTTTTCTCTTATAACAGCTCCACTATCATTATACTTAAAGCAAACTTCCGCCATGAATTTCCCCGTGTAGGAAAGTTTAGCCTGTCTACACTGTTTAAACAACAACAACAACCCATTAATGCCTATCATGTACACAATCATACCTGTATACACATACACACATATTTGAGTGTTTGACACTTACTTCAAAAGGCAGCAGAGGAACTTGCATCATTTTCGACTCTTCCTTATAAGGTCGGTACAACGCAGGGTCACCCAACCAGAGTAAGATAAGTCAAGAACAAACGTATCGATTTCAATACAATAATCAACTAATTTAATCAAAATGGTAAGAGAAAAAAAGAGCTCAAACAAAACAAATTGCAAATAAAAATGCAAGGAAAATAAAAGAAAGGATATTTGTAAGCGTATTGTTGGTGGAAGGGTCGACGATTTCGATGGGCTTGATCTTGCTGAGTAGAACCTCGAGACCCTTAGTGACAAGGTAGTCGAATGACTCTATGTGGTGGCGGAAGAGCTCACGCACCGCCGCGAAGTCCTCCGCCGCCGCCAATTGCTTCCCAAACATCTTCGTCGGCTTCTCTTCTCTCTCCGACGACGTCATCTTTCTGATGGTTCGTTCGCTGTTCAGTGAGGAGGGAAGGAAAGAAGGAAAGAAGAAGAAGAAAGAAGAAGAAGGGGTGTTGTTTAACAGAGGTTGCAGAGGCTTCCAACATTACAGGGTTTTTAGTTAGGGTTTTAGAGATTTTTGGGCAGCTGGTTTTAATTTTTTTTTCTCGGTCGTAATGTTGGTTTGGGCTTTTTTGTTGTTTGTGGATTGGGCTAACCGCCCATGTTTTCGTCGGAAAGAGTAAAATTATTGGCAGTAATGTAATTTTGCACCATCTTTTTTTTTTTTTTTGACAAAAGATTTTATACATACTAAAAGAAAAAATGGTTGAGTTTAATTTCACAATAGACGTGATCATAACATATCTCTACTATTATAAAATAAAAATGTATCTCCATCTCTCCTTTCCATTAAAAAAAATGGTCACACACACAAGGGGCTCGGTTAAATGTGCTTTTAAAATGATTAAAGCGTTTTTAGTGAAATTGATTTTGATTTCCAAAAGCACTTCAAGTATTTTTTGGAAAAAGTACTAGATATGTATTTATTCCAATAAGCACTTCAAGTTGTTGTCTGATTCACTTGGATTTTACTAATGAAAAAAAAAAAGACGCTTCAAGTATTTTTTTAGTGAAATTTAAGACGCTTATTTACAAGTGAAAAAAAATAACTCTAAATTATAATATTAAGTACATCAAATTTCTCTCTTTCTGATATATTTCGATTGTGGATTAGTGATTTGTAGGTTGAGATATTTTTCTTCAATCCACTGTGTCTCAAGTTTCAAAACTCTTTTATATTAGTGTAGAATATCGTTTGCACATATCTATTATTATTTTTTTTTTGAACAAATGATATTATGATGCACCAAGGGGGAGGAGTGGACTTAAACTCATGGATTAGCAATAATGCGGGTTGAATTTACCTTTGACGAGAAACGAATCTATAAAACTTCTTAGTTACAAGTAAAGAGGAATATCAGTAGACCGCTAAAATGCCTTGTAAGAATTATTTTTTAAACTAGATGGAGCAATTTTTCAATTTTTAATTTGACTCTATATTTTCAGTTTGAATAGGTGAGACCGTTTTGTAGGGGGAAAGAGGCAGCCAATGGAGCTCTGCCTTCCGCTTCCATTTATTTCCCGCCAATATCGCTTCATTCGACCTCTCTCTCTCTCTCTCTCTCTCTCTCTCTCTCTCTCTCTCTCTCTCTCTCTCTCTCTCTCCCCCTCCCTCTCTCTCTCCTCTCTCGTCTTGGTGGTGGTGATGGTGCTGTTTGGCCAGCTCGCTTCTGTTTCTCCCCGTAAAAGAAAGCAGAAAGAAATAATTCCGTTCCTCATCAGGTGGAGATTAAACTTGGCTCTTCATCTTGCTTTCAATTTTTAATCCAATAATAATCGAATTTGAGCTTATAATAAATATATTTTATGCGTTTCTTTCTTCTGCTTTTCTGTTGTTTCTGGTATCTGTAAATGTTTATGAATTATCTGATGAACTTGTCATCTTTTAATGGCTTGTGTTTCTCTGAATGTTCAAATGGTGATTTTTTTTTTCTTTACAAGGTTCAAATTGTGATATATATATATATATATATATATTCTTTTCTCTTTGGTGATTGATATATATATATATGTATATATATATATATATATATATATGAATTTGTCATCTTTTAATGTTTGGCATGCTTCACATTGGATATGTATAAATTTGATTGGTAAAGGAAACTTTAATACAAAATATAGAATTAAATATTTCAAGAATTTGTCAAGAAGAACAAAAGAAAAAGAAAACAATTTTAAAACTTTATTTCTTAATAATCGAATCGGGCAAATAACTGGGCAGCAATCATGCCATTAAAACTGTAAACCTGAACCTAATTATACAACAACAACAACCAAGTCTTATCCCAGTATCTTTTGAGTCTCTTTTCAAGTTTTCCTAGGCCTTCCTCTACCCTTTTTCCTGGAGTTGCCGTCTCATAGTCGCATTGTCTAACCGAATCATCAGTAGGTCCTCGATTCACGTGTCCAAACCTAGAATAACATGAATTTTGCTTATGATGGTGTCCCGTTTAAAGAACGATATAGTAGGACTTTTCGGATGCAGCTATGTGTTTTAGGCCTCAGTTTAGACCAAATACTCAATGATTTAATACCAAAATTATCCGAACCTGACCTGACAAATTGTTCAGTTAGTATACCTCTTGTGTTGACATTGAAAGTCTTTCGTTTCAGTACAATTTATCTTATTTTTGCCGCAATCAGAAAGCAAAAGTATATTTCTTGCATCTACAATATTTGATAGTTCAGTTTGTTTAATAATTTACTGGGAAGCTTGATGTTTGAATATTGAGATGGTTCACTTGCTTCTGGTCATTGATCGAGATCGTTAAGGTAACATCTATGTGCCTGTCTGTAATGCATTTCACTCTTTTGTAGTTTTCAAACTGTTCGTATGTGTATGAAACATGCGTCTATGCTGAGGAAATGTTTTGTCTGATCTAACGTAGTTCTCATTTCCGATATTATCAGGGGACATTCTTAAATCATGCTCCAAAATTGCCTAATTGCTTGATTGTCAGACAGATACGCGGATGAGGAAATCATGCTTTAAATTGCCTAGATGCTTGATTATGCTGAAGATTTGTGCTTGTGTATGAGTTTACTGCAGTTCTTGCGCTTTCATTCCAGATGTGTCATACTTAAGTCACTAACCGATTCTTTTAGACTCCCGGGAGGAGGAGTTCTCTATTATAAGTTGTTATTCTTACAATTATCTCAGATTTTGATTGATGATATAATGGGATACAGTTAGCAGTTGTGAGACAACTTCATAGTTGCTAGATAGGAAACTACAAAATCATTTCCTTTCTCACGTTCACATGTCAAAATGGGTAACGACGGCAGTGAGGATGGGAGTCCTAAAGAACATATTATCTTGCATGGTGAACTGGATTTGTGGATTATAGAAGCTAAAGCTCTTCCAAATATGGATTTACCTTCAGAAAGAATGAGACGGTGTTTCACCATGTTTGGGACTTGCTCTACTCCCTTCGGTAATAGGCCAACTAAAACAGCTTCGGGAAAGCAGGCAATGATTACAAGTGATCCTTATGTGTCTGTTTGCCTAGCCGGAGCAACTGTTGCTCAAACCAGAATAATTTCAAACTGCGAGAATCCTTCGTGGGAAGAACATTTTTGCGTACCTGTTGCTCACCCTGTTGTGAAGGTGGAGTTTCATGTCAAAGATAACGATGTTCTTGGAGCAGAACTTATTGGAGTAGTGGAGATATCTGTTGATAAAATCATTTCGGGAAAGCCACTTAATGATTGGTTTCCGATTATTGGCAATCATGGGAACTGTTTAAAACCTTTTCCTGAACTGCATGTTTCTATTCAGTTTAAGCCAGTTGAAGGTAACCCGTTGTATAAGAATGGTGTTGGCGCTGGGCCCGACTATAAAGGAGTTCCTAATACATATTTTCCCCTTCGCAAAGGAGGGAGTGTCACTTTATATCAAGATGCTCATGTACCTAACAATATGCTGCCTGAAATTGTACTGGACGGAGGGAAAATTTTTCAGCAAGGTAAGTGCTGGGAAGACATATGTCATGCCATCTTGGAAGCTCAGCACCTTATATATATTATAGGCTGGTCAGTGTACCACCGTGTTAAGCTTGTAAGGGAGCCAACAAAGCCGCTACCTTCTGGAGGAGAGCTGGCGCTTGGGGAGTTGTTGAAGTACAAGTCACAAGAAGGGATTCGCGTTGTCATGCTGATCTGGGATGATAAAACTTCACATGACAAATTATTTTTGAAAACGGTAATTCCATGAGACCTGAAAGTTACAAATATTAAATGTTATTACTATTAGAATGCATTTTATTGATGATCGTTTCATTGCAGGAAGGCGTCATGCAGACCCATGACGAGGAAACCAAAAGGTTTTTCAAACATTCCAGTGTTCATTGTGTTCTTTCTCCTCGTTATGCGAGCAATAAGCTTAGTATTTTCAAGCAACAGGTATGGAACATCTGCATTTTAGAGCTAAACCCATGTTGTTACTGGAATGATACATATCCTATAGCGTCGTGTAATTTCAGTTGCTCATTTAAATGGATTCCTCTAGTCCAGGTTGTGGGAACCCTTTTTACGCATCATCAGAAATGTGTGCTTCTTGACACAGCTTCTGGGAATAATCGGAAAATAACCGCTTTCATTGGTGGCCTGGATATGTGTGACGGAAGATATGACACTCCGGAGCACAGGCTCTTTAAAGATGTCGGCTCAATCTTTCAAAATGATATTCATAATCCTACATTCCCTGTAAGTAGCGATAGCACCTCTATACAACTGTCTACATTCTTGAGATCAATGTATGATATGATATGTACTGAAGCAGTTTTCTTTATTCTTCTCTCCTTTTCAACTCTGTTACGACACGGAGAAATCTGTACATTTTTTGCTCAATAGTATGCTTATATTTATGGTATAAATATAGTATGCTTTTCGCTTCTTTTTTTTGTTTTGTTTATATTTATGAAGTTACAACCAAGGTTTAATGTATTAATATATTTATCATATCTTTTTGCTACTAGTGATGTTTGGTTCAATGTGCATCTCTTTACTTTTCAACTTCCTAAGGGTCTCCTTTTGTTGAAAGTTCAAACAGTAAATAAGTATAAATATACGGTTTTGACAGTTCTATTTGTTGTAACAAGTACAGCCTAACGATCATGGCCCAAGGGAACCATGGCATGATTTACACTGTAAAATTGAGGGTCCTGCTGCATATGATATATTGACAAATTTTGAACAAAGATGGAGAAAGGCAAAAAAGCGCGACTTCAAGATAAAAAAGGTCACTAATAGACATGATGATGCCTTGATAAGGCTTGACCGAGTTTCATGGATAGTCTCTCCAACTTCTAATCGTGATGGTGAACAAAATGTACGTGTTAGCAGTGAAGAAGATCGTGAGAACTGGCATGTTCAGGTAGGGAAGGAAAAGTTTCAATGATAACAGCTTAATACTGCAACTCGTTTCAATGAAACTTTTACACAGATGGTGGTCAGTTTTGACTCTTCTTTGATAGGTATTCAGGTCCATTGACTCAGGATCTGTAAAGGGATTTCCGAAGGGCGTCCAGGATGCTGAAGCGCAGGTTAGAACTAGGTTTATGTAATTCGTTTATAATCCTCACAGTTTTTTCTCACTTATTTACTTTACCGAAAATTAGTGTCTTAACCATCTAGTTAATTAGGAGCTTCTAACGGGTTTTTGTTCACTGATCATAAACTGAGAGGTCAAACCCACAAATAAAACTCTTTTAATCTGACTTTCACTTCTTGCAGAATCTTATTTGTGGAAAGAATTTGAAAATAGATAAGAGCATCCATGTTGCATATATTAAAGCTATACGATCAGCTCAACGCTTTATATACATAGAGAATCAGTACTTTGTTGGATCTTCATTCTACTGGCCGTCGTACAAAAATGCAGGTAAGTTACAGCTTAGTTTCTGGTGTTGCCAGGGTTACACTTTCGTCAACTAACATGTTAACAAATGCCCTTTGGCTCTCAATTTTGCTCTCTCTTTTTCATACTTTGCAATATCACCACCACAGGTGCAGATAACTTGATACCGATGGAACTGGCCCTAAAAGTTGCCAGCAAAATCAAAGCAAATGAGCGTTTCTCGGTGTATATAGTAGTACCTATGTGGCCAGAGGGTGTCCCAACTGCCTCTGCTACTCAGGAAATTTTATACTGGCAGGTTAGACCATTCTGTCTTCTGTTACGCTACAAGGAACTCTTTATTCTCTTGACCTTTTTAAAATGTGTAATAAGGGAATTTCTCAACCATACTTTCTTGTGTGTGGATAAATTGGGATGTAATGAATGCTAGAACTCAGTTGTTATTTCGCCTTTTCTTTGCGAGTGATCTTTGTCTGATCAGTTTGTGTATGACTCCGGAGTCCTGCCTATAAGAAATTTCCAAGCCAAGTACTGAAGTCATAATTTTTCTGTGTTACAACTTTTGTAAAATTCCCCACTTCTGTAATGTAAGATTTACTGGGAAGAAGAAAGGTTCAAACTTTGTCTGCGTTGACTGATATACTAACTTTTGTTAGCTTGATAGACGTTGCTAGCATTTTCCGTAACAACTTAAGATTTTGAGCTCTAGTGGTTTTCTAACTTGGTATCAGAGCTCTGGTTGCCATGAGTCTGAAACCTCCAATGCCCACTTATGGGACTGCACCTATAAATCTCTCTATCTGCATTCATTTGGCCAAATCTCTATGCGTGGGAGATTTGGCCATTGCCTAACAACTTAAGCTTTTACGTCTAACTGTTGTTACAATTATAACCTTCCCAATTCCCAGAAACAAGCATGAAAGTTTGATACTACTCGGGCCTGGACTTTTTGAATGCTTGCAAAGAATGAATTTAGAACTTTCAAAACTGCATTTAAGTTGATAAACATTATGGTAGGCTTCCCAGCTTGTTGAGTTCTTGAGTTAATAGAGCCAACCAAAGCTTGCTTACTTAGTGTGTAAAGATTACAGCTCTGGAAGACACACCGGGGGGAGAACTGTGATTTCTTATTTCCATTTTCTTGAGCTTAATTTGAAGTTTATAGAAACTTTTAATCTGCGTCATGTTCTGCTGGTCACCACAGGCGCAGACAATGGGTATGATGTACCAGGTTGTTACAAGTGCCCTTCAAGATGCAGGCCTTTTCGATCAGTATCATCCGCAGGATTATTTGAACTTTTACTGCCTCGGTAACCGTGAGGCTCCATCTTCATCCCAACCTCATCAGCCAACCGATAATCGTGGACTGGTATACTTGTGTTTTCATTCTGGTAAACCAGCTAGTAGTCAATTTACCATTGCACAATACGAAATACGTTTGACAGACTCTGATGGATCTCACATCAAACAATTTGCTATGTCCTTAACTTTTTTCTCTCTTGTTAACAGTTGTTAGCGCAAAAGTTCCGGCGGTTTATGATTTATGTTCATGCCAAAGGGATGATAGTTGATGATGAGTATGTAATCATGGGATCTGCAAACATTAACCAAAGATCAATGGACGGTTCAAGGGACACAGAAATTGCTATGGGGGCTTACCAACCACACCATACATGGGCTGCAGAAAAAAACCTTCATCCACACGGCCAGGTCCGAAACCCTTCCATTACATCAAATTCTTTCATACTTGTTGCAATCTAAAAGGACGAACACAATGTAACAAAACACCGTATATGTAATCGGAAAAGCAACATATTCTCCAAATCTTTTCGGTGTCTGCTTATGTTATTCGATGTCTTTGGACGGATGCAGGTATATGGTTATCGGATGTCATTGTGGGCTGAGCACCTGGGCGGAGTTGAGGATACTTATCAAGACCCCGAGAGCCTTGAATGCGTGAAGCGTGTTAACGACATCGCGAAGCTTAACTGGAAAGCATTTGTGTCTGAAGAGCATAGGGAGATGAAGGGACACTTGATGACATACCCAGTTCAGATTGGGAGAGATGGACGAGTAAGTTCGTTGCCTGGATACGAATCGTTTCCTGATGTTGGTGGTAAAATAATGGGAGCCCCCACCAGTCTTCCGGATGCCCTAACAACATAACCAGTTGAAATTGTAACTTGGGAGTCAAGGCACCAACATATGATGTACAGTGTGGATGTAGTCTTTAAATCTAAAACCTTAATGGTGATGTTGTACAGTGTCATCCGAACATGTCTTTATGATGTCATGAATTATATTCAGCACTTCGAGATGGTCAATTGCTGATTAGAATATTATTGTATGGTACTGGAACATGTGATATAGTATAATTAATTTGCTTATGATTTATTACATATATAATCACCATTTGCGTTACTAGTAAGTTCTGATGATTCTCTTAGCGGAGATTGATGAAAAAAAATAAACAAAAAAGGCTTCTAACTCATATGTTTAGCAAAACCAACTATTTTCATCGGAAAATTCTTCCATGCTATGAGCACTAGATGGGCATCGAAGTCGAACCCAATTTGATCTTGTAACACATTTTATTAAAGCATCCGAAGAACAATGATTTACATATTGATAGGAGCATATTCATGCGACTTAAATGGCTTGTTCTCGTGCATTTACATTATGTTTCTCTAGTTATTTTAGTCCTTTATGCTTCTTTTGTGTGTTTTCAGGTTCTAAGGGCTTAAGGAAGAAAAAAGATGCATTTTGGAGCATTTTGGAGCAAATTTGGGCTTGGAATGGATGACATATGATTGGAGCCAAAATGTTGGACGAATTTGAAGGCCTTGTATTCACTTTGGACATATAACAAAGGGCCTAGCCCATTCTCTCTTAAACCAAGCCCTTTGCCATGCATTTCCTTCCAATTCCAAAGCCCACAATCAATTCAAAAGCCATGCAAATCCATATTCAACACCCTAAACTACAAGCATGCATCATTACACCACCTTCTCCATCTTTATTCCATATGCATTCATTATAATTCACCCCACTACCACCACTCACACACACATGCAATGACACACACCCCTTTGTGCCGTGCATCATCTCACCAAGCAATCAAACAAGCCACATGCATGTCCCTTTAATCATTCAACCACATTCCCACTTTCCTAGCTAACCCTACATGCATTCTTTATTCATTCTTTCATCATTTCACCACCAATTCAACACATGCATTCACACATCAACAACATCACCCTTGTGCCATGTTTCCCCCTTTGTTCCCACCCATCACATGCATCAACACACCAACTACAATCAATGCCGTGCACTCCCACTTCATCATTCCAACTTTCCAACTTAGTTCACATGCATTCCATCCTTTAAATATCTAACTCACATGCACTTTAATCATTCAATTACCCCATTCACACACCTTTTCTTCAAGCCTAAACCGTGCATTCCCTTGCATTTCCACAATCTTAATCATTCAACACATGCATCATCATCAAACAAACAATCAATGCCGTGCATTCCTTGAGCATTTCCAGTTTTTCCCTTTTCATTTCACATGCATCTCCACATTCCTACTTCATCATTTCAACCACCATTTATTCTTTAATCCACATGCATTCACACACACTTCACACAAACAACATCCACATGCAAACACATGCTTCCCCAACAAACAAATCAGCCAACACATGCACAAATCCATCCATGCCGTGGGTTCCCTTTGTTTCCCTTGTGCAATTCAGTTTTCACATGTGTCCTAGCTGTTTTTCCATCATTCCTCCACACAAATGCTTAAACAAACATCCATATGTTCCCTCCACTCCTCCTATAAATACCCTTGCATTCCCATTCATTAAAATCATCTCATTCACAACACAACACTCTTCAAAATCATCCATTCTTCCCCCTTTGGCCGTGAGTTTCCCTTCCATTTCTCCTCCATTTCTTCCATTTCCATAAATTCCCCAATCCATTTAACACACCAACAACATCCCTTAAACCTTGTGCTACAACAACGAGGAAGAGAAGAGTGCCTAAACGTTCACACAATTCAAGTTTGAGTTGTTGGAATGTTTAGGTGTTTCTTTGATTTCAAAGTTTCATTTTAATTCTCTTTGTTTTGTATGTATGGAAGAGAAGAGTGCTTAAACGTTCATACAATTCAAGTTTTGAGTTGTTGGAATGTTTAGGTGTTTCTTTGATTTCAAAGTTATGAGGAACTAAACCCCCTTTAGGTAGGGGGTGATTCGAAACTATGTTTATATTTGCAATATGAATTGATTAACTTTCGTTGGAATTTCATAAGTTGTGGATTCAATTTGTTTAACCGTTTGATTGATAGCTTATTTATGAATGTTTATTAAGAATGCGTGCTTAATTTTCATGCATAAATATGATGCTAGAATATAAGTGAATTTCACCTAATCGTTATGAACTTATATTCACAAGTAGTGGAGGTTGCTTATAAACAATCGTGTTAAACATATTCTTGGCACGAGTTTCATGCTCATCATAGTAACGAATGCCTCGTCAACACTTATAGTTTTCATAATGCTTAATGATCTTTGATTGTATCTTTATTGTGCTGTTCACGTAAAGGACTTTTGGAGAATGTTGTGAATTGCGTTGCGCAAACCCATCCAATTCATTAACTTAAGGAAAACTTGACGGTTAATTTAAGCGGACCTAATTAATCCGGAGTGTTGAGTTTCATAATTTATCGAAAGACCAACTGAGAATCAATCTTGTATGCAAGTATAACATGTGTGGAGAAGAACCCCTTAGCTAGCCTTCATTCCATTCATTCCATCACAATTTCATATTTACATTCCGCTCAGTTTATTAACTTGTTTTGTTATTTCAATTTTCGTCAAATCAAAACTTTTCCCCCCCCTTTACTTTCTTGTTCTTTAGTGCTTAGAATCTGTTTAGTTTGTGTTTTTAAAGTAGTTTGAATCAAGCCATAATCTTAAATTCGTCCAAAATTAGTTTTGAGTCTTTTGGTTTGTCTTAATGTTTTAAATTTTAGTTTTACATTATTTGAGTCTAGTTTAGTATTTTATATTGTTTTTACGTTCTTAAGTCAATTTAGACGGATTTAGCAAGCCCTCCTAATCCCCGGTCCAGAACGATCCCTACTTACATCCATACTACAATTGTCAAAAAGAGGGTTTAATTTGTGCGCGTATAATTCTCGCATCACATATCCTTTTTACGTCTCAAACACCCCCTTTTATTTTATGTCATATTGATCTTTTTCAGTTTATTTGATCCAATGGCAGAAATTTGAGGGGAGTGTGTAAAAGGTTAAAAGAGGTAGAGATAGCATCACAGACCAGTTATAAAGGTAGCTTGTTGAATATTTGAATATAAAATCCTCTTTTCAGCAGTTTTCTTTCAGATGACCGCATAGCGCAGTGGATTAGCGCGTCTGACTTCGGATCAGAAGGTCGTGGGTTCGACTCCCACTGTGGTCGTTTCCTTCTTCTTTTTTTTAAATATTTTTTTTTTCCATTTACTTTATACTCCCTCCCTTTCTCTCTCTAGGGTTTTAGGCATTCTCAGAAATTCTTGTAGCCCTCTCTGTCTCTTCCTTCTTCTTTATCTGAAATCTTAGGTAAGAACTCGAAGATTTTCTCTTCTGGGTATTATTATATGATGTTCTTTGCTTTTCCTCTTCAATTCAGCTATGATTTCAATTTTTATTGAATTTTACATGGGGTAAATTCGAATTAGGGTCTGAAAAAAAATGGGTAATCAAGAAAATGTGACTTTTGGTTGGAAATTTAAAGTCTTTTGATTCATTTACGTATCATTTTGCAGAGCTTCACACATTCTAGGTAAAAATGGCTTCAATGGGACAACCCCCGCCGCTGCCGCCTCTTAAGCGGCGGGAGGCTCCTGCAGCATCAAGAGAAGATGATAAAATGATCATTACTCCACTCGGTGCTGGTAATGAAGTCGGCCGCTCTTGCGTGCACATGACCTTCAAGGGGAAAACTGTCATGGTATGCTTCCATTCACACAAATGCATTGTTGTTTCTTTGAGTGTTGAATCTGGATTTAATCTTGTTCACTCTCCTGACTTTGTTTTTTTTTATTTTTTTTCTTGTTTCTTGCACTTGTGGCTGTGTGGCTGCCTTCGTATGAATGATAGTTTGATTGTGGAATTCACCCTGCTTATTCGGGCATGGCTGCCTTGCCATACTTTGATGAGATTGATCCTTCCACAATTGATGTCCTCCTCGTAACCCAGTATGTATTTATCGTTGTTTAGAGTGTTTTTTGTTTTATCAATTGATTGATAGTCAATTGACATACAAAGTTTGGAGCTTTTGTTGAAAGCTGTTGCTAAATTATATCAGACATGGCACATTGGGTTGAGAAATTTCGTAATTTGTTATGTGTTTACTGTGGTTGAAACTTGAGTGCAACGGACTTTACCTCCCTTTCGTTCTGTATTTCTTATTTAGAGTTAGGAGCAATAAATTCTAATAGGAGAGCTGCTTACATGGGATCAAATTTTTCTCTGACTAAAAAATGGTTTTTAACATATAAAGTATTAAACATTTTTTGGGGACTATTTTGTGCTTATTTCCTTGATTTTCTTATCAGTTGAAAAGATTGTATCTAATGTTGGAAAAGTAGCTCAAATACCAAATTTACAGACCTAAATCCTCAATACCACGTTTTGGCAATAAAGAGTTTCCACACCAAAGTGATCTAGGACAAACCATAGATAGAACAAACCAAGATCTCAGAAAAAAGTTTTATCAAGTTGATTTAATGTGCAAAACTGTCCTAATCTACTGGGTAAAACCTATTAGTTTGTACAGTAAAAGTTATTACTTGCGATTGTTCATTCAATTATACTAATATTACGTCATACTTTTTGCTTGCAGCTTTCACTTGGATCATGCTGCATCCCTACCTTACTTTCTTGAGAAGGTTTTCACTTTTTGAATGATTTGTACAATAATTTGTATGTGTTATGTTCTCCACAGGACTAATATCTCTGTAAATTTTGATAGACCACATTCAAAGGCCGCGTTTTTATGACTTATGCTACAAAGGCTATCTACAAGTTGCTTTTGACGGATTATATAAAAGTGAGCAAAGTTTCAGTTGAAGATATGTTGTTTGATGAGCAAGACATAAATTCCTCGATGGATAAAATTGAGGTTTGTTGTTCTCCCATGACTTATGTTTTCATCCCCACCTGTTTTGTCTCCAACATAACCATCTTATCATAGATTTACATAAATTTGAGTTATGTTGTTCTCGACGATGCAGGTTTGAACTTTGAACCATAGAACTATTAGTTTATGTGTCTCATAGGGGATATATGTTTAGATGCATTTCAGTCGGCATTTTTTTACTTAATTAATATTGCGGTTGGGGACAGTGCGGTTGGTGATATTAGTACTTTGACTTGATTAATATTTGTGGTCACTGATGAACTCTCAGTCCTCACCATTTTTACATCATTATCCATTTATCCTATTCTGCACGCTTAACATGAATACAGTTATTGGATCCTTAATCGTTTAAACTCAACAAGACATGAATGATATTCTCACAATAATATTAATATTAACAATGCATGATAATTGTAGGTTATTGATTTCCATCAGACGGTAGAGGTTGAGGGCATTCGATTTTGGTGCTACACTGCCGGTCATGTCCTTGGTGCTGCCATGTTTATGGTTGATATAGCTGGTGTTAGAGTTTTATATACTGGAGATTATTCACGTGAAGAAGACCGGCATCTCCGTGCTGCTGAGACCCCAGAGTTCTCCCCTGATGTGTGCATTATTGAATCCACTTATGGTGTCCAGCACCATCAACCTCGGCACATCCGTGAGAAGCGGTTCACTGATGTTATCCACACAACCGTCGCTCAAGGGGGTCGTGTCTTGATTCCTGTATTTGCACTTGGTCGTGCCCAAGAACTTCTCCTGATCCTTGATGAGTATTGGTCAAACCATCCTGAGCTCCACAATATTCCTATTTATTATGCTTCCCCACTTGCCAAAAGATGTTTGTCTGTATATGAGACATACACCCTTTCTATGAACGATAGGATCCGCAATGCAAAGTCAAATCCTTTCATTTTCAAGCACATATCACCACTCAAGAGCATTGAGAATCTCAAGGATGTAGGTCCATCGGTGGTGATGGCAAGCCCTGGTGGTCTTCAGAGTGGACTGTCAAGGCAGCTCTTCGATAAATGGTGCACTGATAAGAAAAATTCATGTGTTATTCCAGGTTATGTGGTAGAAGGGACTCTAGCCAAAACCATCATCAATGAACCAAAAGAGGTAACTAGTATGACTGGACTCTCGGTACCTCTCAACATGCAGGTGCATTACATTTCATTCTCTGCCCACGCAGACTCTGTTCAGACTAGTGCATTTTTGGAAGAGCTGAGGCCTCCTAACATAATCCTAGTTCATGGAGAAGCCAATGAGATGGGAAGGCTAAAACAGAAGCTCGTGACCCAGTTTGCTGATCGGAACACCAAAATCCTGACCCCAAAGAATTGTCAGTCTGTTGAAATGTATTTTAACTCCCAGAAAATGGCAAAAGCTATTGGAAGGCTTGCTGAGAAGACCCCTGAAGTGGGTGAAAGTGTCAGCGGTTTACTGGTAAAAAAAGGCTTCAGTTATCAAATAATGGCTTCCGATGATCTTCATGTCTTCTCACAGCTGTCCACAGCAAATGTCACTCAACGGATTACTATTCCATATGCTAGTGGCTTCACTGTGATAAAGCATCGGCTTAAGCAAATATACGAGAGTGTAGAGTCTTCAGTGGATGAGGAATCTGGAGTGCCAACACTGCGAGTGCATGATCGGGTGACTTTGAAGCAGGATACAGATAAACACATATCACTGCATTGGGCGTCGGATCCTATAAGTGACATGGTGTCAGACTCAGTTGTTGCTCTTATTCTGAATATCAATCGAGAAGTCCCCAAGGTAGTTGTTGAATCAGAGGATATAAAAACTGAGGAAGAGAATGTGAAGAAGGCAGAAAAGGTTATCCATGCACTTCTTGTTTCACTCTTTGGCGACGTGAAGCCTGGAGAAAACGGGAAACTAGTGATTAGTGTTGATGGGAATGTGGCGCAGCTTGATAAACAGAGCGGGGATGTAGAGAGTGAAAACGAAGGTCTCAAGGAAAGAGTAAAAACAGCATTTCGTCGAATCCAAAGTGCGGTGAAGCCAATCCCTCTCCGTGCAACTTAGCTGCTGCAGGCTGCAGCACTTGGATCTATCTGTTTCTGCATTTTGAATTAACTTCTGAATCTTGTAAGCTATAGAGATGAACACCGAATACAGTTAACAGTAGTTTCTAAGCTTGTTTATTTGGACTAACTAAACTAGCAACTGTTAAATGCATGCAACTGACTTTTGTCAATTTTGCTCGGACTAATTTTCTCGAGTTCCATCTTTTCGTTTCAAATGCTTTCGTTAATCATTCGTGTCTCTTGGAGAAGTTGCGGTTTTCTGTCGATCAATTTCTGAAGCATGGAATGGATGCTGTCTGTTTCAGACCGAGAAATTAGTTGTATCTAATGCTTTTGTGCAGATGCTTTGCTTGATTTAGACGAGAAATTGTCACAGGCTCCAGTTTCTTGTATTGATATGCGCATTTCATTTTCTACCACCAATCAATACAAACAATTTCTCTTAGATGTTTACAAAATTAACCCTTTAAAAATGTCGGACGCATAGGCTTAAATTAACGGAACAAAACTGATTAACAATGATTTGATTTGGTTTGGTTTGGTTTTAATACTAGTATTGGTTATATCTGGACCAAACCGTTTTATGCTAGTTGGTTCGATTATATTTTTCGTGTCAAACCGAATCAATTATATTTTGTCCTTGGTTGAAGTTGAATGTAATGACGCACCATATATCCCCAAAGTTTTTTGCAAAAACAAAAGAGCTACGTAACAATCAGAAAATCATAAATTCATTTATGTAAGGCTCCTATGTAATACATGTTAAGAGTATTTATACACACAAAATTACATAACAGAGTTCCAGTTTGGTAGAGAATGGTTGAATTTTAACACGAACAATATCGTGCATCCTCGTCGTCCAAGTCGACATGATACCCGAGTCGTTCTCATCTCCAATTCCTTCAGTATTGCGTTAACTTCCATAGATAAATTGAGCTGAAGCCTTGGACTGGACAGTAGACGGGCATTGAAGAAACAAATGGACCATACTTTCAGCTACCTCTCCTCCTTACATAAGGATGGCTCACCCATACGCGGGAGATATGCTTACGTTAAGCCTCCTCTTAAGTCTTTCGGAACACTAACAGCCAACTTTAAAAGCCAAACCCCAAACTACGAACAATGTTGAAGACAAGCGGAAACACAAATTTCACCCAAAGGGGAAATCTAAACACACAAAAGAATCGACGTTTATAACAATAGATGCCAACAAAAAACTATGGCGGCTAAAAAACGAATCAAATTTAGAAAAGAATAAAGCTCCCAAAGCTTCAAACTAGGGTTACTCAACCTCTCATATCTTAACTTTCCTAATCTCCCACCCGATACTCATCCCAAAATTTAGGGTTTCATAATTGCATACCTCCTCTATCAGGTTTCAAATTAAGTACTGCAATCTCCGAGCCATTATCTCATGCTTGGTGAGACTCCGTTGTTTCTCTTCACAGCCATAGATTATTTATATGTGCCCAAATGAAGACGAGACTGAAGGATTCTGTAGGCAATCAAGAGTACGATCTGGAAGCTGTGAACGATGATAGAAGACCTGCAGCCTGGGAAGGTAGAATGTCACCAATTGATGACATGGCGGCCGCTGATCTATCCTTAAATATGCCCACTTGCCCATCCGTTAGCATCGATCCTAGTTTTAAGCTCTCTCCGAATTTACTTCCAGCCTGCCAATCATAGCGAATATCATTTTCACAACCTGGATATCTCAATATCCCAAACAAATGGAACAGTTTATCTGTATTAATTTCCTATACACAGAAACCTAGCAAAGATAAATCATGCGGTAATATCAGAAAAACAAGAGGTATGCCGTGTGCAATCCATGCTTGCTTACAGACCTGACACGCTCTTTTATCTCATTACTATCCAGAAAATTTACTTGTTATAATCAAACGTAATAGTGTGAACAGAAAATGTCTTGCGTTACATGTTTTAACTATGTGTCCCCAAAACATCAGAACCAGAAATATTCACATTTCAAACAACAAATGCATCGCTATTCCAACATGAAACAGAAGTTTTCAGAATGCAACTATGGAAATAGGAAAAACTTGTAACAAGAAAATCTAAAGAGATAGACAGCCTTGCCTGCATTAAAGAATTAAAGATTGGCACTGCAGAAAAACTTGCGTTATCGTCCAAATCTAGCTTACTGGAAAGTTCTCCATTTGTATAAGCTTTCCAGGGACTTCTTGAAGAAATGTCGTCCGAAGAGGTTGGAATGGATGCCTTAGCTGTCCCTCTTGAAGACAATGCTGGAGCACTGGAACACCAAGATAAAGTCAAAGCTTAGAACCCATTATTGAGGAAGATACCCATTGGCAATGAATATTTTTGGACATAGTTAAAACTGGGAAATGCTAATAGAAACAGTCGTATGTACCAAATCAGCCCGTGCAACCCAATTTATTCAGTTCAGTATATGAATGATATATGAGTAGACTCAAGAGTAACACGAATTGTGCACACCATATTATGTAGCAACTAACAAAGTAGAAATTTCAAGAAACACTAACCTGATTGGAAGGTATTTGAAGCGAGGAACTGAAGAGCATCTCATGATATTGGACTCCGAATTAGTAGGAAGTTTTTGAACAGTATCTGTGTACATGCGATTAAGTTGAACAAAGAATCCAAAGAGGACAGCATGGCGTTGGTAGGACTGCTTCTCATTTTCCCAAAGATACGGCTCATACCTTAAAATGAGATAATGTGATAAAATACACAAAGTCAAAATGCCTAAATAGTTATACAAAATGATTAATAATATAAGAATTCAAAACATAGAGCCACTATAAGCACGAATTCTATGCTATAATAAAAACTCACTAGAGCTGTGGTTCCACTATAGATGATTCACTAGTTGAATTATGTTCCATAGAATACATTGTCCTAATTTCCCATGCTTTTCTATTTATGATCCAAATCCTCAGTTTCCCTTGTGATCATAACGTCATGACTAGCTACGCAAGAGAAAAACTTCTAACTCCTGAATATTCATTTCTCTATGAAGACAACCACCAGAGATAACCCTTTAATGAAACAATATGGGTGAAAGATGCATGAAATGAGACACCAGTCTCATGTCCACACTTCTGGAAGCTCAATATATTTGTTTAGATTTCTAACTTTTTATTCACGAGAATATATTAACTTACGTAAGCCAGTCTATGGGATCCAATCTTTGCGAAAGACGATTTATCAACCCATCAAAACGCTCTCTAATGGCAGATTTCACGTGGCTTTGGTCCTGCTTCCGTCTGAAAGGACTTTTTGTCTTTAGGTATACAGATGACTCCTCACTCAGATTAGAATCACCCCCAGAAAGGACATCGACAACAAATCTCAAATCTAACAGAACTTGCAAAACTCCTTTCTCTGACACTTGAGATCCACCAGCCTCTACTGTAGAAAGGAAGTCCCCATAAATACCAATGACCTACATTAAAGTATTGCAATCAATATTACAGAAACAAGGAAAAATAATTGAGAGTATATATCAAAACAATAATCTGAAGAAACAACTGGGAAATTTTCCTTTTTTTTTTTTAATGAACATACAAAACACACATTTTCTGTGAATGGCAGAAAAAAACGTAAACTACTTCATTAGGTAATAAAGTTCAATGCAACAAGTGACAAGATGTAAATTTTATTAAAACTGATACACAAGGGCACAAAAATACAATTGCACGAGTTGATAAAAACCAAAATCAATACTAAACATCCCTGAGGTTGCAAGATAAGAAGATAATCTTCAGGCTAAGCAATAGTAAAATCACGAAAAGGTATACAGAAAACTGTAATAGAAACAAAAATCATGTATGATGGCCGGCCAATGACCTGTTGGTCTAGTAGCATGTAAGCCCATTCAAGCTTGAGAAACATGGATCGATTGGATTTAAAATTTAGTGTAGTCATGCATATATACTCATTGGACAAATGAACAAGACATTGATGAATACGGAAAATACGAAGTCAGATATCAAGCTAAGCTACATACCTTTTCCAACAGTCTTAAGGCAAACTTTTGCAGAATTGTTTTGTCAAGAACATGACCTCCAATTCGATGAACTTCTTCACATATACGAAATAGAAATGAGACTATATAGAGAGAAGGCATGCATGGGAGCCATATTCTCATGTCTGATTGGTTATCATCAGACTGCTCTTGCGTAACAACAGTCTCTTCCCAACCCTGCCCAAACAATAAAAAATAAGAATAGGTAATTCATATTCAGTCAACACCATACTCAGCAGACCACAAACACCGTAGCGTAACAGAAAATCCACTCAGTCTTAAAAATAGCATAAGCACCAAATATCTTCAAAAGCAGATGGATGAACACCAAGTGCTCTTCAAGAATACTAATAAAATGTGCACTTACAATTACACATACTTATATGTTCAGCAGAGCCATGGCCTTGATTTAAAACCAAGTTTAAATCATACTACATAATTTACTTCTTCAGGACTGTTCATTTAAACCACAACATTCGTCCTACGTTGTAACTACTACTGTACTACATACAAAATTTTTGTGGCGAATGTTTCTTTACCGTTCTAGACATGCTATATCAAAAAGTTATATCTTGCATTAGGTCTATTTTGCAATTATCTCCAATTATAGCTACTTACGGGCTAGCTGTCATATTATAATAATCAAGAGAAGCTTGCAGTATCAAGATTAGGTTGTTTAGACTCAAACACTTAAACCTATTTAGTTTCACTTATTTCTCAGCAGGAAACAGATGAAATGAAGGATCATTTACACTTCCTTGTTGGCATTCAACAACTTGTTGATTACTAATCACGTAAGATTGCAGTTCATTTCACTTATACTGATTAAAATGTGAAAACAGCGTATAAAGAAAGAAATAACGGAGAGCAAAGTGTGTTGAATGTGCCTTACCCTCAGAGGTGTTGATGATGACAAAGCATAATCTTTTTGAAGATCACGGGAAAGAATAACTGAAAGCTCATCGGACAACCACGACATCCACAAACCATGCGCTCGGATGCGGAGATCTTTCATAGTTGAATTAAGCTCTTCAAGTTTAGGGCTTGCACTTTGGCTGGCTCCAAGCAATGCAGCAGTAGCAGATGAAGTGTGCCTTTTAGAACCCGAGGGGCCATCAAGCACTGGAGAATCCGTGGGAGCTCTAGATTGTCTTGACATGGCAGGGAACTTATCGAAAACTACAGAACCTGTTACATTTACCCAGGATCTTGGAGGGCCAAGAATAATGGGGATGTGTTTGGAGTGGCTCTGCAATGCAAACAGGAGTCTCCCGATGAAAAGTGCCCTGTCAACGGTTATTGGCCCTTGCGTGTCTTTGCCAATTTCCAAATTATCAAGCTCACTAGTCAGTTGCACCAATATATTGGATATGGTCAGGCAACACTTATCTTGTAGATACGGTGCCAGATCCTTTAACCTAGGAGCTGCCTTTGGCGATTCTAAGAAACACAGCATGTCATCAAGAACATCCTTACAGCTACTATCCACGGCATCCCGAATTCCACTCACTTGAGGACCAAAATAGAAATTGAGACAATTCTCTTCACAAGGCAAAGCACTAGTAGTACCTTTCTTAGCATTATTCGATTTGGTTTCTACAAACCAAACTCCACCACCAGCACCAAGGAAATCAATGGGTTCGCCATCCTTAATGTTCACCGCCTTCATGAGATCCTCGAACCTGTATGCCACAATCACCTTCATCCTGGCGACAAATGCAGGTTCGAAGATACTGTCCCAGAGATCTGAATCGTCTCCGAGAACAAGTTCACTCATTCTACTCCATGGCAGGTCAATGTTAGACCCGAAAACGTTCTTGAGCCACTCCAAGCTCCCTTCTAATACCTCTTTGCTGTTCATCGTCTCCCTAATCAATTTCTCAGCCGAGGCGAGCTCATGGCCACTGCCAATTGCATCAATGAGGAACCGCCCGTTGATCCTATCCACCATCTGGCCTCCGCAGTCGTTAAGCCATGAGCAACAAGCCTTGGCAATGTAATTCTTGTCCAGCATTCCCATGGCGGACTCGAGCTTCTCCCGAAACGAATTCCAAAGCTTGACCTCCTCATCTGGATTGGGAATTCCACCGAACAGTTGGGATGCAGGAGGGCAACCCAACACCACCTTGTAGAACAACGGCATGTCGTTCAACACGCGCAAGAAGAGCTCCCCAACCTGCCCCACAGTCACCTGAATCACCCTCAGAGCCTCGCACAGCACTGAAACGACGTCGGAGCACTGAGCATCGGGACGACAAGCGTTGAGTATACCGGAAACCCACGACTTGCGACTGTCGAGGAAGAGGGAGAGGACGTACTCGGGCCGGAGGTCGTCGATCAAAGCGACGGCGGCCAAGGCGTCGGCGTAGGAGGAGATGGGCAATCGGAGCTCTCGATCGAAGAGGCGGTCGCGGGCGCGCTGAGAGATCTGGGACTTGAAGCTGTCGACGATCTGCCACTGGTGCTGAAGGAGAGGGAAGTTGGAGAGGAAGCGCACCTGACCGGGGAGGGCGAGGATGGAGTGCACGTGGCTGGCGCGGACGTAGCGCGCGGCGGACTCGAGAAACATGGACTCGTCGAGGCAGCCCCAGATGTTCTCGGGAGTGTCAACGAGGTACTTGACTCGGCAGGCAATGCCGTAGATGCGGTGGCGGGTCGGGTCGTGGCGGGAGGGATCGGGAGGGTCGGCGGAGGAGGTGGAGGAGAGGGAATTGATGGAGGCGTGGACGGAGGAGAGGTTTTGGGAGATGGAGTGGGAGGAGCGCTTCATGAGAACGATGGAATCGGCTGAGTCGATGAGATCCCGGTAGCGGGTGCCGACGAGTTGACGGAGCTCCTCCTTCTTGGACTGGATCTGGGTGCGGGTGGTGGACTCGACGGTGCGGATCTCGGAAATGGGTTTGGAGCGGAAGAGGGACTCGGCATCTCGAGAAGCGGCGGCTGCAGTGGCGAAGGAACTGGTGGCGGCGCCGCTGAGGGCATCGCCGGAATTAACTCTCATTGCTTTTTGCGGTTGTGGATTGCCAACTGAAAGTGTGGGGACGGGTTGCGTTTGTAACTGTAATTTTTTTTTCTCCGCTTCTGGTTTTTGAGTTTTAGAGACTCGCGCTAGAGAACACGGCTCACTCTTCTCTCTCCGATGATCGGATCCTTAAATTATAATTCGATAAGGATCCGACTGATTGATCCAGATCCGATTATTCAAATAGCATCCAAATCTGTTGATCCGAATAACATTCAAATCCGTTAATCTAATTATAAATAAAATTCGATTCGAATTCCACCCGTTTACCAGTACTAGTAGTTGTTGGTGACACTGGACCACTATCGGTATTCTCTTACATTATTTAAATCTGAACCGTACATGAAAAATCAAACGACGTATATACCCATAATCTTATGAGTATTCCAAATAACACGTATGTTGGATACATGAGCTCTTGGACAATTTGTCTTACACGTTCTTGATCAATTTGTCTTAACACAACTTAGCTAGCAGGTACCAGATAAAATTGGGGCTAGGCAAAAAAATATCGAGAATCGAATCGAACCTGTATCGAACCCGGTTGGTTTGGGTTTTTTGGTTCATTCGGTATGGGTACAAGATCGGTTGTGTTCGGTGCTTATTTGGTTCGGTTTCGGTTCTTGATACCGAACCGTACCGAATTAATTTTTTAATTAAAATTGTGATCCACGTGGCTTGTTTCTATTGGTGCTTATCCGAGTTCACAAGGACTTGGTCACACTGGATCCCCATTGGTCCTTGGTTGCCACTCGTCGCACTCGATGCTAATCAGTCATCTGAGAATTGAATTCTTCCGACTGTCACTTTTCTCACTCCGTCTCTCTCAGTCGCCGGCCGTCCACTCCTCCTCCTCTCCAATCTCTCTCACGGTCTCACCTCCACCGCAACCATCGTGACTTCGTCTTCTCTCATGGTAAGTCAATTTCTTGAATTTGTTTGCATTTTATAAAATTAGGGTTTTAATTTTTAGATTCAAATTGTGATTGGATTCGAGGGTTTCTCTGAAATTGTAAGATTAGGGTTTTAACTTGTTGCTGGATTTTGTAGTTTTGATGTAGTTAACCTCGATCTTTAACACTAATGTAATTGGGATTGGAATTGGGGGTTTCTCTGAAATTGGGGGTCTTTAACATTGTAATCCTTCCGTTGTTTTACTATCGCCATATTGGATGATAGTATCGATTGCTTTTATTAATGGGATGAAAATGATCCCAATCTGTCTAGCTTCAATTGAAAAGAACTGGTTCAATTTGGATTCTGTACGGGTCATCAAACTAAATACTATCGATTCGATTCTGTGTTCTGCATTTGTGTTCTTACTTGTTCATCAAACGTACGGGGTGGGTGTTGGACCCTTGCTGCGTCTCGAAGGGGTAATTGTTTTTATTTTATATGAATTGAACTTATTAGTTATTAAGGCATTTAGTTTGATGTTTGCTATTACTTTTGGATTGTATTAATGCCATAAGGCTTTGACTTGAACTTTGATTTTTCATTTTGGTTTGTACTAATGTCATAAGGCATTTACTTGAACTTTGTTGTTGGATTGAATTTTGTATGCTCAGATTAGTCATGTAGCAGGCTAGCAGCAGGGAGAACTCAATTTTTGTTGCATCTATGTGCACTTTGTTAATTTTGTGCCAAAAACTGATTTGGGCTTTTTTTTCACAAAAACTGAAAAACACTAAAACAGGCCTTGTTCCTTAAAGGCCCAGAACCGAACCGAACCTATTAGGTTTGTACTAAGTCGGTACAACCATTCATACCGTACCGAAATTTTACTATGGGTTCGGTTTTGGTACCACCTCAGTACCGAACCGTGCCCAGGCCTAGATAAAATCGAGATATGATCTTTATATACTTGTATCATCCCACACCACAATTCATATATAAAGCTCCCTCCCTCTCTCTCTCTCTCTCTCTCTCTCTCTCTCATGATGCAGCTTCGACGAGGGAGTATCGTCATCGTCGCCACAGTCTTTGCAACTGTCATCCAAGCGTTTTCCACGGCAAACTCCCTCCAAGAAGCGGATAAATTCACAAGGTTGCCAGGTCAACCACAAGTCAACTTCCAGCAACATGCAGGATATGTAACTGTGGATGAAAAGCAAGAGAGATCTCTTTTTTACTACTTTGTTGAAGCACAAACTAATCCTGCTTCCAAGCCTCTTGTTCTTTGGCTCAATGGAGGTGAGCTTCCATCGAAATCCGTAACGAGTAATATAATCCCTACCGGAAACATTTTACGTGTTATTTGTTTTTGTTATTCATACTGTTTCAGCCAACTTAGTGACGCTTGCGTCTGCAACATTTTATACAATATTGAATGCGTGTTACGTAGGACAATTACGAACCAAATAATTGAGCTTTGTGACTTTTAATTGAAGGTCCTGGTTGTTCATCTGTTGGAGTTGGAGCTTTCAACGAGAACGGACCTTTTCAACCAAGCGGAGACATTTTACTCAAGAATGATTTTAGTTGGAATAGAGGTGATTAATCCATTAAATTACTCTTTAAGTGATCACATTTGTGTCACTGTAATTGTTAATGAGCTTCTGATCTGGATTATTCACGAAATGTTGATACTAATGATGATGGATTTTCTCGTGTTTAATCTTTTCAGAAGCAAATATGCTGTACTTGGAGTCACCTGCAGGAGTTGGCTTTTCCTACTCAGCAAACAAATCATTTTATGGCTTCGTGAACGACGATATCACAGGTTTTCGGTTCACATGACTTTCTCAATCCTCATTCAACCAACAAAATATAACCTGAAAATAGTAAACATTTACATTCTGATCATGTTCCGATTCTCTTCTTTTTAGCACGAGATAATATCGAGTTCCTTCAGCGCTGGTTCGACGAATTCCCCGCCTATAAAAATAGGGATTTCTTTATCACAGGAGAGAGCTATGCAGGTAACATCATTTACTTGTAAACACCATCATTTTCTATCAGTAATGACCAATTAGAAAACTTGAAAGGTACAAACTTACGACGTGCTTCTAAAAAATTCCATTCTGTCACTGCCAGGCCACTATGTTCCACAGCTTGCACAACTCATTATCCAATCAAAACTGAAGTTCAATCTGAAAGCAATAGCAGTAAGCAAATGAGAATCGAAAAAGTGAAGTAACTTTGGAGTTGATGTTTTCGACTAAGATGTCACGCTTGAGCCTTTTTTGCTTGCAGATTGGCAATCCTCTTTTAGAATTCAATTCTGATAACAACGCACAAGCGGAGTACTTGTGGTCTCATGGATTAATATCAGATGCGACCTTTGAAAATTTGACTTCAGTCTGCAACAATTCTGAAATTATTAGACAGGTGAGAATTCGTGGTGGTCCACTTACCCCTGCTTGTGATGCAGTGGCGACCCAAGTTGAAAGTGAAGTCCCTGGATATTTGATTGACCAATATGACGTTACTCACGATGTCTGTTTATCATCTGTTGAAGCTCAATCTTTCCAACTGGTAAGCCTTGGTATTTTCTCCTTTCAATTCTTTCAAATTCTCTACGTTAATACACAAACTTCCAACTCACTGATCACATCTGCAGCAAAAAACAGCGAAGATAGATGTCTGTATCGCAGATGAAACGGTTTCATACTTAAACCGACCAGATGTACAGGAGGCACTTCATGCCCGAGTCACAAATTGGACAACTTGCAGCAAGTAATCATCTCATCTCATTTGAATCACTGATGCACATAAACGTAGTAGGTTCTGAAGATGAATCAAAACATGAAAAGAATTCCAATTATACTCCAAACTATTCAAAGATTGAAGAAATGTTCCTTGTGCAGTAAGTCTTTTCTGTTTACTGTGCTTCTAAATTTGATTATCCTCTTTTACATCGGAAGTGTCCTCAAGTATGACATGAAAAACGTGGAAGTGCCGATGCTTCCAGTTTTAGGTGACCTTGTCAAGTCTGGAATTCGGGTTTTAATTTACAGGTGATGAGTCTCACCGTTGTACAAATCAAAACTCTTGCCATCTTCGATAATTGTAGTCTTTTAGAAATTGTCCTGAAAAGTTTATCTTACATGTTTTCCACAGTGGAGATCAAGATTCTGTTATTCCACTAACGAGTACACGGACACTGGCGAACAGATTGGCAAAGGACTTGGGGCTACAAACGAATGTGCCTTACAGAGTCTGGGTTCAAGAAAAACAGGTCGGTTCGGGAACATAATAACAGTGGAAAAATCGGATTATCTACTTGTGGCCTTAGCAGTTGTTATCCTTTATAAATTTTTAAGTTTTCAGGTTGCTGGATGGACACAAGTATACAGTGACGCTTTATCTTACGCTACCATAAGAGGAGCAGGCCATGAAGCTCCAATTTCGCAGCCAGAGAGATCACTACTTCTGTTTACCTCATTTCTGAAAGGAAAGCCACTGCCAAAAGCCCTCGCTAAGTACTAACTGACCAAATTGCAGAAATCAAGAAGAAACATAGATATTCATTTCTTACGCGGAATTATTGAGTGAACAAATTGTGAGAAAATCGGTATACTCATGAGAACAAGAATGTCAGTTTTGATTAGCGCTTTTTCTCTGCATCAATACAGACATTCGGCGGCATGACAGGCAACATCCGAATAAAACTTCTTCCATATGTTTATAAGAGTTTAATTGACACCCCAACAGAAATCGAAATTGTACGTCTGAGTTGTATTTCAAAATGAGCATGGTTAATAGCCAACTTATACAAAGCGCGTTGTATTTCAAACCAGTAACATACATCCATGTCCTCTCTCCAGTTCTTACTTCTTATGTTGCATAATAACATAACATGTTTAAATTCTTAGATTGTTCGCTGCTAAAACAGAACCCTTTGTAGGAGAATTTGTACGTGTTACTTCGCATTGAGGCACACCATATACTTGGTGAGGCAAGATATTTGATCACCATTGGAGGATAAGACTCAGGCTTTGACAATTTCCTAATGAAAGTTATGCAGATTATTTTTATTTTCCTCTTTCGAGAACCTTTAGGTTTCTTTTCTTTTCTTTCTAGCAAGACTGTAATTTTTAGTGAAATAAGAGAGGAAAGTGTTCGGGCAGGAATTTCGTTGGGAAAGGTCCCTGGCTCGAGCTCACAGCTCCCCGAGGAGTTCGCACTTTGGTTGTTTGTCGGGCTCCTGCTTGTCGGGATGCTACAAGAGGAGGACACAGTTAGTTCTGAAAGGTGCCTTTGTGGGGCCTTCCGTATAGGCCTTTGACAATTTCCTAATGAAGGTTATGCAGATTATGTTCATTTTCCTCTTTCGAGAACCCTTTAGGTTTATTTTCCTCTGTTTCTAGCAAGACTGTAATTTGTAGTGAAATAAGAGAGGGAGGAGTGCAAGATAAATTTATCAAGAACGAAAGCATAACCAAGGTAACCGCCTTCCAACAATGAATTAATTAAATTAAAATTACAAAGCAATTGCTAATCTCTAAACAAAACAATAGCAAGGCGAACATTGTTCATAGCCAAACGGTAAATCAAGAGTTAAACCAATCAAACCAAAAATTAGCAGAAGACTAGAAGTTCGATAACCAAGGATTCGAGATGGTGTCCTTAGTTAAATCTTCTTCTGTAATTCTGTGTTCAAAAGCCACGCACTCGGCAGCATTGGACATTTCACTGGCAATGGAGGCTTCAATTCCATGGCTGAAGTACTAGCAGTAGAAGTAGTTTTCATCGGATTCTTCGATTCCATGACTGAAGTAGTAGTACTAGTAGTAGTACGCCGGATTCTTATTAAAACCACCCCATTGGGCCAATTCATGAGTAACTTTTTGGCCTAATGCGTCGTGAATAAATGGATTTACAGGGTCCTGAGAGGGGGGCATCTGCACATCAAAATACGCAGGGTTCAAGCGTCGCGGTGTTTTGCTTGAGCTTGAGTGAGTTGGGGATAAATTTTGATTTTGTTTCACAGCATAATATCTTTCCATGGAATCAATCTCCAGTGTTGATGCCTGTATCTTGGCTTCGAGAGAAGTAATGAGTTTAATCAATTCATCTTCTGAAAATAGGTCAATTCGAGCATCCCATGTTGGGTACTTATTTTCGGAAATGTGCTTATTGCCCGGTTTTTGAAGCTTGGGATCGACATGATCATCATCATCACCATCACCACCATCACTGTGATCACCGTCATCACCGTCAGCATATTTCTTCATCTTGGCCTCATAAAAATCAGATAAACTGAAGCTTCTCTTTAGGAAACCGGGGGCAGCAGCATCCTTGGAAGCCTTGTACCTGCCGAGAATGCGATTGAATTCAACTGGATCTTGCGGCCATGTCTTCGGCTGAATTCGACCCGTTTACCGGTACTAGTAGTTGTTGGTTACACCGGACCACTATCAGTATTCTCTTGCATTATTTGAATTTGAACCTTCCATGAGAAATCGTACGGCGTATGTACCCGTAGTCTTACGGGTATTTCACCCCATGTTGGAGACTGATGCTTGATTGAACGAGAGCGTACGAACGATGGAAACCAGCTTGATAGAGGTGGAGAGAGTAGGAATAAGTGTCTTCTTCCCACAGACGGCGTCAAATGTTGATGCACAAAATCAGTGAAGACTTTGGAACAACGTAAAGTATCAAGTTTGTGACCTTCGCTCGGTTGCTCCGGTCACCTAGTGAGGATAATATGTAAGGAGATAGAGATAGGGAAGCAAACATAAGATGTATGTGGTTCACCCTAAGTCTGGCTACGTCCACAGAGAAGGGGAGTTCTCATTAATAGTGAAGGGTTTACACATACATAAGTTTAAGCATAGTTATCATCAATGGGTTCTAATGACTAGTTTAAGTACAATAATGACATTAGGAATTAATTGTAGGAGAATTATCTTCTTTTATAGTTGAGGAAAGTCTTTAGCTTTTGTTCGAGGTCGATGTGGGACTCTGTGAGTTTTATTTTGACGTTGACATATGTCGTGTTATGATTGGCCTCCTGGTTGGTGGGAAACTAATGTGCTTTTGTAGGGGTGCCTCAGCATGAACCCCTCAGTGGGTCCTTGAATGTATGATGTTGACCAGTGTTTAATAGTTTCGGGATTGATCAAATATGGTACAAACAACTACATTTGAAACCCTATAAGAATATTCTTCTTACTCATCCTTATCTATGCATAGTTGTCCAAGCTTGCTGTCAATGAACCGTTGAGGTGATGCTAAATGAGCGATGGGTGTTTTCATCAATTGAACAAGTGTCTTGGCAAGGTATAGCACCATGGGCTTTGTTCACTAGACTATGGTTAATATTCCTCCTCAAGCTAAGCTGCGAAGATTGAGCAGTTTGCTTGGAACTAAGCAGCTTGAAACGAGCTTTGGATAAACTTTTCAAAATTTTAAACTACAAGTTGAGGAAAAGAATCATCTTTGTATATGGTTTGAATTGATTACAAGATATGTTGCTAACTTTGAAGAAGAAAGAAATGGAAGACCTAAAGCTCAAAACATAAAGAGTAAAACAATAGTATTTATATACATGACTACATTTGAAACCCTATAAGAATATTCTCCTTGCTCATCCTTATCTCTGCACAATTGTCTAAGCCTTGCTGTCAATGTACCATTGAGGTGATGCTAGATGAGTGATGGGTGTTTTGATCAATTGAACAGGTAGCACCATGGGCTTTGTTCACTGGACTATGGTTAATATTGCGAACAACACAACACCAAGTCAATCTGTTTTGTAAAACATGTGTATCACACTTTTCTGGTCATTTTCTTTGACATTGTAAATTTTAAATAAAAAAACAGAGTGGGAGAAACAAGGACCCAAATTCTTATTTATTTATTGATTCATGAAACGACACACAATATTTACTTCCACGGTACGTAAAAAAATGTCAATGTAATACTAATATATTGAACCATACAAAAATCACACTCCTTCGTTGGGGCGAAAAATTGAAATAAAATACCAGTATATAAGATTCATAAGTTCAATATACAAACTCGTGAGTGGGGTACCAACATATTAAACTCAAACTAGTCTAGTAGTCAGAGTCTTGGGATCCCCTTTTTTTTCAAAAAATGGAGATTGGTTGTATGGCCCACACCACATTGAACTTCAATGGTCCGAACTGTCTATTTTTCAAGTTGTACCTTACAGATTATCCTTACAAAATATTAGCCAAATTAGAAATATTTGAGGCATCTAATTGAGTTCAAAGAAATTGACAAACACTGTGTTCTAAAAAACATTGAAACATTATCCTGATAATTTGACAATTAAATAGGCAAATAGTGTAGCAGTATTGTTAAGTTTCTGTTAAGGCGGTGTATTCGACGAGTAAGGTAAATGACATTGAATCCGACAAGAGGAAAAAGAGAAGCAAATAATCAAAGGCGTAGCCAAGGCGATAAATTTTATGTGTGCAGTGCTCCCGGGTTTTATTCAGACATAAATTGTTTGGGCGGCGTGCAAAATTTTTATAACGAAATTTGTTAAACACTTTAGGATTTTATCGTCATATGTGTTCATGTAGACAAATGCCAAGTAATATGCTGAGTGAGGTCAAGACCTCATGCCAGGTGATGTCAACACGATCCGTCAAATGTTGTCGAGATATTTTTATTAAACATTTCGTCAAATACTTTATGAGCACAAAAAGATCTTGATCGGACATCCGAATGGCCTCCACATGAGTTTCTTTTTTCTTTTCTTTTTTTTTTCAGCATTTAGAGGGTTCCAAGACCAAGAGTCTCTACATGGGTCCGCCAATGAACATGTTGTTAGCCATATAAGGTTATACAATTAAAACACAAATGAATGAGTGACTAACTTGATTCCAATGGTGGCCATGGAAGTCGAACACAAAAGTAGCAGAGCACGGCAACACCAAAATCTTCTATAAACACCTAGCCGAATACAACTATTCTATGGGAAGCATTATTTTGTGTGTCCTAGGGCCTATAGGGACCGGTGTTTTTATATAGGCTAAAAGTTAGGGTTTCCATCCATAAAGGAAACCTAGACTTACTTTATTAGCCTTCAATTCAAGTATCATAATCATATTTAATTAAGGATTTCATCAATCTTATTTCCAATATAAGACATCTTATATAGGATCGATGTCTTTAAGAGATCAAAGTCGATTTATATTGGATAAATCCAACACATCATACTTCTAACGTATATTTCTATGTCCTTGCACACTTAACCTCGTTTTCGAGTACTCAATCCGCAAAGACAAAAGAATCTGCCGTCATTGCCACACGAGAAAACAGCAAAACATGGAACTGCGGACAACACAATACCAAGTCAATCTAATTTCTAAAACATGTGTATCACATTTTTCTGGTCATTTTCTTTGACACTGTAAATTTTAAATTAAAAATAAAGTGTGGGAAAAACAAGGACCCAAATTCTTATTTATTTATTTTTCCATGAAACAACACAATATTTACTTCCACAGTACGTCGGAGAATATGAGCGTAGTACTAATATATTGAACCATACAAAAATCACACTCCTTCGTTAAGGTGAAAAGTTAAAATATAATACCAGTATATGGCATTCATAAGTTCATTATACAAACTCATGAGTACGGTACCAACAAATTAAACTCACACTAGTGTAGTAGTCAAAGTCTTAGGATCCCTTTTTTTCAAAAAGAACCATCTATTTTTCAATTTGCACCTTATAGATCATTGTTGCAAAATATTAGCCAAATTAGAAATAATTAAGGCATCTAATTGAGTTCAAAGAAATTGACGAACATTGTGTTCTAAAAAACATTGAAACTTTATCGTGACAAATTGACAATTAAATAGGCAAATGGTGCGGCAGTATTGTTATATGCATCAAACATTGTGTTTTAAGAAACATCAAAATTTCAGCATGACAATTAAATGGGCAAAATGTCTTGGATTGAATTGTTTCAAAAATGATTTATGAATCAAGACTTACAAAGTAATCAGTTTGGATCGTTGTAGTCCGAATCAGAATGGGTCCCACAGGGCCACAATAATCCCCATTTTCTGAAGAAAAAAATAGAAATCCCTTCCCTGCCTAGGGTAGCAGTATTGTGATATGCATCAAACTCAAGACATCCAATCTCTATATATATGCATAACACTCGCTTAGAACCTCAAAGTAGAGTACCTTTCTTGCAAGAACAAGTTGTACTCATGAACATTTATGAACTGGTTTTGTAACAGGTTGTCCCGCCAATAAATTGACAATTAGTCAATACTAGCAATGGTGTCCGCGCGTTGCTGCGGATCTTAAAATTACCGAACATAAAAGAAGAAAACAACCAGTGCAAACTTGTAATGGATAGTTTGTAATTAATAGGTTTTTAGTATGTTCATACTATTTAAACACAGAAAATATAGTAAGAAAAAGAAGCAGAGTGTTGGCAGAAAGTGATGTAATTTGCACTATACCTGTAGTTCAAGTCTGTGTAATCAATTTTAGTTGTGAACACTGGTAACATATATAACTTAGAGAACAAAAAACAGCAGAAACTGAAGAAGAAAATGATGTGCACATAGAATATACTGCAGTAACTATAAATTAAGGTTAGAAGTGTTTTGATATTAATATAAATTTGTGGTGGAGAATTAGGAATCAGAGGATATGCAAAGAGTTATAAATATCAAATACAAAATGGACAAAATATTTTTACAAAGTTGTCTAAGTATATATAATTTACAGAAAAGACATTATCAAATGCCTTATCATCAGCATACAAAAAATGATTTACCTCGCATTCCCCTTTGACAATTAGTGGTTTACTGGCATGACTACTTGAACAAAAAATATTGTAAAAGAGCACACTGAGTATGGGGAATTGATGTGAGGATCGACTATTTACACACAAAAAATTGTCAAACTGATAGTTGTTTGTTTTGGATTACAGATGCCAACATTCTTTAAGACATGAGCAAAGGTTTTTTGCTTTTTGGTTGAAGCAGTCACTGCAGAAAAAATAGTTTTCATCATGAGAAAAAAATGGAAGCTAAAAATGAAAGATAATGTTAATAAATGTGTAATAAATTTTTGAGATGAACAGATTCATAGCATGGAGCAATTAATAATAAACTATAGTTACCTAGTTTTTTTTGTATGGAGCAAAGTCTGCCTTTGAGCTGGTTGGTGACGATTTTCTTTTGAACAATTTGATTGGAACTTGATCCTGATCTTGTGCATCTATTTCACATATTTCTTCTGCTTCACTGTATCACAAATATTTAAGATATGAAAAAGATAAATATAGACCGTATTGAGTTGAATTTGAGATACAGTTGAAAATATTGATATATAGTGTATAACCTTGTTTTAGATGGTACAAAAAGGGCTCTTCTAATTAATTCTCTTTTTCTTTTATGTGAATCAGTAATTATGTCAACAGGTGAATCAGTAATTATGTCAACAGGTGTGCTTGAAGATGAAACTGCTGTAGAAGAGACTGTAACTTCTCTACTTAGAGATTGTGGAGTTGTTGGTTGAATGGTGATGTCCTCAGAAATGTTATAGATGAGAAGATCATTCGAGTTCAATGAATTTCTTCTGCTTCCAAATCGAAGGTGATAAAATTTTTTCTGCCCTATAAGTCTAAGAAACTCACTTGGCAACTGTTTTTGATCCACTGATCTCTGATTGAAAACCAAATCTTTACAGGGTACACCAAAAACTTTTTCACCTGATCTGCCAATAATAAGAGCACTGATCTCGTCTGTCTTATCTTCAAGAACTAAGAACACTTTGTACCTTCATTTAAAAACATAATGTATAGAGCTTTATATGTTATTGAAAAGGCCAGAGAAAAGGGATGATTTTATACTAATTATCCTGTATTAGCTATACATATACGTATATATATATATAATTTTTTTTTTAAGTGAAGCAATAACATTTTAAAGAACAGAACCTTCGAATGGTATTTTGTGCTTCTCTGTTGAGAAATTGCAGATTGTATAACATATCTTTTTCTAATATTTGAAACACTATTTGATATTTGAACTGATAGTTAAACTAAATAAATGAAGGCATTAGATGCTGTTGGTTTTTTTTAGATGGAAGTTGGGTGCAAAACTTAATAAACTAAGGCATGGTAGTAATGATAAAATTTGGTGAAAATGACATTGAATTAACTTAGGATATATTGTTAGCTCTTCATTGGACCAGTACTGAGAGGTATACAACTTGAAAAATACATGCAAGTCAAGAGTTTGAACAAATATTATGACCTGAAACAAATTGACCAATATCAAAAGCACAGACATGGCTAGGTTGGTTAATATATGAATGATTTGGTGAATGAAATGTAATACTTGTAACTCCTAGTTTTTACACTGAATGTTGAACAAAATAAGAGTAAAAAGATCAATGACATCTTGATTGAAATGAAATACTTTTATATAAACGCTAAAAACCAAAATGTTATCAAACTAATTTGCAGTTGGAGAAGATAGTTGAAAAATTAATTATAAAAATGAGAAGAGTTAAACTAATTTAGGCATTGTTCTCAACATTATTAGCACAGATCTGACTTGTAGGAAAAAGAACTAATGCTAACCTGAAGAGAAAGGAGTTAATAGTAAAGAAATGCTACAAATCTTATTAACAACATCTATATCTACAACAGAAGAAAGCAAATCTTGATTCTAATTGCAATTATTAATGAAGTGATTGGGTTTCAGGTTGTAGTTGATGCTATTTAATTGATTATTGGTTTGATAAATGAAATCTAAACTTGCAACAATTCATAAAATAGAAAATTTGAAATAATGTTAGAATTATTACCATGGAGTGGGAATCTGACTTGGATGTTTTTGGCAAATAAGTTGACCACTTGTTGGATCTTGATGCATTTGTTTTGCGCACGTAGGGCAAGCCGTGTACCACCATTCATATTTCGTATTGTATCGCTTAATCGATGCTTTGCATAAAAATGTATCATTCTGTGGAATGTTGAAAAATTTGTATTAACACAGGGACAAATTATTAAATAGATAAGTTTAATGAAATAACTTAATAAAAATTGAAAACGTTTTTATTGAACATAATTAAAAAGAAAACATTTTATATACCTTATATAAGTCGGGATCCAAATATCCTAACTCCTCAATTGTCATCTTTTTCCCAGTTCGGAAAATGTCTTGCTCATTGGCTTGCTTGGAAGGAGGCAGTGTTTTAATGGGATGAGGCCAGGTTGAAAACCTGTAATCATTCAGATTGAAAATTGAAAAAACAGAGATAAAAATAATTTTATATATATATAACCACGCTATGATTATCATTCTATGAAAGTGAATGGACTCACACTGATTTGTATGTATTCAATTCTGGAATGTCTGGATCTATAAAGAAAAGTGTTGAACCAGTGTTGTTCAAGATGATGCTATCTGTGCATTAAACAAAAGTCAAGATATAAAAAGAGAAAAGTTATGTAATAATTGACATTTAAAATAGTTTTTAATCCAGGCAAACAAAAATTGCAAATCATACATTATAAAATTTAATATCGTTTTCTAGATTTTAAATAGTGTATTACAATAAAATCATATCTAACTCAAAAAGGGCAGTATGAAAATTAGGTTTCTTGTATGAAAAACTACCTATACAATATGTTTGTTCTCGTAATAACATCCGTTTTGCAAATATGATGTAGACCTCTTATCAACAATTTGACTGTTTTCTATGTGAGAAGCTTTGTTTGATCATGATTAAATGAAATGTATTTATTGATGTGTAGAAAAATTGCTAATTTACACTTGTAATTATGTAATATTATAAGTTAACATTTTTTTTTTACGCGTATACGTAAAGATATGAGACATTAATGGAGTCAATGTTTGAATACGCTTTATAAAATAAAATCACCAAACATAGTTTTGCAAGGGCAGAGAAACAAAATAAAAGTCAGTTTAATAGCTAAACAAATTAGAAAGAGACAAAAAAAAAATTTATTAAAGTAAATACCTCCGAACAGTTTAACCTTCAAGCTTGTAAAAACAATAATGATTGGTTGGTCTAGTTGTTCTAATGAGAAAGCAGAAAAGGCATGTGCAACATCTGACCATAGTGTGATCTTAGCTTCTTCATTTCTGTAAAACAACGCAAGCCAAAAAGGATAAAAAAAATTTTAAAGTCATGAAAATCTTTGTATTTCAAATTATTGGAACTATTTTTAATAGAAGAATATGATTATTAGACTATTGAAATGGAATTGACAGGTAAAAAGCTTTTAAATTTTATTATGGAGACGAAATGACCTGATGTTTTGGATAACCAAATCACATTTGTCCTCAATTCTCTGATTGATCTGTATTGGTTCTAAAGGCTGGACTGAAATGAGGTGGCCAATAACATCTTCAAATTTGAAAAAAAAAAAAAAAACAAACAAATTGGTAAGCTCATAGGAAATTGTTGAATAAAATAGGCACGAACATTTATTAAAATGTTTATTTATGTATATGATTACCCGTCAAGATATCACATTTGTTTAACCGATGATATAATTTGTTATAATCCTGCAAGAAAAATCTGTGTCGTGGAATAGGCGGAAAGACACTTGCCAACTTCTTAAAAACCGTCTTCGAAGTGAAAATGATTTGGGTCTCATGTGGAACAACTCTATATTGAGCCCTTGCATAGTTAGTACGGAAATTCATGATCTCATAGCAAGTGCCTGCTTCAATCTTTGGAACTATTATTTCATAGTCCATTTCAGTAGAAGATGCTTCGATAGCTTGTTGCTTGATAATAAAAAAGAAGATTGTAAATAACAACAGTGAATTAACAACTATAAGTAACAATTCAAAGGAAATGAACATGTGTACAAAAAGCTTTGCAGTGCACATGATAAATGGCAAAACAAATGTATGATTTGAGAATATAAAACAGGATAATAAAGAGTTTTCAAATAAATTGTACACAATCTTTAGCACAGCCAGTATAAAAACTACGTCATGCGCTTTAAAGATAATAATTCATTCTTAACATAGAAGATCAATCGTTTATAGTCATTTGATAAAAGAATTATGACAAACCTTTTCATCAACCAATATACAGTGCAAGCCTGTATATTTGTCGCCCATGCCTGGGTATTTTGGTCTCCATATCCTACAAACACGTACTTTAATTCTGACAATCTTTTTATATGCCGTCAATTGATCAAGCGGAGTTGGACCTTCGTCTTCCATTTAATCTATAGAAACGAAATATTTATAAATTTATAAACGGTGCAACCAAGGAGACTTAAAGCATCAGTCACAATATATGCATTTTTATAAATATTATAAACGGATAAAAAAAACTGTAATTGAAATTTGATTTTGAGCGAGATCAGTTATTCAATAATAATAGTGAAATAAAAACACACACATTTATTAAATAAGTTGTCAGTCTCTTTTGATTAATACGATCAGACAAAAGAAATCGTTTGTCGATCCTATCAAATTTGATTAAGCATTGAGATGATTTTGATACAACAAATAGTCAACATTAAATAGCTCTGTACAAAATAGTATAATCTAGTTAACAAAACAAAACATACAAATACAAACGTTGTATCACAAATAAATCCGTATAAGAAAAGGGGGAATTGTTGTTAAATTGCAGCAGGAAAAACAATTAATTTAATAGTGTTCTTATTTGGTTATAACAGAAACATCACCTTCTTCACTTTTAACAACACACAATCCATATTAACAAAAGCATCACCATCACCAGTTTAATAACAACACTTGATATAGTATATATAACACTTATATAGCCTGATATATTAAAAGATATCATAGTACAGTCTGAACAGAAGTAAAACCAACCAGGCAAAAAAAAAAAAAAAAATTGAAGTGAACACTAAAACATATGATTTAACACTGAGATCAATTGATAAAAGGAAAAAGTAAAAAAAACTTAATACCTGACAAAAGGAAGCAAGAACTCCAGCCAGAAATCCTCAAGACAGAACCTGTTTCCCAAAAAAAAAAAAAAAAACATGAATATGCACGCTCCAACGAAATAACATCATAAACAGCAAAACAACATCACAATTGCAAAGGAAAAACAAAAACTCCAAAGCAAAACAAAATCGAAAGCAAAAAGCACAACAAAAATGAGGACCAAACTTAGAAACCCAAATTGAGCACCGAAGTTAGAAATTTAGATGTGCAAGCAGCAATACCAAAAGAAGAGAAAAAACATAAGCCCGAAGCTAAAAAAAAGAAGAAAAGAAAAGAAAATATGACAGCAAACGTGCAGCAAAGAGAAGAGAAATAAAAGAGAAGAGCTTACAAACCCAAATTTGCAAGCAGCGATAGAGAGAGGGGAGAAAACGCCGAAGTCGAAACCAAAAAGAAAGACAAATGAGAGAGGAAACGCGCAGAAAAGAAACGAAAAATAAAAGCGAAGAGCTAAAAAGCCAAATGCATGGGATCATTAACACGTGGTTTGCCCTAGTCAATATAATATATATATATATATATATATATATATATATTTATCTCTTTGTTTTTCTCCGACCTCGCATCACCTCGCATCATGACATAGGACTATCTTTTATGCCCTGCCATATATATATTTATACATACATACATACATACATATATATATATATTTCTGTCACTTCGCATTTATTATCTCTTTTGTCGAGGAATGAGCTTTAATTAGTGCCACCAGGCAACTGGCATGCACCTTTTCCTCTGTCTGCCTTTTAAATGGAAGAGGATGATCAACCCGTGGCCTACTGTAAATCAAAACATGCTGAGATATATATAAATATAAATAAATATATATATATATATATATATTTCTATCACCGTGCATTTATTATCTCTTTTTCGAGGAATGGACTTTGGTTACTGCCATGGGACAACTGCAAGGCATCCATCTTTTCCTCTGTCTGCCTCTCAAATGGAAGAGGATGATCAACACGTGGCCTAATCTAAACCAAAACATGCTGATATATATATATATTTCTATCACTGTGCATTTATTATCTCTTTTTCGAGGACAGCACCAAATGAGGGCAAATATAGAAATCACTGTGCATTTATTATCACTGTGCAGACAGCACCAAATGAGGGTAAATCTGTAAATTAACTGTTCTAAACAGGGAAAAAGCCTCAAACTCAACAGCAGCAAAGGGCAATTACGTCAAAACACTGTTATAGAACAGTACCCAACCGGTTTGGGTTTTAGTATATATAAATATACTTTTGAACTTAATAACCCACGTCAGAATTGGATACATTAGCTCTTGGACAATTCGTCTTAGACGCTCTTGGGCAATTTGTCTTACACAACGCAGCTAGCTGGTACCAAATAAAATCGAGAAAAGATCTTTATATACTTGTACCATCCCACACCACAATTCATATTTGAAGCTCCCTCTCTCTCTCTCTCTCTCTCTCTCTCTCTCTCTCTCTCATGATGCAGCCTCGACGAGGGAGTATCGTCGTCGTCGCTGCAGTATTTGCAACTGTCATCCAAGCGTTTTCCACGGCAAACTCCCTCCAAGAAGCGGATAAAATTGCAAGGTTGCCAGGCCAACCACAAGTCAACTTCCAGCAATATGCAGGATATGTAACTGTGGATGAAAAGCAAGAGAGATCTCTTTTTTACTACTTTGTTGAAGCACAAACTGATCCTGCTTCCAAGCCTCTTGTTCTTTGGCTCAATGGAGGTGAGCTTCCATCGAAATCCAGGAACGAGTAATATAATCCCTACCGGAAACATTTTACGCATTATTTGTTTTTGTTATTCATACTGTTTCAGCCAACTTAGTGACGCTTGCGTCTGCAACATTTTGTACATTATTGAATGCATGTTACGTAGCACAATTATGAACCAAATAATTGAGCTTTGTGACTTCTAATTGAAGGTCCTGGTTGTTCATCTATTGGAGTTGGAGCTTTCAACGAGAATGGACCTTTTCAACCAAGCGGAGACAATTTACTCAAGAACGATTTTAGTTGGAATAGAGGTAAGTAATCCATTAAATTAGTCTTTAAGTGATCACAATTGTGTCACATTTTGTTAATTAGATTCTGCTCCCGATTATTCACGTAACATTGCTACTAATTACGATGGATTTTCTCCTGTTTATATAATTTTTGCAGAAGCAAATATGCTATACTTGGAGTCACCAGCAGGAGTAGGCTTCTCCTACTCAGCAAACAAATCATTCTATGGCTTCGTGAACGACGATATCACAGGTTTTCGCTTCATATGACTTTCTCAATCCTCATTCAACCAACAAAATATAACCCGAAAATAGTAAACATGTACATTCTGATCATGTTCCGATTCTCTTCTTTTTAGCACGAGATAATCTCGAGTTCCTTCAGCGCTGGTTCGACGAATTCCCTGAGTATAAAAATAGGGATTTGTTTATCACAGGAGAGAGCTATGCAGGTAACATCATTTACTTGTAAAACCATCATTTCTATCACTAATGACCAATTAGAAAACTTGAAAGGTACAAACTTACGACGCGCTTCTAAAAAATTCCATTTTGTCACTGCCAGGCCACTATGTTCCACAGCTTGCACAACTCATTATCCAATCAAAACTGAAGTTCAATCTGAAAGCAGTAGCAGTAAGCAAACGAGAATCAAAAAAGTGAAGTGACTTTGGAGTTGATGTTTTCGACGAAGATGTCATGCTTGAGCTGTTTTTGCTTGCAGATTGGCAATCCTCTTTTTGAATTCAGTACTGATATCAACTCACGAGCAGAGTACTTGTGGTCTCATGGATTAATATCAGATGCGACATTCGAAAATTTGACTTCAGTCTGCAACTATTCTGAAATTTTCAGACAGAAGGTAATTCGTGTTGGTCCACTTAGCCCTGCTTGTGATGCAGTAGCAAACCAATTTGAAAGAGAAGTCCCTAGACATTTGATCAACCAATATGACGTTACTCTTGATGTCTGTTTATCATCTGTTGAAGCTCAATCTTTCCAACTGGTAAGCCTTAATATTTTCTCCTTTCATTTCTCAAATTCTCTACGTTAATATACAAACTTCCAACTCACTGATCACATCTGCAGCAAAAAACAGTGAAGATAGATGTCTGTATCGGAGATGAAACAGTTACATACTTCAACCGACCAGATGTACAGGAGGCGCTTCATGCCCGACTCACAAGTTGGACAACTTGCAGCAAGTAATCATCTCATCTCATTTGAATCACTGATGCACATAAACGTAGTAGGTTCCGAAGATGAATCAAAACATGAAAAGAATTCCAATTATACTCCAAACTATTCAAAGATCGTAGAAATGTTCCTTGTGCAGCTAGTCTTTTCTGTTTACTGTGCTTCTAAATTTGATTATCCTCTTTTACAGCGGAGGTGTCCTCGAGTATGACATGAAAAACCTGGAAATACCGATGCTTCCAGTTTTAGGTGACCTTGTCAAGTCTGGAATTCGGGTTTTAATTTACAGGTGATGAGTCTCACCGTTGTGCAAATCAAAACTCTTGCCATCTCTGATAATCTTAGTCTTTTAGAAATTGTACTTAAAGGTACATCTTACATGTTTTCCACAGTGGAGATCAAGATTCTGTTATTCCACTAATGAGTACACGGACACTGGTGAGCGGATTGGCAAAGGACTTGGGGCTACAAACGAATGTGCCTTACAGAGTCTGGTTTGAAGAAAAACAGGTCGGTTCATGAATATAATAACAGTGGAAAATTCGGACTATCTACTTGTTGTCTTAGCAGTTTTTATCCTTTATAAATTTTTAAGTTTTCAGGTTGCTGGATGGACACAAGTATACAGTGACGCTTTATCTTACGCTACCATAAGAGGAGCAGGCCATGAAGCTCCAATTTCGCAGCCAGAGAGATCATTACTTCTATTTACTTCATTTCTGACAGGAATGCCATTGCCAAAAGCCTGAAGTACTAACTGACACAAACTGCAGAAATCAAGAAAAAACAAATCTATTCATTTCTTACACGGAATAATTGAGTGAACAAATTGCAAGAAAATTGGTATACTCATGAGAACAAGAATGTCAGTTTTAGTTAGCGCTTTTTCTCTGCATCAATAAAGACATTAAGAGGAATGACAGGCAACATCCGAATAAAACTTCTTCCGTATGTTAAAAAGAGTTTAATTGACACTCCAACAGAAATTGAAATTGTACGTCTGAGTTAACAACTTTAAGGATGAGTCCAGTACATGGTACCCAACTCGTCAAATCCACTAGGCTCGTGAACAAAATGAGCATGGTTAATAGTCTTATACAAAGCACGTTGTATTTCAAACCAATAACATACATTGATGCCCTCTCACTAGTTCTTACTTCTTATGATGCATAATAACATAACATGTTTAAATTCTTAGGTTGTTCGCTGCCAAAACAGAACCCTTTGCACGAAAATTTGTACGTGTCACTATGAATTGAGGCACACCATATTCTCGGTGAGGCAAGATATTCGATCACCATTGGAGGATAAGACTCGGGGCTTTGACAATTTCCTAATGAAAGTTTTGCAGATTATGGTTGCTTTCCTCTTTCGAGAACCCTTTAGGTTTATTTTCCTCTGTTTCTAGCAAGACGGTAATTTGTAGTGAAATAAGAGAGGGAGGAGTGCAAGATAAATTTATCAAGAACGAAAGCATAACCAAGGTAACCGACTTCCAACAATGAATTAATTAAATTAAAACTACAAAGCAATTGCTAATCTCTAAACAAAACAATAGCAAGGTGAATATTGTTCATAGCCAAACGGTAGATCAAGAGTTAAACCAATCAAACCAAAAATTAGTAGAAGACTAGAAGTTCGATAACCAAGGATTTGAGATGGTGTCCTTAATTAAATCTTCTTCTGTAATTCTGAGTTCAAAATCCACGCACTTGGCAGCATTGGACGTTTCACAGGCAATGGAGGCTTCGATTCCATGGCTGAAGTACTAGTAGTAGAAGTAGTATGCATCGGATTCTTCAATTCCATGACTGAAGTAGTAGTACTAGTAGTAGTAGAATTCACCGAATTCTTATTAAAACCACCCCATTTGGCCAATTCATGAGTAACTTTTTGGCCTAATGCGTCGTGAATAAATGGATTTACAGGGTCCTGAGAGGGGGGCATCTGCACATCAAAATACACAGGGTTCAAGAGTCGTGGTGTTTCGCTTGAGCTTGAGTGAGTTCGGGATAAATTTTGATTTTGTTTCACAGCACAATATCTTTCCATGGAATCAATCTCCAGTGTTGATGCCTGTATCTTGGCTTCGAGTGAAGCAATGAATTTAATCAATTCATCTTCTGAGAATAGGTCAATTCGAGCATCCCATGTTGGGTACTTATTCTCGGAAATGTGCTTATTGCCCGGTTTTTGAAACTTGGGATCGACATGATCATCATCATCACCATCATCACCATCATCACCACCATCACCATCATCACCACCATCACTGTGATCACCGTCACCACCGTCATCATCTTTCTTCATCTTGGCCCCATAAAAATCAGACAAACTGAAGCTTCTTTTTAGGAAACCGGGGGCAGCAGCATCCTTGGAAGCCTTGTACCTGCTGAGAATGCGATTGAATTCAACTGGATCTTGCGGCCATGTCTCCGGCTGAACTGGCCTAATCCCCTTCCTTTGGTCAGCTTCGTAGACAATCAAGGCCACATCAATGTCACAAAGTTTGGAGAGCTCATCGGCCTTCTTGTAAACGCTCTTCTTTCGCTTCCGAAATGCCATCTTTCGAGCAGTCTCGTTGGGAATGAGTTCCAAGCTTCTTCTCGTAGGAGTCACCATCTTCTTCTTCTGTGAAATTAATCTCATGAATTCTAAATTCTGAGAGTCGTAAATTGTAATAAGAAGTAGGGTTTTGGTTGAGTTTTATAGGGAGGGAGGGAAGTAGGGCGGCAGAGTTGTATATGGAAACCAAATTCGAATAGGAAACAGAAAAAGTAGTTTCCAAATGCATCAGGAGACCACGATTTCTCTAATTATTACTTGCCTTACACGTCACATTCTAATTAATTAGGGTTTCCATCCTATATCGTATTTGGGGTTTCTGTTCTATATCGTCTTTGGGTTCCCTTCCTATATCGTATTTAGGGTTTCCGTCCTATATCGTATTTAGGGTTTCCTTCCTATATCGTAACCCTAAACCCTAATCCCGGGCCTAGTAATAATCGTTTCCCTTTTACACAAGGAATATAATCGTTTCCTACATGGAACGGTCGCCACTACGTGGCATTCTAAATTTATAATATAATGTCGTGTTAAAAATTTAAACAAATATTTTATTATGAAATCAAAACATCACGATGATAGTGATAAATCCGTTTCATGTAAGTTTTTTTTTCTAGGTTTCGAAGACATCTATTTGTGTACTTAATTATCTTTTAAGTAGGATATCTTTTCTTTCTTTATAAATTAGGGATATAATAGAATAACTATAAAAAAAAATTTGAAAATTTTGAATTTTTTGATTGGAAAAAGAAAGAATTTAAAATTTAAAAATTTTGAAATCTCAAAACTCATTCTATTTTCACATTTTTAAGTTAGTTAAATTTGGAACGAAAAATTTTAATGGTTGAGATAGAAATTCTAATCTAACTTTTATCCTGCCTAGCCACTTAGTACTGCGGTCTAGTGGTAGGTTTAATTTTCACTAAAGGTGAATTTGAAGCATATTATTGCTAATCCTTTGTGAGGCATAATTCAACCTGATAGGAGCATATTCATGCGACTTAAATGGCTTGTTCTCGTGCATTTACGTTATGTTTCTTTAGTTATTTTAGTCCTTTATGCTTCTTTTGTGTGTTTTCAGGTTCTAAGGGCAAAGTATGCAAAATGGTGCATTTTGGTGCATTTTGGAGTAGTTTGGGGCGTTAAATGGATTGCATATACTTGAAGCCAAGTAGATGGACGAAATTGAAGACCAAAGGAGGCCCTTTGTACCAAAAATTCACACCAACACATCCCATTTCAGATTGCATTCCAATCATTCCAGCCAAGCCACTTGCACTCCCTTTAATTTATTCAACCTAGCTGTCAAAGCACATGCACATTCACCCTAATCATTCACATACACAATCTGCCATCATTCACACATTCATTCCACATGCATTCCCTTCACAAATCAGCCACATGCACTTTGCCTTTCATCATTGCACCATAAATCAGCCACATGCACCCATAATCATTCAACCAACTTTGCACATGCATTCATCATCATAACCTAGCTGTCATTACCCTTTAATCACATGCATAAATCAGCCACATGCATCTCCCATCACCATTTCAGATTTCCACCAAGTTCCTAGCTGTCATATTCCCTCTTTTTCACCTATAAATAAGCATCCATTGCAGCCACAATTCATTGATTCCCATTCATACACAATACACACCATTCACGCCAGAAATTCATCCCCTCTCTATAACACATCCATACTTCACCATTCTTCATATTTTCTGCCCAAAAAGAAGCCTTGAGGTCCCCTACATCCATCCCTATCCTAAACACATCATTCTACACCATCCATAACTCCCCATCCCTCCAAACCAATCCTTAGACCTTGTGCTACAACGAAGAGGAAGAGAAGAGGGCCTAAACGTTCATACAATTCAAGTTTGAGTTGTTGGAATGTTTAGGCGTTTCTTTGATTTCAATGTTTAATTTCAATTCTCTTTGTTTTGTACGTATGAGGAACTAAACCCCCCTTGGCTAGGGGGGGATTCGAAATATATGTTTATGCTTGCATTTTGATTTGATTACTTCTAATTGCGTTTCATAAGTTGTGGATTCAATTTGTTTAACTGTTTGATTGATAACTTATTTATGTATGTTTATTGAGAGTATACGCTTAATTTTCATGCATGAATATGACGCTAGAATATAAGTGAGTTTCACGTAATAGTTATGAACTTATATTCACAAGTAGTAGAGGTTGCTTATAAACAATCGCGTTAAACAAATTCTTGGCATAAGTTTCATGCAATCATAGTAACGAATGCCTCGTCAACACTTATAGTTTTCATGATGCTTAATGATTCTTGCTTGTATCTCTATTATGCAATTCATGTAGGGAACTTGTGAGGAATGCTTTGGGTTGTCGTATGCAATCATCCAATTCATTAACTTAAGGAAAACTTGACGGTTAATTTAAGCGGACCTAATTAACCCGGGGCGTTGAGAATTCATGGTTTATTGAAATGCATTTGGAAATCTTTTTATTATGCAAGTGTAACATATATGGAGATGAACCCCTTAGCTAGCTTTTCATCCCATCCATTCAAATCCATCACATTCATATTTACATTCTGTTTTTAATTAGAATCTGTGCAATTAGTTTAATTTCGTCCAAAGCTCAATCCCCCCTTACTTTAATGTCCAAATTAGTTAGAAAGTGTTTTAGGTTGTGTTTATAAGTGTTTTGATTCAATTTGTTATACAAATTCGTCCAAATTCACCAAAGTGCTCAAAACTGCCCAGAAAGTGTTTTTAAGGCTGTTTTGAGTGTTTTGGGTGATGTTTGAGTCTTTTGGTTTGTTTTAGTGTTTTAAAGTTTAGTTTTGCATTCTTTGAGTCTAGTTTAGTGTTAAAGTGTCTTAGTGTGTGTTTCTAAGTGTTTTGATTCAAGTTATTACCCAAATTCGTCCAAAGTACTCAAAGTGCTCAAAACTGCCCAGAAAGTGTTTTTAAGGCAGTTTTGAGTGTTTTGGTGCTGTTTTGAGTCTTTTGGTTTGTTTTGGTGTTTTAAAGTTTAGTTTTGCATTCTTTGAGTCTAGTATAGTGTTTTATATTGTGTTTTTACGTTTTTGAGTCAAATCCAAGTGATTAACAATCCCTCCTAATCCCCGGTCCTGAACGATCCCTACTTACATTCTATACTACAATTGTCAAAAAGAGGGTTTAATTTGTGCGCGTATAATTCTCGCATCAAATTTTGGCGCCGTTGCCGGGGATTAGCAACTTTGCTAATCCCTTGGATTGTTTTATTTTCGTTTGTGTGTATATATTTTTAGTTTTATTTTGTTGATTTTAGAAGCACAACATGGCATTTGATAATGCTTATCTTTTGTCACAGCTCATGGAAAGGTCCCAAATGCAAAACGTTGATATAGTTGATCTTCAATCAAGGAATAACGTGTTTTCCAATACTTACAATTCGGATTGGAGTGATCATTCAACTTCTATGTGGTGGGAACCTCAAAATGTTCAACAAGAAAGATATTGGGAGCCACCTCATATTCAATATGCCCAACCAAACTCAAATTCGTCAATAGATTATAATCAAATTCTTAATGAATTAAACTCTTTGGTGCAGGGTTCACAAAATCAAGCTAAGGAGACTCACCAAGAAACATATTGGCAACCATATGAGGATTCATATGCACCACCACAGCCTTCCCCTCAATCTTCACATCCAAATTCAGGTATATCAAATTATTATAATGAAGTTATTCAACAACTGAATTCTGTGGAGCAGGGCAGGGAAGCTCAACCATTTCAACAAGACGCATTTTGGCGACCAATTGAGGATTTCTATCAAGCAAAAAAGTTGGCTGAGTGGAACAGTCAATTTAGGCAGAATGCAGAATGCATGGAACAAATTCAAGAACAAATGGTTGAAGATGAGCCCATGGATGAATTGCTACTGCTCGAAGAGGAGGAGGATGCACAAGGCACGGCAAGGGAAGAACAACCCTTGCCGCAACCTCCCAATATTCCTACACCACCCCATTCAAGTAAGGTTGTTCCAAATTTAATTATTTCTAACTTTGTTCCCCCAAATGCACCCTTCCCTGGCAGGTTCATGCAATCCATGAAAGATGAGGGGAAGAAAGACATCTTGGACACCTTTCCAACAATTCACGAGGAAAAAGTGGTTGAGGAGCATCTTGAATTCATCAAGGAGGAAATTGGAGTGGATCACACAGCCACAACCTTCAAAATGTCTAATCTGAATGAAAACATCCCTTGTGCATTTGTTGAATGTGCTGCGACTTTAGAGCCAATATTGCAGCCCATAGGTAAGCCACCAACTCAAAATCCAAAGTCGTTTTTGACTAATATGTTGTTGATGTCAATGATTAGGGCACCCACTCTTGAAATTCAACCATTGCCAGAACATTTCAAGTATCATCATCCATTCAATGATCAACTCCATGCCATGGGTTCCATTAAGGCATGATTGTGTTCTTCGTCCGGCTACAAGACGTAAAAGCAAGCGCTACTTGGGAGGCAACCCAATACAGTAAATAAAACTTTTGCTTGTTCATTGATTTTTTTCGATAAATTACAATTGTATCTAAACATGGCAGAAAGATGGAGCCTTTACAAAGGTTGTGTACGTGAGGCCCCACTACGTGGCAACACTCTCGGAGCAAGAGGTCTCGGAGCAGGAGGCATCGGAGCAGGAGGCATAGGAGCAGGAAGCATCGGAGCAGGAGGCATAGGAGCGGGAGGCACCGAGGATAGATCATTCAAGGCCCCAAACCTTGGTGGAACGCTGGATGACCCAGGAAAGAGGTGCCTCTGGAAGAAAGCTGCAAACCGTTGACGGTCATCAAGCTCATCAAGCTTCCTCTTCATGCCTGATGAATAATTATTTGCAAGCACGTGCAAAGTTCTATTCTCGTGCTTAAGTTGTTTTATCTCTTGCTTCAGGTTCTCCACCTCCGCCATCAATGATTCAACCTGACGGGAGCGAGCAAGGAGGCGTTGGCCCATGTTTGACACAGAACCAGCGCACTGAACGCTGAGAGCCAGGGACTCTTGAACGGCCAACTCATCGGACCGTCCTGAAAGCAGCTGACTATCTCTGGGAGTGAGGAGGTTCCGAGCTACTATCGTAGCTGTTGTGGCGTCCTGCATCACGGAATCTTCACCTGTAAGAGGACCGTTAGAAGATAAGAAAGAAGGGCGCCATACGTTACCTTGAAGCGGCACACCCGTATCACTGCGGAGACTCAATTCTAAGCTAAGGTTCGATGTGTTTGCCATTTTTTTAAAAAAAAAAGTGTTCAAAGAGAAGGGGTGGACGGAGTAAATTTTCAAAGGGCCGGAAACGAGTTTCAAGAATGGGAAATCTTCAGAGTGTGTAAGTTGGCGGTGATCGATAGCTCTATAAAAAGCCAAGGCAACGCGTCCACCGATTCAAAAAGCCGGAATTTGAGGCGTAAAGTTCGGCGACGCTCCCTCAGCTTTTCAGAAAACGCGTTCAACACGTGGAGGCCATCATCGCAGCTACACGTCTTTAGCCGACAAGCGCAAAGTTCGGCGACGCTTTCTCTGCTTTTCAGAAAGCGCCTGCTCAGAAATCGAAGAGGCGTCTTCAAATATCGAAGAGTCGTCACTATTTCAAAAAGCCGGATTTGCGGGATCAAAACGTTTGTCGACAAGGGTAAGAGAACAGTACCACCACTTGCTATCCCTATATTTGTCGACTTTCATCTTTTATGGCAAGGCAAACCTGAAGAAAATGCCCAACTCTTTCTCACCTCTGAGGGCGCACTCCCAGCAAAGCCTTTCGAAACACTCACTTCTTTCTTCTTCCCCAAAGATGATACCAGATGCCTGGAGTACAGATGACCCAGGAGGAAGCAGCACAACAAATACATGTGCTGATTCATTCACCGCTTCTTCAAAAGCAAAGGTATCTCATATCATCAAGGTCAAAAGCAAAAGTATCCCATATCATGCTCTTTCCCTGTCTTTTCCTTTGTCTTTGTTATTAATCGCATAGCAAAGTGAAAGAAGCAATCAGCCGGCACTTGGAGTCTATCTAGACTCTATTCCCTGGTTGCTTACCTAGCTTTGCTGAGCTATCCTCTAACCCTCTTCAATACGAATTGGAGAGATTGAACAAAGAAACAGATAAGAAAAGGAAGCTCAGACCTTCGGGGGAGACCAAAGGAAGCCTGCTGCCCAGTTCAAGAGTAGCACAAAGGAAAATCAACGATGGGAGCAGCGCAGTTCAAGAGTAAGCCTGTGGAATCACAAAGATCCAAGCCTCACTGCAATCACCAAGGAGAAGATGGAACGAAAACTCCATAACCAGATTTGCATCTCTAAACTCTTCTCTTTGTTAAATACATTCTGCCATGTTTAGTATGTTTAATTGCTGTTTGTTTGTGTTTAGTGTGGTTTTTAACATTGAGGACAATGTTTGATTTAAGTGTGGGGGAGTTACTAAAGTGTTTTAATGCAAATTCGTAGGATTTTATCCACCATAACTTCAAATGTTGTTTCTTGCTGTTTTTAAGTGTGTTTAGTGTGTTTTGACTTAAAAATTTGAAAATCACATAAAAATTTGAAAAACATGTTTTGAAAAGCCTAAAAAGAGTGTTTTGAGTCATTTTTGTGTGTTTGTGTCGTAGGTCACCTTCCAACACAATGATAAGGATTTGGTTTTTAATTGCATGACTGTTAAAAAGAGTTATAAACATGGAGAAAAGTTTGATTTACTCTTGGTATATGCTTGGTTATGGTTATAATGTATGACTTCACATGCAATCATAAAAGAAAAAATTAGTTATGTAACATGCTTGAAGGAAGGAACTCAAACAAACGCTACAACCCTGAGAGACTTGAGCCTATAACGTTCTTTGGAGAGTATGATCTGTGATTTCTTGTTTTCTAAAGTCGTTGCATGATCTCATTATTGTTTGCTTGGTTACTACTTAGAAGGCGTTTCATCATATAGTTCCAAATGCTAGAACTCATGCCCATTTCATTCAAAGCATGTTATTGATTTGCATAACACATATTCAAGAAGAAGTTGTGTAGTGACCACCACCATAGCCAAATAGCCTTACTTCCCATATTTCGTATATGTTGTAAGTTTTAACCCCGTTGAGCCTTGTTTAGCCTTTATTCTGTGTTTACCCACATTTTCCTCACCTAGCCTAGTTTAGGACAATCCCCACCCTTGTTCTTAAAAGATAGTGAGCATGACTTAATTGAATTCCTTTTGAGTTACATTATGAAAGAAAATGAGTGTGGGGGAGAGAATGTTTAAGTGTTTATGTATGTTTTGAGATTCAAAAGAAAAGAAAAAAAAAAAAAAAAGAAAGAAAGAAAGAAAAAAAAAAAAAAAAAAAACTTGAAAAAAATGAAAGAATGAGTGATTGAAGAAAGGGTCCAAAACACCAATTCTGGCCGTAAATTGTCTAAATTCTCCCTTTTTGTTCAAAAGTTGAGTTTTCATTCAAAAGTGAATTCTAAGTTGATTCAAGTGCTTTGCTCACTATTTCTTTAAGAACCTTTGTTTTCCATATCCCTTCTTTGTTATCCACACGCCCCGAATCCCATTACAACCCGTGACTTCAATCTTGAGTGTTATGTGTTTCAATTTGTGGAGTTTGAACTTGGTATGAGCATATGGTGTCACTGGTTCTCGCGTCTAAGTAGTAGCATTCCATTCATGAGATCATATCTAAACATGCTTATTAACTCCAGAAATTGCGTTCTTTGTGATACATATATGTGAGTGTTCGGTTTCATGTTTACATCAATCTTCTCACATATACTTAGTGTAGGGTGTGTAGTCAGAAAATCTGAGTAAAAATTGAGCGCATATCTTGTGAGGAATTGAGCAAATTCTCTAAGGCATGTTACTACATTCAAAACATGGTTTTAAATGCTTAATTGTGAAATAGTATGTGGTGACTGTGATTAAGAATGTAATTAAGTGTGAAGATGACTAAAATCTGTGGGAATGATGATTTTTAACATGTCATGTGCATTGGAAATCCCTAAGACGATTGTTGGAAGGTTTAGGTTGTGTTTTACTTGTTTTGTTTCGTTTCGTTTTGTTTTGTTTTTCTTTCTGTTTTGCTCGAGGACTAGCAAAAGATAAGTGTGGGGGTATTTGATAGGAGCATATTCATGCGACTTAAATGGCTTGTTCTCGTGCATTTACGTTATGTTTCTTTAGTTATTTTAGTCATTTATGCTTCTTTTGTGTGTTTTCAGGTTCTAAGGGCAAAGTATGCAAAATGGTGCATTTTGGTGCATTTTGGAGTAGTTTGGGGCGTTAAATGGATTGCATATACTTGAAGCCAAGTAGATGGACGAAATTGAAGACCAAAGGAGGCCCTTTGTACCAAAAATTCACACCAACACATCCCATTTCAGATTGCATTCCAATCATTCCAGCCAAGCCACATGCACTCCCTTTAATTTATTCAACCTAGCTGTCAAAGCACATGCACATTCACCCTAATCATTCACATACACAATCTGCCATCATTCACACATTCATTCCACATGCATTCCCTTCACAAATCAGCCACATGCACTTTGCCTTTCATCATTGCACCATAAATCAGCCACATGCACCCATAATCATTCAACCAACTTTGCACATGCATTCATCATCATAACCTAGCTGTCATTACCCTTTAATCACATGCATAAATCAGCCACATGCATCTCCCATCACCATTTCAGATTTCCACCAAGTTCCTAGCTGTCATATTCCCTCCTTTTCACCTATAAATAAGCATCCATTGCAGCCACAATTCATTGATTCCCATTCATACACAATACACACCATTCACGCCAGAAATTCATCCCCTCTCTATAACACATCCATACTTCACCATTCTTCATATTTTCTGCCCAAAAAGAAGCCTTGAGGTCCCCTACATCCATCCCTATCCTAAACACATCATTCTACACCATCCATAACTCCCCATCCCTCCAAACCAATCCTTAGACCTTGTGCTACAACGAAGAGGAAAAAAAGAGGGCCTAAACGTTCATACAATTCAAGTTTGAGTTGTTGGAATGTTTAGGCGTTTCTTTGATTTCAATGTTTAATTTCAATTCTCTTTGTTTTGTACGTATGAGGAACTAAACCCCCCTTGGCTAGGGGGGGATTCGAAATATATGTTTATGCTTGCATTTTGATTTGATTACTTCTAATTGCGTTTCATAAGTTGTGGATTCAATTTGTTTAACTGTTTGATTGATAACTTATTTATGTATGTTTATTGAGAGTATACGCTTAATTTTCATGCATGAATATGACGCTAGAATATAAGTGAGTTTCACGTAATAGTTATGAACTTATATTCACAAGTAGTGGAGGTTGCTTATAAACAATCGCGTTAAACAAATTCTTGGCATAAGTTTCATGCAATCATAGTAACGAATGCCTCGTCAACACTTATAGTTTTCATGATGCTTAATGATTCTTGCTTGTATCTCTATTATGCAATTCATGTAGGGAACTTGTGAGGAATGCTTTGGGTTGTCGTATGCAATCATCCAATTCATTAACTTAAGGAAAACTTGACGGTTAATTTAAGCGGACCTAATTAACCCGGGGCGTTGAGAATTCATGGTTTATTGAAATGCATTTGGAAATCTTTTTATTATGCAAGTGTAACATATATGGAGATGAACCCCTTAGCTAGCTTTTCATCCCATCCATTCAAATCCATCACATTCATATTTACATTCTGTTTTTAATTAGAATCTGTGCAATTAGTTTAATTTCGTCCAAAGCTCAATCCCCCCTTACTTTAATGTCCAAATTAGTTAGAAAGTGTTTTAGGTTGTGTTTATAAGTGTTTTGATTCAATTTGTTATACAAATTCGTCCAAATTCACCAAAGTGCTCAAAACTGCCCAGAAAGTGTTTTTAAGGCTGTTTTGAGTGTTTTGGGTGATGTTTGAGTCTTTTGGTTTGTTTTAGTGTTTTAAAGTTTAGTTTTGCATTCTTTGAGTCTAGTTTAGTGTTAAAGTGTCTTAGTGTGTGTTTCTAAGTGTTTTGATTCAAGTTATTACCCAAATTCGTCCAAAGTACTCAAAGTGCTCAAAACTGCCCAGAAAGTGTTTTTAAGGCAGTTTTGAGTGTTTTGGTGCTGTTTTGAGTCTTTTGGTTTGTTTTGGTGTTTTAAAGTTTAGTTTTGCATTCTTTGAGTCTAGTATAGTGTTTTATATTGTGTTTTTACGTTTTTGAGTCAAATCCAAGTGATTAACAATCCCTCCTAATCCCCGGTCCTGAACGATCCCTACTTACATTCTATACTACAATTGTCAAAAAGAGGGTTTAATTTGTGCGCGTATAATTCTCGCATCACAACCCTTCCCCCCCCCCCCCCCCGAGAGGGCGTTTTAGTGTAGTTTTCTAAAAAAAAATAAATAAATAAAAAACAACAACTTTTATCTTGATTCTCATTGTATCCCGCATTCCTTATGACACGCTCGACTCTGATATTCCCCGAACACCAGGGTAGGCATGTGCTGGCCAACCCCCGAAGGTGATGAAGCCATACTAACATGCATGAGAAATAATAAATATAAACAATACTTTAAATTTAAATAATATGAATATGCAACTTAGGAACTTATTCAAAGTATACAACTAACTAGCTAGAACACTAAAAAGAAATAATATAAAATTAAATGAGCAAAGGAATGGGTCCTACATCAAGAGTGTGGATGCAAATTTTCATCTTCTTCTTCTTGGAAAAAATTGCACGTACAAAACAATTAAAACTTTGGTCAAGGCCAAGAGCCTCACACCCCCATATGATTTTTTTTTTGGGGGAGGGGGGTGGCCTTTGGTCGAAGAACCTATGATGCCAAAGTTAGAATTTTAAGGGAAAAGTGTATGGAGAATTTAGAGAATTTTGCAAGAGAGTTGGATTTGAGTTTTGGAGAAAATGAGGTGGTATTTATAGGGGTATGGCCAGCCTTTTTGGGAGGATGGGGACTGGCCACTTGGCTGTGATTCATAATTTGTTAGCTAATTAATAAATTAATTGAGTAATAAATCAATTAATTAGCTAATAAATATAATTTGAAAGGAATGATTTGGGGGTTACCTTGTGGAAAAGATTTGATGAGAATGGATGAAATAGGTTTTGAATGATTACCTATTTTAAGCACTTTTAACCTTGATTGAGTCATGATTGTCCACTGCTCGTGCATTGGAGTTACATTCCTCGAGGGTAATTTTGTCCTTTTTACCCTAGAATCCACTTGTCGGGTCCATATTTTTCTCAATTATTTTGGGCTCCACAAATGCCCTCACACATGTTGGGCTGCTCATAAGAAAGGGTAGTAGGTGTAGAGATCTTCAACTTTGATGCAGATTTCCACTTGGACTTGGAATTAGATTCTTCTAGGAAAGGGAAATAAATCGCCTCTAAAGCCTATTTAGGCCTACCTTAAGTAAGGGATTAAATCAACTTCGGAGTAGAATTATTTATCCCTACAAGAAAGAGAGAAAACTAGAGGATATTTGTTATCCCTCCCCTAGCACTCTTCTTTGCTTGCCCGTGCAAAGAATCGTCTTCCGTTGATTTCTTTATCTTCTCCGTACCACACCGATGTAAGAAAAACTTAATTTTCCTTATTTTCTTCTTAGGTAGTGCTGCCACGGGGCAGCCGTCGGGGTGGTGCGGCACATCGACTGGCAAAGGCCAGGAGTCGGCTTGGCATGGGCCAATGAGGATGTGTGGCAGAGGCCATTTGCTTGTATTGCTCGGCTTAACTGAAGCCAATGACTGGCTTGGCATAGGCTACCACATCTGGGCTGCTTGCCAAAAATGAGGAAACTGTTTAAGTTTGATTTCTCAGCTGTCGTAAATGAAGCAATCAAGGATGAAGCTGCCAAGAACGGAGCTGCTAAAGATGAAGTGTCGAATGCATGAACTGTTGGGTGCAAAGTGGTTGTTGCCCTCTGACCATTTGTTGCGTAGTTGGTCTTCAAGCATCTTTTGAGCTATATAGCCTTCTCGCACTGGAGAGCAATTAGTTTACCCTCTCGCATTTGAAAGCTTACCTATATAAGTGTTGGGGAATTGGTTTACCATCTCGTACTGAAGAGCAATTAGTTTATCCTCTCACACTAGAGAACATACCTTTTTGGGTGTCGGGGAATTGGTTTACCCTTTTGCACTTGAGAGTAATTAGTTTATCATTTCACACTGGAAAACATACCCTTTTGGGTGTCAGGGAATTGGTTTACTTTCTCGCGCTCGAGAGCAATTAGTTTATCCTCTCGCACTAGAGAGTAGACCTATATGGGTGTCGGGGAATTAGTTTACCTTCTCGCATTGGAGAGTAATTAGTTTACCCTATAGTACTGAAGAGTTTACCCATATGGGTGTCGAGGAATTGGTTTACTTTCTCGCACTAGAGAGTAATTAGTTTATCCTCTTACATTGGACAGTAAACCCTTTTGGATGTTAGGGAATTGGTTTACCTTTTCACATTGGAGAGCAATTAGTTTATCCTTACTGGAGAGTGGACCTTTTTAGGTGTCGGAGAATTAGTTTACCCTCTCGTATTGGAGAGCAATTAGTTTATCCTCTCACACTGGAGAGCAGACCCAAATAGGGGTTTGAGCAGTTGTTGTAAACAGCAGTTGAGCGGGGCTTATGAATAACTTTTTGAATCTTCATTGAGAATAAAGAAATGAATCACCTTTGCTGGAAGATAAAAACTGCATAATAAACTGGATAATCCTCGGCTTGCGAGGCCTTGTTCGTCGAGCTGCGACTTTGAACTTATTTGGAGAAACCCTAACAGGGTTCAGGGGGTGATAGAGACTTCCCTTGCTTGTGCAGGCCATATCGTTGACCTATAAAGATACTCGTCGCACCGGCCCTCATTTATCAACTTCTCAAGGTACTGTTTCCACTTTAGGCAGCTGTTGATAGTGTGGCCCTGTCTTTGATGGAATGCACAATACTTTGTATGATCTAGCCTGTCTTTCATGGGTGGCAGCTGTTCAAATCAAGGTTCGTTCTTGAGCTTGCAAAGAATTTGACCGATTGGAACTGTGAACTTGGTGAATGTTTCGGGCGTTGAGTGTTCTCTAATTGAGGAACGTTCTATGCGCTTCTTTTCTAACTCATTTTTGTTAGACTGCTTGGCCTCGTCCCATAATGCTTGCTTTTCCGCCAAAGCATACGAAGCTACTAGGGTCAATTATTCTCCCATGATCAGTTTTCCGAATAAAGGGTGTTTGGTGGGAAGCTGAATGTTGTTGTTGCTATGTCCTCATTGCAACCAACAATCTTGGCCTTCTCTGCTTTAAACTTCTTGACATAGTCGCGAATTGTCTCTCAAGGGTTTTTTATGATACTGAAGAGATAGTAAGATGTCATTTTGATTGAGCGGTTAGACGAATATTCCTTAGTGAAAACTAAGGAAAATTCATTGAAACTTCAGATCGACTATGATGGTAGGGTGTGAAACCAATCATGCACCTCGCCTTGTAAAGTTGTGGCAAAAATTTTGCACATAAACGCGTCGTCGTTCCTGAAGAGGATCATGGTACTGCGGTAGTGCTTGAGATGTCGATTTGGATCTTCGTCTCCTTTTTACAAAGTGAAGTGAGGCATAGTGAACCTGTGAGGTGGATTTGTTCGCTCGATCTCATCTGTGAATGGTGACATACTTATGTTGGTCATGTCTCGTCGAAGCGCATCGTCAATAGCTTCGTTGCTCCGGAAATTACGTAATCGTTCAGTCAGGAACCTGTCAACTTCTTCTTGAATTTGCCTCTAGTAGGGCAGTGGAACTTTCAGCTGCCCCCAGTCGTGACCTATTGGTCTAGGCTACTCTTCTCTATGCTCGACTCGTTTATGTCACAACTACAGTGCATGCGGCACGTTCATGACAAGAGAGCAGACTGTTTGCAGTCTACCGATTAAACTTGAGCTGGGTTAAGTGACTACTTCTCTCCATCCACCGTGCTGCCTACTCTGATGTGAGGTGAGGAATGCTTCTTACGAGCCTAGTTGCAATTGAATACTAATCTTGGAAAATTATCCATGTTGATAATCAGAATGTGGCCTCAACAGAAAACGTATGCTTGTTTGTGGGCTAGATCAAGAGTGCACGCTCCTTCGCGCGCTAAGACAAGAGTATACGTTATCTCCCAAAGACCCAGGCATTAACGTAAACTACTAGAATGCTCATATCGTGGTTGCTTGTTGGGACACTGCTAGAGAGGTTTGTCATCTGCCCTTGTCATGCTTCGGGACACCTCATCTATGACACGTTGCATCTCAGTGCTTTGCAAAAGCTTATTCACCAAGGTCGTCTATTGTGCGATGACACTTGTCAATTCTATGACTTATCAAAACAAATGTGGTTTTCCATTTGGGTTGGAAGGGGTTGGAATGAATGCGTCTCATTGAGCAATGAAAGTGTCAAATTCGCGGAGAAATGTGGTGAAAATGCCCCTGGTTCAATCATAGGCCTAGAAATTTGAGCCAGGACGGTTGAACTAATCTTGGACTGATTTAGGCTGCTTGGAAGGCCATGGGAGTAGGTTGGGCTGCGAGAGCAGGTTGGGCAGTGGGAGCATGTTGGGCCACAGGAGTAGGTTGCTAGGCATGTGGCACACATGGGTGAGAGGCTAGGGCTCGGCTTGGCAACGCGTTGGGTTCGAGTCAGGCTTGAGTGGCTCAGGCCGTCTCGCCTTGGGCTTAGGCCCGTGTGGGCTTGAATGGCATGGCTTAAGCCGTGGTTGTGGTGTCGTGAGCCTTGCCGAGGGTGGCTGCCATGGCCGAATCTCTTGCCATTGTACTTTTCTTTTACGTTTTATCAAAGAATTTTTAGAAAAAATTCTAAGAATAAGAACGTACGAAAAATCTACAAATGAACAAGAAAATGAAAAACCTTGAATGCGAGAGTCTTCTACGAGCATTTGATCAAGACTCTCAATGAAAGCACCAATTTGTGGATGCAAATTTCCGTTTTTTTTTTCTTGGACAAAATTGCACCTACAAAACAATTAACACATTTGGTCAAGGCCAAGAGCCTCACGCGCCCACAATGAATTTTTTTTTGGGGGGGGTGGGGGGCGGCTTTAGTCGAAGAAGCTCTGATGCCGAAGTTAGAATTTTGAGGAAAAAGTGTTTGGAGAATTTAGAGAATTTTACAAGAGAGTTGGAATTGAGTTGGAATTGAGTTTTGGAGAAAATGAAGGAATTGATTTTTGGAGAAAATGCGGTGGTATTTATAGGGTATGGCCGGCCCCTTTGGGAGGATGGGGACTGGCCACTTAGATGGTTTTTTTGGTGTGATTCATAATTTGTTAGCTAATTAATAAATTAATTGAGTAATAAATCAATTAATTAGCTAATAAATATAATTTGAAAGGAATGATTTGGGGGTTACCTTGTGGAGAAGATTTGATGAGGATGGATGAAATAGGTTTCGAATGATTACCTATTTTAAGCACTTTTAACCTTGATTGAGTCATGATTGTCCACTGCTCGAGCATAAGAGTTCCAACATTCCTCAAGGTTAATTTTGTCCTTTTTACCCTAGAATACATGTGTCACCTTCATATTTTTCTCGGTTATTTTTGGCTCCACAGAAAGGACTCGAAAGATGCCAATGCGGAAGTGCCTTGACGCCGGGATTGTACACCTCGATAGCATAATACGTAATAGGTTTTTCCAAAAACCCTAGCATGCCATAAAACCTTTCATAAAACATATGTCGTATATAATGTGCTAAATAATGGTATCATAATCAACCCGTAGGCCCCTATATCACCCGACTTATAGGCCAAATATATGAATATCTTCCGACCCGTAGGCCCCTACATCACCCGATCCATAAGCCAAATATAAGTATCAACGCCCGTAGGTAGAACAGTGATCACTAGATAAGCACAAAAACATTGAATGTAATATTTCCAACATAAGTACATATATCTCAAAACATCTTCATAGTATATAGTCATCCATCATATATACCACAATGAGTGTAAAAACATGTTCATAAATAGTATATAGTCATCCATCATATATACTACAAAGAACATAAATTCGATAAAGTATGGTATTCCAAAATATTCTCAATAAAGCATGATAATCATAAAGTGTAAATCTAATTTATTCATAAAACATTTCATAAAATATCACCATTAAATCATGCTTTTCATGTATGCATTTCTACCATTAAAACATGCATTTTAGAAGGGGTCCACTCACTAGTACTTTGCCGCCGAAGAGCCACGCAAAACTAGCAAAGACGAAAATGCCACAAATAACTGCCCCCAAGCACATAAAGGGTCCAATTAACAAAATTATATTCAAATGATTGAATTTGGGAAAACGGACATCAAAAATGGATTCAAGATGTCGAATTACCCTAAGAAGGGTCCCCGTTAAATTTCGAAAAAGCCAACAAAAAGTCAACACGGGGAATATTCCTTGGAACATTCCAACCGAGTCAGGCCAAACGGGCTGGGTCAAACGGATTCGGGCTAGGCTTCTGATCAACGGGCTTGGGGTTTAAGGTTACCGGGCCAAAAGCCCAAGTAAAAGCGGCCCAAGGCCTAAGTCCAAATGAGTTTAATAGGTTACTAGGTTTAGAGATTGGGCCTGGGTTAGAGCCGAGTTACAAGGCCCATGGGTTTGGGCCAACTTTGAATTAGGTTTGGGTAGCTTAGGATTGGGTTGGGTTACTTGGGCCGGCTTTTGGCTTGTTTGTCATGTGGGTCGTCAAAACCAAAGAGAGAGAAGGCCAGTTTTTGGCCGAGAAATTCTTGAGCTCCGACAGAGCTCAAAACTCAACTAAAGGTCACCATACAATATACCAAAATGAAGCTCGTGAAGCAAGGAAGAGATTCATACCATTGAGAGGTCGAGAGGTGGCCGGAGTTGGTCGAAGCAACGATGCAAACCTCTAGTCTTTGCCGAAAAAAACTGGAAATGCTTCCCCCGAAGCATTTTCTATGTTCAAACATTCCAAGTTTCTCAAAAACAACCCAATCTAACCTATAACAACAACCAAAGGGTTATGGGGACTCACCTACGTCCAGCGTGTAATACCTTGAAAATTTTAAATATGTGATTATGTGGAAAAACTTTGTCGATAAGTGGAAATGACGAAAATGCTCCTAGTTGGTTAAACATAATTTAATGAGCACGTATTTTATCCTCATATATTTTATCATATTTCTTGACATAGTAGGATAGAGCTCGATCCCATGAGCGTGTGGGCGAAAACCGTTCATGAAATGGAGCTATAACGAAAAAGTTATAGGCGAGTAAATATAAGGACAAAATTGTCATTGTGCCTTGAATCTGGAAAACTCCAGCAAATATGGAGCTTTAAGTTGAAGCCATGTGTGTGGCTAGGATGGAAAGGAAAAGAGGGAAAATGAGAGTGATGCCTAATTGGATGGGAGAACAAGGAGGGAAAGGAGAAAAAAAAAAAAAAAAAAAGGGTGAGGAGGGGGAACGGGTCTCTTAACCCGTGCGACCCAAACCAGCTGGAGCCATGAAATCCGGTGGTCTCCTGGCCAATTTCCAGCAAGTTGTAGCCATCCACCACTTGGAACCAACTCAACATCATCTCCTCTTCCTGTTACACCCCAAAAATCAAGAGATTTGGCTTTGAATTTGGGAAAATCGCACTGGTGGGTACGGCGGTTCTTGCCCGAGATCCACCAATTTTGAAATGATTTCATCCAATTACCACCACCTTTAGACTCCCCTTGAGGCCTAGAATAAAGCCCAAGACTTGGTTGGGGCGGCATAGCACCTAATGTGGCGGATCAGGGACACCCAAATTCTAGGGTTCCGACGTGTTCGTGGGCAATTTGAGGTGTTTCCTGGCCAAATTGGACTTGGCCACAGGTATAAAGTTTGCTCTACTCTTTGAGATCTTCATTTCTGTAAAATTTCAGAATTTTTGGAAATAGTTGAAATTTCTGGTGAGCTTGGGCAGCCGACTGCCACCCACGGCGGTGCGTGGCCAGAGGGCCTTCAATGCTATTTTTAGGCTAAATTAGATGTCATGAATTTAGTTTGGATATTTGTATGACTTAGGTTGATTGATTGAACATAAATTTACTACGATATGTTACTTGGTCAATACATGAATCGACGATCCGACCGTTGGATCGTCACCAAACTTTGAGAAATTATAATACATAATATTTGAGGACCTTAGGAACATACGGATCGGGAATTCGACGTACGTATCTTCCTGAATTGGATTTGTAAGTTTGTAGAATAAACATCGACCACCACTTGATTTCGTGATTGGTGGAGATCTGACCGTTGGATCATAATGAAATTTTAGTATATTGTTCTAGAAGTGTAAGGTGAACTACGAATGGCTCAATCCCTTCGTTTAGGGTACGTAGGCAGTCTAACTAGGATGTTAGATGCAGCCATAAACTAAATAAAATGATTATCCTTTTTAGTGTGGTTAGTTAGAATTATAATTAACCATTATTTTTATTGTGGTCTACCTACATGTTTGGCTTCCGAATTAGAAATTTCGGGATGTTACACTAATTTAAGTTTAATTTAGAGTTTTCTATTCTACCAAAGGCAAGAAAATAGTTGGTGAAAAGTGAACACCCTTTTTATGGATTTAGGTGCTTGAGATTCTAGGAAAGCTATTTTGTGCATTAACTAGATTTCTCATGTCACTTAATACTAGAATTTAGTGGTATTTATTTTCACTTGTAAAGTTTAGATTTAATTCTCGTCAATAACGAATTTAAATCACATTTACTAAAGGCTAAACTAAACTCTTAGATAATAAGGAAAACTAATGAAAATAGCTTAAAAACTTTGAGTTTTAACAATAAGGACTAAATAAAGGATAAAGTGAATAGCATCAAAATTAACATTTTAATGTAAAAATATAATTTTTCGTTAAAATAAACAATACGTAAACTTCTCATTAAAGTTTCCATTATAATATCGTGAGGTTTAGATTAGCGGGCTTTCTAAGGGTGGAACTTAAAAAAAAGAAGCACGCGGATGCGGAGGATGCGGAGTCGGAGCAGGAGAAGGGGAAGAGAGAGATCCATGGCACACTAAATAGTCACACACAACTGGAAGAGAGAGAGGGAGAGAGTCCTAGAGAGAGAGAGAGGGACCATAGGAAAAATGGGGAAGGGTCCCTTCTCTTTCAAGCGCAGCAGCAGCAGCGTACGACGCCGCCCCAAGAAGCTCATTGGCACTCCACCTTCCCCTTTTCCCTCTCCGCCGCAGCCGATTCGCTCTCCTCCGCCCTCCAACAGTGTCAATGTTAACAATACAAATACGAATAATAATAGTCTCAGCGCGGTTGTTGCTGGCGGCGCCGGCGGTGGAGTGAAGGGGAAGAAGAAGGCTGGAGGAGCCAGGCTTTGGATGCGGTTTGACCGCTTCGGCGTATCAGAGCTCGTCGAGTGTGATAAGAACGCTATCATTCGACGCGCTGCCATTCCCGCCCGGGACTTGAGGATTCTCGGCCCTGTCTTCTCCCATTCCTCCAGCATCCTTGGTACTTCTCCTCCCCTTTTCTTATTTTATTTTGTCAATTGTCTTACTTTATATGTTAATTCTCTTCTGGGTTTTGCAAATTTTACTAGGTTATGCGCCTCCATTAGGGTTAGGGTTAGTTTTATCATGTCGATTTGTTCTAGGGAAAAGTTAGTTCAAGGAGATTGGGATTCTGGGCTTGGAATTGCAATTTGTAATAATTGTTTTTGTTTTGTCTTTGCCCTGTTTTTGTTTGCCTCTTGAATCGGTGCCATCGCCTTGGGGGTGGAGTTTCTGATTAAGCTGTAGCTAGGAAAGTTTTACACAGGTAACATCAACCAACCAGCGCATTACCAGATTAAGGCTTGCATTTGATTCCTTTGGGGGAGTTTGTAAACTTTTTTACTTTGGTTGGAACTTGGAAATTACTTTTCAGATTTTGGGGTGTGTGAAATTTTTGTACAAATTTCAATTCAAGTGGGTAAATATGCAACTTAACGTTGCATTCAAAATTTTGAAGTGACGGCTTAGAACCTTTGGATTCTTGACCTACACACCATGATCGTGGCCAAAAACTTGGCTCTTGGTACATGTTGCTTCAGTATATATTTTTATGTTGTTGCTCTAGACTTAGCTGTTGGTGATTTATTGGTATAGAATATTTTGTAGTATTATTGGTTTTAATACGAGTTGAAACTTATATCAGTATAAGAAAACTCCCTGAAATATCCCCTTTGCTCATCTCTAAGTTTTTGGACTTGACCAGAGGTGGAAAATTGGGGGGTGGGTTAGGGCAGGTCATATGGTGGGCAATTAATGGGTTGGGAGGATGGTTATCCATACAGCACAAGAAACTTTCCAGTCTCAATTGTTTAGTTCACTCATTCTCCTTGGAACAATGCTTATGAGTTATACTACTATGAATACAACTTTTAGTTGCTAGTGTTTTAATTGTAACCTGCGTAGCCATAGTAGAACATGATAAATATGTTTTCCTCATTTCAATTGCAGCCAGGGAGAAGGCCATGGTGGTTAATTTAGAGTTTATAAAGGCTATAGTTACAGCCGAAGAGGTTTTGTTGCTTGATCCTCTTCGGCAGGAGGTTCTTCCATTTGCGGATCAGCTAAGGCAACAACTTCCTCAGAAAAGCCAATCCAGAATACAAGAAACAAGTCCACTTGATGAACAAGATAATGGAATGGATGCTTCAACCGGAAGGCAATGGTTACCTGTTCCCGAGGCCGTTGAAGGATTGCAGTGTGATCTCCCATTTGAGTTTCAGGTTCTGGAGGTTGCATTAGAAGTTGTCTGTACATACTTGGATTCTAGTGTGGCAGAACTTGAGAGAGAAGCCTACCCTGTGTTAGATGAACTGGCCAGAAATGTTAGCACCAAAAACCTTGAACTTGTGAGGAGTTTGAAAAGCAATCTTACCCGTTTGCTTGCTCGTGTCCAGAAGGTATGTTTGCTTAATCATACCTCATGAGTCATTGTTCTCTGAGTTTGTTCAGATGATTTGCTATGCTGTATCTAATTTCAATCCTTTCCAGCCCCAATAACCGGACCCTTCTTGGAGATAAAATGTTTGTCGAGTCATAGTTTTTGTGATATTTCAATCTGTTTTGAAAACTTAAAAAGGTTTTTGGAGAACCGGCACCTTAAATAATTTAAAACTATCAAATATTAATATAAAGTAGTAAATCCCTGATTGACATAAATAAACCCTAATTAAGTGTCTCCAACAATCTGCTTCAAGAATGTTTCATCAATTAGGAATTGAAACACACAGATCCATCAATATTTCAAAGATAGTGATGTGCTGTGATGCACTCATAATATGCTATTCAATTCACTAATAAAAGCATCTTTATGTTCGTTCAGCATATATTTCTAGTTGCTAGTCACATCTGGTCAGTTGTCCAAGATACTATGGTTGTTTGGCTCAGTCAAAAAATTGAGTCTAGTTGAGAGCCATTGTCATCAACTCTTGTTTTGTGAAGTTACTTTTTATCTGCTTTTCATATTTGTAGTCACGTGGAAATGCTATGGTTCTTTTTATAGCCTTTCATGCACTCATGCTGCCATATGAAGGGTTGCTAAGGTTTCTGGCTTCTAAAGCCTAAACTTTAAATCAAACCTTAGCCTAAGTTTAATGCACAAGTAAATATAGAAGTGCTTACGAAAAGATTCAAATTATGATGTTTATGATGACAGAGTTCCATTTTCTAGATGCTCCTATGGGTTAAGTGATGTGAAGGTATGAATAATTTTTGAAAGTGGCTCATGTTCTGGTGAATAATAGGATTTGTATTACTACACTTCCTCCCTAGTCTCGTTTAGACCTGTTTTGGTTTTAGTATTGACATTGTTCGACAATGTAACTGAGTGCTTATGAAGTGAACGGTATCAGGAGTTCAGGTTTACTCTGATGAAAATTGATCGGAGGGGGCTTCTCTTGAAATTGTTTCTACTTGATGGGATGGTAAAACCGACATCCGTATTTACTTTATATCACTGTTGCTAGGGCAGAGTTTTCAAGTTTAGCTGAAAGATGTACTTTTCTCGTGGCAGCTTTATAGAATCCTTTTACACTTAGATGTTGGAGGGGAATTGAATTTGTGTCGGACATGTGATTGAGGGTTTGGCTGTTTCCAGGTTATGCAGGACTACAAAGAGAAGTTGATACTGTTTACTACTAAACAATATGCTATGAAAAGTTTCTGTAAAATGGTTTTGGACATAGGATACATGTTTTATCTGTATGCTACTATTTAATAGATATAAGCTATATTCTTTTTTAAGTAAGAAGCGTGTGTCTGTCTGATTTCAGGTGAGAGATGAAATCGAACATTTGTTGGATGACAATGAAGATATGGCACATTTATATTTAACAAGGAAATGGATGCAGAATCAACAGCCCGAGGCTTTGCTAGGGCGTTCTGCATCAAATAGAATCTCTGCACCCCATCTTCGTTGGCTTGGTTCTAACAGAAGTGGGAGTTTGGTAACCAGTAACAATATGGACTACGATGATGTAGAAGATCTAGAGATGCTGCTTGAGGCATATTTTATGCAGCTGGACGGAACCCGTAACAAGATATTATCTGTAAGTGCCAATTGTTGTGACCTACTATAACCACTTTATACTGAACAACTTGACTTTTAAGTTCAGTTTATGCACATGCTTTTAAAGGATCTCGTCCTGGAGAACTTAATCTTTTACAAAACATTCTTTAAATATCAGTTGTCACCATTAGTTTGCGTTTTAATGCAGTTGCATCAACTTTGATGCAGTTCCAGATAACTAATTTTAGGTTAGATTTCTTAAATGTTCATATTTTCTGCGAGTGGTTGCACTTGCTCCTGGAATCATTTAGAGGCTCTGGACCTCTTGTGGTTCCCGGTAGGAACTAATTTCACTATCATTGGTAAATGAGGATTGTCATTTAGAAACCAGTTAGCTTTGGTTATTATGTTAATCTGTCCTTGAATTTTGCTCATGTTCTTATCTTATTCATTGCATGTAGGTGCGGGAGTATATTGATGACACGGAGGATTATGTCAACATACAACTTGACAACCAACGAAACGAACTCATTCAGCTCCAGTTGACATTGACCATTGCATCATTTGCGATAGCGGTGGAGACCTTGATATCTGGGATATTTGGTATGAACATCCACTGTATCTTATACGATAAGCATGGGATATTTGAGGCCTTTGTTGGGGGTATCACAGCATTTTCCGTGTTACTCTTCTTTCTCATCTTCGGGTATGCGAGGTGGAAGAAGCTGCTTGGTACATGAGTCGAGCCTGTCATCTGTCGTAGATAGTACTGGATTCACAAACTTATTTACGAACCCTAAAGCAACGTCTTTGTAAATAAGCTTGTGGTTTCATGTTGTATGAGCACAAGGAGTTTGCTAGGGATTTCATGGCTTGGTATGCTGCCAGATTCGTTTCGAATTACATGGCATGTAGTTTAGTATAGTGTTGCATATGAACTGATGAATGAATTTTCTTGGGTCAAAATTAACATGTGATTTTGTTAATTTGAAGAAAAGACATGGAATACTTAGAGCTAATGGAAGACTTGACGCAAAATCGAACCCAATGGCGTACTAGGATTTATATACCCGACTCTACTTAATAGGTTAAGGCTCTTTGTTGTTGTATGATTAACTAGTAATTTCGTTAACGGGTTGAACAAATTGTTGTTCAACTGATGCTTTTTTTTTTTTTTTTTTTGGCTATTATGGATAATGAGATTGCTCAAAAATAATTTTATTTGTCACTTACTACTGTGGTCTAGTGATATTGTTCTTCATTTGTAAGTGAAATGTATTATGTTCGATTCTCATTAAATGCGAATTTGAACTACATTATTCATAACCCATTGTGAGGCTAAATTCATCTTCTCCTCTTATGGTAGATAATATCGTTTGTCTTAAAAAAAAAAAAAAACAATTTTATCCAAGAACATCATTTCGGTGATGAATTGGCTTACGGACAGTTTTAGGGTTTTGATTGATATACGTTTTGTGAGTTTGGCGTAATTAGGTCATGCTTGTTGCTCCTTGTTTTTAGTCAAAAAATTTTAAAATCAATTTTTAATAAAAATACAAATGAATTCTGAAAAAGTAGTTAAATTGTTTTTTGCAATGCAAAAATCATTTTAAATGCTTTTGAAACTCAAAATTATTTTATTTAAAAGAGCATTCAAACATTTTAGATGCACCTCTGAACAAGTCCTTCAAATAGCCCTACTATTAACATTCTAATGGGGTAGGTTTGGGAATTAGGGTTTATAATAATCTAATTATTGATTGAAAAGAATATTATCATTTCAATTTTTTCACAAAAGAAAAAAAAAAGTCAAACTCGTGATGAATTTGAGTTCTCTTATTATTTTGACATTCTCAAACTTGTAATCTAAATGGTCTAATTATAAATTTAATGGACGATTTGATAATTATTTCGTTTTTTATTTTTTAATTTTCATTTTTAAAAAACTAAAAAGATTATTAAAATGCTCTACGAGTTCCCCATTTTGTTCAAAATTTTAGCGAAATATGGTGTAAACTCTAAACTTCTAATGAAGTAAATATTGTTTTACCATTAAATTATAAACCAACATGAATAAAAATATATGAATATTTCATATATTTTTACTATCATTATGTGATTTATAATTTTGACCGTTTAAAAATGCATTTGACTTCTTTGCTAAAGTTGGTTTTTGGTAGAAAGATGTTTATTTGATTGGTTTTTGAATAATTTAGATACGGGTGTGTTAAATTGAAACGCAAGCATTTCAGCTAGTTACCTCCAAACAGCACAAAAAATTCATAATTTTTACATGAAAATCTAGTCCTAATCAATGATACTGAGCAATTCGAACGAGTTTTAGACTTACTTGCGCCTCGAACGACGAGGAACCCGTCCAAATGTCACGACCGCCGTCGGAGGTCTCGGTCCGAAGCTTGGCTTTCCGCTTCCACAAACACTGGGGTGATTGGACTTGCTGGGCTGTGGAGGTGGGGACGGTTGTCTTTGTTGCTCTCGCCGATGGGATTGCCACTCATTATTCTCGGCACACCGAGAACGAAAGGGAGAGAGTTGCCTCCCCCGAAAGCTCTCGAATGTGTCCTCCACAATGAGAGGGAGAGCCCGGGGAAGAAGAAGGGAGGGTGGGTCCCACGGACCCCAAAACAATTTAAAATAAAACATTGTCCAGCAGACGGACGAAATTACTAAAAATACCATTGACTTTAAAGTTTAATAAAACTCATTTTAAGTCTAATAAATCTTGTTTTGCTTAACTCTACACGTTCGTAGTGATGAATGCAAATGTCACATGTGTCCCGACTGCTAAGTCAACAGAAGTCTACATACACCATTAGGGGCAGTTTAGTCATTTCTCACCTAGAAGGTTAAAATACTATAATTTAGAGACATGTTACACTACTAACGATAGGCCACAAAAAAAGGGGATGCAAAAGATTTGGAGAGGTTATATTCACACACCTTAAATTATTTTTCTCATACATTTTAAATTTTTTATTATTTTCTACACACTACTAACATCTGATAGAAAAACATTAAAAAATTAAAAGAGTGTGAGGGAAGTAATTTGGGATGTGTAAATATAATCTACCAAGATTTGAACTTGCATTTGAAGGTGATGAGCAAAGATGCACTATTTATTTATTCGAATTAGTTTCTAACTCGTTATTTATAAAAATCGAATATAAATTATCTCACTTAAAATTAAAAAAGAATACTAATAAACTGTACACGTAGGCACAATTTTTTTTCCTGTTTTATTTGGATCTAAAAATCGTAAACAACTTAACACAAATGTAAAAACAATTTATATTGAACAAGAACGGCACTCATCATGTGACGTCTCTCGTTTAATATACATTTCTGCAACGTTTTAACGTCGCATGACGGTTAACCTCACCACCAGTACACCGCCCCGAATAACTCATTCTTCACCAGTGACCGCCCCCTTATAACTTCTTCTTCACCATTACACCGCCCCCAGCCGGATGAAAATCCCGCATTCCTTATAATATGTCAAGTAGGCGCTGCCTAGGGGAGTCTGGTCAGAGAGACAACTTAAAAGAAGGAAGCAAGCGGCTGGGGAGGATGAGGAGGAGGAGGAGGAGGCGGAGTCGGAGTAGGAGAAGGGGAAGAGAGAGATCCATGGCACACTGAATAATCACACACAACTGGAAGAGAGAGAGGGAGAGAGTCCTGGAGAGAGAGAGGGACCATAGGAAAGATGGGGAAGGGTCCCTTCTCTTTCAAGCGCAGCAGCAGCAGCATACGACGCCGCCCCAAGAAGTTCATTGGCCCTCCTACTGTTTTTCCCTCTCCGCCTCAGCCGATTCGGTCTCCTTCGCCCTCCAACAATGTTAATATTAGCAATGACAATACCAATACCAATACCAATAGTCTGAGTGCAGTTGTTGCTGGCGGCGCCGGCGGTGGCGTGAAGGGGAAGAAGAAGGCAGGAGCCAGGCTTTGGATGCGATTTGACCGCTTCGGCATGACAGAGCTCGTCGAGTGTGATAAGAACGCTATCATTCGACGCACTGCCATTCCCGCCCGGGACTTGAGGATTCTCGGCCCTGTCTTCTCCCATTCCTCCAGCATCCTTGGTACTCCTACGTATTACCTACATTAGGGTTAGGGTTTTGCAATTATCTTACTTTATATGTTAATTCTCCTCTGGGGTTTGCAAATTTTATTACTTTATATGTGAGTTCACTCGTTCTCCTTTGAACAATGCCTTTCTGAGTTATACTACTTATGAATACAACTTTTATGCATGTTATCTTATAGAAAGTATTCTTTGCATTAGTTGCTAGTGTTTTAATTGTAAACTGTGTGTAGCCATAGTAGACCATGATAAATATGTATTCCTCATTTTAATTGCAGCCAGGGAGAAGGCCATGGTGGTTAATTTAGAATTTATAAAGGCTATAGTTACAGCCGAAGAGGTTTTGTTGCTTGATCCTCTTCGACAGGAGGTTCTTCCATTTGCGGATCAGCTAAGGAAACAACTTCCTCAGAAAAGCCAATCCAGGATACAAGAAGCAAGTCCACTCGGTGAAGAAGATAATGGAATGGATGTTTCAACCGGAAGGCAATGGTTACCTGTTCCCGAGGCCATTGAAGGTTTGCAGTGTGATCTCCCATTTGAGTTTCAGGTTCTTGAGGTTGCATTAGAAGTTGTCTGTACATATTTGGATTCTAGTGTGGCAGACCTTGAGAGAGAAGCCTACCCTGTGTTAGATGAACTGGCTAGAAATGTTAGCACCAAAAACCTTGAACTCGTGAGGATTTTGAAAAGCAATCTTACTCGTTTGCTTGCACGCGTCCAGAAGGTATGTTTGCTTAATCCTACCTCATGAGTCATTGTTCTCTATATTTGTTCAGATGATTTGCAATGCTGTTTCTTTAGATGATTTGCTGTGCTGTATCTGATATCAATCCTTTCCGGCATGACCCTAATTGGAGTTAAAATGTTTGTCGATTCATAGTTTTTGTGATATTTCAAATTTTTTTCTTAAACTTAAAAATGTTTTTGAAGCACTGGCACCTTAATAATTTAAAACTATCAAATATTAATACAAAGCAGTAAATCCCAGATTGACATAAATAAACCCTAGTTAAGTGTCTCCACACAATCTGCTTCAAGAATGTTTCATGAATTAGGAATTGAAACACACAGATACATCAATATGTAAAGATTGTGATTTGCTGTGGTGATGCACTCGTAGTATGCCATTCAATTCACTAATAAAAGCATCTTTACGTTCACTGAGCATGTATTTCTAGTCGCCTAGTCACATCGGGTTGGTTATCTGGGATAGATGCTACGGTTGTTTGTCTCAGTCAAAAAATTGAGTCTAGTTGAGAGCCATTGTCATCAACTCTTGTTTTGTTGAGTTACTTTTATCTGCGTTTCATATCTGTAGTCACGTGGAAATACAATTGTTCTTTTTATAGCCTTTCCTGCACTCATGTTGCCGTATGAAGAGTAGCTAAGGTTTCTGGCATCTAAAGCCTAAACTCTAAATCAAACCTTAGCTTAAGTTTAATGCACAAGTAAACATAGAAGTGTTTACGAAAAGATTCAAATTACGATGTTTATGATGACAGAGTTCCATATTTTCTAGATGCTCCTATGGGTAAGTGATGTGAAGGTATGAATAAATTTTGAAAGCAGGTCATGTTCTGGTGAATAATAAGATATTTATTACTACCCTTCCTGCCTGGTCTCATTTAGACGTGTTCTGGTTTTAGTATTGACTTTGTTAGACAATATAACTGAGTCCTTATGAAGTGAACGACATAAGGAGTTCAGGTTTACTCTATTGAAAATTGAGCAGAGGCAATTTCAAGAGAAGCCCCCTCTGCTCAACTTTGAAGCCCCTGTCCAAGCAACAGTGATCTAATAAAGTAAGTTATATGGATGTTGGTTTTGCCATCCCATCAGGTAGAAATTTCTACCTGATGGGATGGTTTTTCTACCTGATGGGATGGCAAAACCAACATCCCCATCCCATCAGGTAGAAACTTCTACATGATGGGATGGCAAAACCAACATCCATATAACTTACTTTATTACATCACTGTTGCTTGGGCAGGGGCTTCAAGTTTAGCTGAAAGATGTACATTTATCACGCAGCTTGACAGAGTGCTTTTATACTTAGATGTTGGAGGGGAATTGAATTTCAGTCGGACATGTGATTGAGGGTTTGACTGTTTCCAGATATGCAGTACTACAAAGAGAAGTTGATACCTTTTACTATTTGACAATAATGCTATGAAAGGTTTCTGTAAAATGGTTTCGGACATAGGATACATGTTTTATCTGTATGCTACTGTTCAATAGATATATTGCTATTTCTTTTTGAGTAAGAAGCACGTGTCTGTCTGATTTCAGATGAAGGATGAAATCGAAAATTTGTTGGATGACAATGAAGATATGGCACATTTATATTTAACAAGGAAATGGATGCAGAATCAACAGCCCGAGGATTTGTTGGGGCGTTCTGCGTCAAATAGAATCCCCACATCCCATCTTCGTCGGCTTGGTTCCACCAGAAGCGGGAGTTTGATAACCAGTTACTATATGGACCACGATGACGTAGAAGATCTAGAGATGCTGCTTGATGCATATTTTATGCAACTGGATAGAACACGTAACAAGATATTATCTGTGAGTGCCAATTGTTTTGATCTACCATAACAACTTTATACTGAACAACTTAACCTTTTACAAAACAAGCTTTAAATATCAGTTGTCACCATTAGCTTGCGTTTTAATGCAGTTGCATCAACTTAGATCCAGTTCCACATAACTAATTTAGGTTAGATTTCTTTAATGTTACATATTTTTGCGAGTTCTGTGGTTGCACTTGCTCCTGGAATAATTGGAAGCTTTGGACCTCTTGTGATTCCCAGTCGAAACTAATTTCACTATCATCGGTACATGAGGAATGTCATTTAGAATCCAGTTAGTTGCGCGCGTTAAGCATGATTGGTTATTGTGTTAATCTGTCCTTGAATATTGCTCATGTTCTTATCGTGTTCATTGGACGTAGTTGCGGGAGTATATTGATGACACGGAGGATTATGTCAACATACGACTTGACAACCAACGAAATGAACTCATTCAGTTCCAGTTGACATTGAGCATTGCATCGTTTGCGATATCGGTGGAGACTTCGATAGCTGGGGTATTTGGTATTAACATCTACTGTCCAATATTTAACGTTAATGGGATATTTGTACGGTTTGTTGCGGGTATGGTAGCATTTGGCCTGGCTATCTTCTTTCTCATCTACGGGTATGCGAGGTGGAAGAAGCTGCTTGGTACATAAGTCGAGCCTGTCATCTGTTGTAGATAGAGTGTTAGATTCACAAACTGATTTACGAACGCTAAACCAATGACTTTGTAAATAAGTTTGTGGCTGCATATGTTGTATGAGCACAAGGAGTTTGTTAGGGACTCCTAAAAGTCTTCCCTTGCTCAATATCATTTGTACCTCTAAATAAGGAACATCTTGTGGGGCCCAATCTACAATGGATTTTGGCGGTTGGACCGTTTAGGGTTAAGGGTTAAGGATATGTGAACTATGTTTCGTTGTTGAAAGAAGAACAAGTGTACCTGAAGGACTAGTTTGGTATCGATGTGTCTTTTAAAAAAATTGTTTATGCTATGCTGTTAGAATAAATAACTGTAAAATAAAATTGTTGAGTGTTTGGTAAATATTTTTTTTGTTGAAGTGTTTTTAACAAAAATAAAGAGTGTTTGGTTAACTTTTATATAAATTATTGTGAATAATACGTTAAATGACTAAAAAGGATATGATATTTAATGTGATACAGTAATTATCAAAGAGAAGTGTAGGGGCAACGATTGTAATTTTGTAAAATATGTGAGGCTACACTTGTCGTTTGAAAATTTTTTTAAATGGGCACTGATTACTATATTTTGAAAAGAAAAAAAAATTTAGAAGCATGGCAAACCTGCTTATGTTTTTCTATACTTTTCTATTGTCACTGACAGCAGTTTAAAAAAAAACATTTATTTTTTGTTTTACCAAACACATTTGATGCTCTAAAATTTTAATAAGCTGCTTTGTTTAAAAGCACCGCAAGCCAAAACTGTAACATCCCACATCACCCCAGGGATGAGGATCCAGTAAGCCTTATATGTATATTCTTATCTCTACCTAGCACGAGGCTTTTGGGGAACTCACTGGCTTCAAATTCCATCAGAACTTCGAAGTTAAGCGAGTTCGCGCAAGAGCAATCCCAAGATGGGGGACCCACTGGGAAGTTCTCGTGTGATTTTTCAGAAACAAAACCGTGAGGGTGTGGTCGGGGCCCAAAGTAGATGTGACAAAAACCAACCCGAAATGCAATCACAAAGCACAAATATCAATCATTGGTTTCAATTTCAATTATTAAGACTGGTGTTCATTTGTGATTGGTTTTTTCGCAGCACTCATACTGAATTTGTTTTCTTGTTGATGAGGAATTGGCTGTCTCCCCTCATATGCTTTTTATGTGCCAACTCCTCTTATGTTGTTAATTAATAAATGTCGTTGTCAAAGAGAGAGGATCCTTGCCGGATCCTCTTTGCGAGGAGCGAGGATCCGAGGATCTTCCAGTCACATTCGTTCATCGTATATCGTGCTGTCAGTTTTTATCAGGTACTATTTATATTCAATTTTAAATAAAAAAAATTACAATAATTTCTGACTACACAATGTACGATAAACGGATATAATTGGAGGATCCTTGCCGGATCCTCCTGGGTTGTCAACAACTCACTCCACATTGTTCTTTTTCTACTTTGCACCAAAGGAAATGCTTGTATGCAATAAAGTTATTTTTTTTATTTTTTTTATTTTTTTTGTGAATACCGAAATGGTTCATTATAAATTTAAAGGGACGTTTGATAATTGTTTTATTTCTAATTTTAACATTTTTTTTATAAAATATTAAAATTGGAATCGATTAACAAAAGTGCTTTAGGAGTTGGCCATTTTATTTAAGATTTGAGTAACCTTTAAATTTCTAATGAACTAAAGATCAACAAGACAATGAAATGACCAGGTCACTAGTTGTTTTACCATTAAATTATAAACCAACATGAATAAAAATAGTTCTGATATGCCACCCATTCTCTTATTTCTCCATTTACCTTTTAATGAAAACTTTAATATCAAATTTAACTTTATGTAAAAAGACTTTAAAAGCCTTGTTAAAAATTAATCTTCTTATATATTTTTTGTAGTCAAATCAAAAAAATCAAAAAATTTAAAATGAGAAACAAATCAAACCAGCCCATTTGTCTCTTCATTCCTCACTCCCTTCTTACTCTTTCACCCCCCCACCACCTTCCATCTCTTCCATCCACCCCACCCACCTCAAATTCTCTCTTATTTTCTCCCTACTTTTCAATTAATTCTGAATTGGAATTAGGGAGTAAATATGGATATGAGATCTTAAATCCAGATTTGGTAGGGGGAGAAAGATAGAGATAGACAGGAATAGAGAAAGAAGAAGAAAAAGAAAGGAAGGTAACTTTCCCAGCGTCAAAGAGAAAATGAGTTGTCATCGTTATATGTGGTGTCTGGTTGTGGTTACTTTTGGCTGGATTGCACGGGAATGTTCGTGGATATTCTATTTTCCTAAAATCTCCCAGATTCAATCATTATTTATATTTATTTTATTTAGAACTTAAAATGTTATGGATATGTCATTCAATACTACGGTCTGATGGTATTCCTTTTCACTTGAAAAGTGAGATGTTTTAGGTTTGAATCTCGTGAATGGCGAATTTGATACCAAATTAGGTGGCTTATTGTGTGGTTTAGCTGAATTCTCCCTCCCCTTAGTTTAAAAATATCGATGTACTAAAAAAAATGTTATGGATATTTAGGACTATAAGTGGGGTAGGAAGAGAGTGTTTGGTTTTTTAAACTTTTTATAGTTGATGAAATTATAAAGTTGGTAAAGAAATAAGACTGTAGGCTGTGGCCATTGTAGCTGTCTAAAAATATTATTTTATTATGAGATTTATAATTTGACCGCTTAAAAATGCATTTGACTTGTTATTCAGAACTACGGTATGGTGGTATTCTTCTTCACTTGTAACTGAGAGGTCTTAAGTTCAAAACTTGTGGATGGCGAACTCGATACCAAATTAAATTGTTCATTGTGTGGCTTAGTCGAACTTTCCTTCTCTTAATGTAAATATATATAGTTGTACTAAAAAAAAAACATTTGACTTACCAAAGTTGCTTTTTATGGTAGCAATTAGCAAATGACCCCTTCTCCAATGTACAGATGCAAATTTGACACGTTTACATCGTATTTTATATTTTCGAAAGATGTATATTTTAGTCCTACTTTAGGGAGAGAGATGCAAATTTAGGATTTAATTTATTTTTCTCTCTTAAACCGGCGGGATCCACCACCAAAATATGTAAAAAATATATAAATTTTCATTTTCATTTACATATTCCGCCCAAAATGGGTGTTTTACATCTTTCCCACTAGAAAGTTTTCTTACAAACAAAAAATGTAAAATGCTCATTTTAAGAGATTTTTCATCTTCCACTGGAGATGTTTTAACGAATTTTTCCTTTAGAGATATCCTTTGCTTAAAGTTAATACTACGTTTGGGTGAGTAAAATAAACTTAAAATTTGAACAAAGTCAGAATTTATAAATTGACATGCACAAATTCTCTTTGTTTGGATCATAAACATAAAAAATTAGAATTTTTGCGTGAAAAAAAAAATCGGAATCTGGGACATCCAATTCTCAAGTTTAAATTTCATATAATTAGCTGTCATTTCCATAATTTTTATGAGCGAGAGTTTAAAAATAAAAAAACTCAACCATGAATAAATACCACCACCACATGTCACCATCATCAACATGGTCTTCACCACCCACCATCATTTATATATTAACAACTTTATACACACATTAAATTACCTATTTAAATTTATTATTCTTTTAGATTACCCAAACAAAAAAATTTATAAATTAACAAAATAACCATTTCAATTTTCGTTATTCTACAAGTCCATAGTAATCTAAAACTTTCTTATCCAAATGCGGTGTAAAAGTCCAATTTTATGTACATAATAATCTAATCATTAGTTGGTGGTCTAATAATATTTTTCATTCACATTGTTTAAAAGAAGGTTTGAGATCTTGGACTTGGCTACCATACATACCTAAGAAAGTTATCATAATGTTTAAATACAGTCAAACATATGATAGTCGCTTTTCTAATTTCAAATTTAAAAGCTACATATTGAATGTTTAAGTAAATACATGGTCAACTCTTCAATTTAAAACTATTTTCGGCAGTATACATAAAGACATCACCATGCGACAAACTAAGTTGTGTCATTGTCATATAGTCTCGGTCGCATTCTCTAGTGGCACTGATTTCGTATTGAAGTGCTTATATAAAAAATAGTTATAAAAAAAGTTGAGTTCAAAAAGATGTTTGGTAAACATTTAAAAACAATTTTTTATAACAATTTTGGACGAAAAAAAAGTTAAAAACGTGAAGCACAACAGAATCAGTTTTTTTTCAAAACATAGCAATACCAAATCAGCTCAAAGAAATGACTTTCTTTTTTTTTTTTTTTTTGTTGAAAAACAAAAACTCTAAAAAATGGTTATAAAATGTGAATTTTCTTTGTGGTTTCAACTTGTTAACACCTTTAATCCCAGAATAGTAATTTTAGGTTGACAAAAATGAACTGGAAAATGAACTGGAAAAGGAGAATAAAAAGGCACCACTTGCAAGGCTTGGCTGTGCATCCAAAACTTCCTTCCTGGAAACCGAGTGAACAATTTAATTTCACAAATAAATATTTTAAGAAAAAAAGACGAAACAAAATATAATTTCAATCCAACCCCCAGACATCAACCAGAAAAAATACTAGAGAGAGAGAGAGAGAGAGAGAGGAGAGGAGAGAGAGAGAGAGAGGAGAGCTTCTTCTTCGAAGACAAGAGGGGAATCAAATCATTGATATCGCAGAAACCCTAGGACAGAGAAACAACTTTGCTTGTTCGATCATTGCGTTTCAAGATCTCGATTGTTCGTTCAATACAGGTGACCAAATACATAGACATATATAGATATATATGTTTGGGTATGTATATTTTCTCAAAACGAAGGAAATAATTTTAGCTTTGCGTTTGTGTTTTCGCAAATCAGCAGCTGATTGTTGATTAACTTTGCTGATAATCGCACACATTCTCAGCGTTTCGTCAAATAAATCACTTGATGATTCTCTTTTCATTGCAAATGGTGGTTTTTATTTTAGGGCCCTTTCTGTGATTTTTCATTTTGGAAATTTGTGAGATTCGTTGTGTGTTTTGCTGATGAGAAAATGTGGGAAAATGAAATGAGCTTATGGGTTTTGAATCTGGGAAGCTTTTCATTATTTGGGACTGAGAGAACAGAATCCCTCACCTAAACCAACTGTGATTAGGACCTCATTTTTTAGGAGATTCTATTCAATTCAAAAGTTTCCATCCTTCTCTTTTCTCTTCTTTTCATGTTTGCTTAAGGAACAAATTTAAGGGCTTGAGTCAGTAGTGCGTGGTGATTGGGAATTTGTGGCGTCTTCATTGCCACAGTTAGCCATGTGGTTCGGCCCTCTGATTATTTTAGAGTGGAAGTGTACTTGGTTGTATTTTATGCTGAAAAACAGAAAAGATGTCAACTTTAGTTTTGTGTTAATTTGGTTTTCGATGTTATTGTGATGAAAATGGTTTCTACTGCTCAGAAAGTTGGGTAGGTAGTTGTCTAAGTGTTGCCTATTATAATGTATTTCTATGCTATGTTGACCGGCTTATCTGTGTTTTAAGCATGTGCGTGTTTTGGTTTCAGACTTGTATGTCTAATGATTCGTATTTGATAATTTGAAAGTTTCCAGTAGGCGTGTTCATAAACTTATCCATTGATGTACCTGTGTGTTCATGTCAGCATGGAGAAGGATATTAGTAGCAGAGTTATAGTTATTACATCTTCTTTCTTTTTATAAGTGTTTTAGTAGCAAGTTATTGACTTTAACCGATGTTTTGCTTTTCCTATTCTCCTTTGTTGACGGTGACATATTTATCAATTGGCTTATCAACACTGTGCTTGCGACCTTCTCCCCCCTTTTTAGTTGTAAATATGTTTTCCATGTTAAATACCCTTTCTGCCTCTGTCATCTTACACTATATGATTGAACAGGGACTCTTTGTGCTTCAGCTATGGCAAACTCCAAGGGTTCATCAAATATCAGAAATTTTATGTATTCCGGAAAGCATCCTTTACTTCCTCCTAAAAGTCCATTTCCTAGTGTTCCCCCATCATATGCAGATTATGTCCTTAGTCCTGCAATTGGATCAAAAACTGTTCTGAAGCCTAGGGAGGGAAATGCACATCACCAGCGGACTTCCTCAGAGAGCCTACTTATAGAGGAACAACCTTCTTGGCTTGATGATCTCCTTAATGAGCCGGACACACCTATACGCAGAGGAGGTCATCGTCGTTCATCAAGTGACTCTTTTGCATATGTGGATGCAACTAATGCTTCTAACCTTGATTATGCCACTCAAGATGAGTACAAATATCATAATATGATTTCTGCACCCTCTTGGGGATCCCAAGACCTTGATCCTCGAAAAGATTTACGACATGCTTCATTATACACAGAACTGAACTTGGTGAAGCAGAAGAATAAAGCATGGGAGTCTTCTTTGAGTAGTGTAAATAACCTGAACGGCCTTCCTTCTGCCAGGGATAACGTTGTTCTTCAGAGTTCAGGATCATTATCTACATCACAAGAAGCTGATGGGATTGCCTCTACAGTGAGTGAAAAGCATGATCATGTTGATTCTGGTCTTTATGATCCAAGTTCTTCTTCTGAGAGAAAGGAGAATTCCAATGCTAAGCCTTATGCATCTGAGACCGATGCAAAACGTGCTAAACAGTATGTAGTTTCTTTAGTATTTTCTGTATACTTTTACTCATTTTATCTTGATACCAACTTAGCAACATTAATCTCACATAAATTTTGGTTGTCTCTTTTACCTGACTCTACTTCTTCATTTTTTCCTGGTTGTTAAGTAGGTTTTCCAGATGAATTTATCTATTGTTTCTTTGTGCCCATACTCATTTTACCTTATATCAACATAGCAAAATTACTCTTACATCATAGGTTGTCTCTTTGATCTGCTCTACTCTTCATTATGTTGTTGCATATGTACTCCAGATGAATTAAACATATACCCTCTCACCCTCAATTTATTCCAAAAAACATAATTTGAGGCTGCTTTACAAAAGTATTTACTGTAGTTAGAATGCATATAATTTCGTTTAGATTAGAATTGTTCCAGTAAATGGATCTATGTGATGACTAGCATAATGATATGCAATTAATGGGAAAGAGCACTTGGATAGATGAAATAAGGACTATGGCACTTTTCTGTTTATGGTACGGATACAGGAACAGAAACTTTCGATGCTCTGTATGTGGTATGTTAGGGGTACTTTGTTGCTTCTGTGCAATTTGGTTACTTAGTGTGCTTCATGGGTTTGGGATTTGCATTGTTACATTTAGGTTGCAAGTGTGCAACTTCAAGTGCATCCATACAAGCATGCACAAATGAATAAAACTTACATGCAAGCACATCACATTAATATACTGCAAGCTTTTAAGTACATAAATAGCTAAATTTGCACAAATTTATTCTTAATTGCTATACGTCGGTAATATATTATGAATATGAGTAATTTTAGTCTATTTACTTTAGATCACCTGATTTTGACGTTGAGTTGTTGACCAGTATGTGGCCCTGAGTATTAAGCTGAGCAGCTATATAACATTGTAAATTAGTCGCAACTACGTATGAGACGTAGCTTTATATACTTTTCTGATTTGGGAAGACAGTACAGCATAAGAAGCTTAATGTGGAATACTACCTATCATCTGTTTGGTAGCTAATGGAGGAGTATATATGCTAATTTAACAGTTATAATTTATATAGTTTAGTTTTCTGGAGAAGTGGAGGAAGACAGTTGGACTGGACTAGGACTGTCCCTTTGCTTTTAAGAATTTGAATGCTGGCTTGTTCAAATCTTGAGAGTAATTCACTTATGGGCTCTCTCTATAAATTTTAAGTTAAATTTCCACAGATTTCTTTGTATCAGAATTTCCACAGATTTCTTTTCAACTGGACTGGAGTGAAAGAATTTTCGTAAACCTCGATAAAGTTTTAATGCAAGAAGTTTTCCTAATTGTTTTACAAACTAAGATGTGAATACTGTAGACTCATAGTTATCAACTGGCTCTTCTTAGTGACTGCTTATCCGGGTAGTTCGTTGGGACTGTTTATCTCTTCTTAGCGGATATCATTCTTGGGCGTGCATGGGCAAGAAGGCCAAGGTAATGTGGGGTTGCCTGGTCTTGGCGGTGATATGGTTGGTTTGGATGGAGAGGGACATGGAAATTTTTAAGCTTAAGATGGATTGTGCTTTGAGGAGCTATGAGACAGAATTTGTTTTCGGTCAGCGCTTTGGGCTTTTGTTTCCTTGTAGTTCAGAAATATTCCCTTATCCCTAATTTGGCTTGATTGGAAGGCAGCTACTTATTTATTTTGCTCTAGGGTGTTGTTTGGATTTTCAGTTTTCAGTCTTGCTGCTGTTTTTTTTTTTTCTTTTTTGTGTGGGTCTGGTTGTTTTGTGTGTCTTTTTTGACCACTCCTTTGTTTTTTTGCCCTGTCTCGGGTTTAATATAATCATTTATTTCTCAAAATAATTATCAACTCGCTTTGTGGCTGATGCAGATGTTGGCTTTAATATAATAATTTCCTTGTAACAGCACTAATGGTCATAAGTCTAGAAACTTGACTGGTGTCTTCTTGAATTGGAATATTTAATAAATATTTTATGGAGACTAAATACTAGTTATTGTATTTGTAGGCAATTTGCTCAACGTTCACGGGTTCGGAAACTTCAGTACATAGCAGAGCTGGAGAGGAATGTACAAGCTTTACAGGCAAGTGTCAGCAAAAGCTGGAAGTACTGTATTTAAGTTTGAATTGGGTTTTATACTGAGGTGTTTTATGATAATTTATCATTGACAATATTGTTCCTGCATGTTTTACTCCACAGGCAGAAGGGACTGAAGTTTCGGCTGAGCTTGAGTTTCTCAACCAGCAGAATATGATTCTGAGCATGGAGAACAAAGCCCTCAAGCAGCGCTTAGAAAGTATAGGACAGGAGCAGCGTATCAAATACTGTAAGCTTCTACCTTGAACATTCAAATTTTCATAATCTATGCATTTTCGGCTTCATCTGTTACCTGAATTTGGAGAATATGTTTTGAGTAAAATCAGAACTATGTATTAGCTGAAAAAGTTTTAAGCCTGAAGCCTTTCTCAAAGTACTTGATACACCTCATACCTATGGCAGTCTGAGGATGATTGGAACTCAATTGAAGAACTATGAGAAACTATGCTGTGAAGATCTGGAGAAAATTCGATAACACATAGGAAATGTTAGTCTTCAGCATAATATTTAACAATTTGAGGGTGGGGTCCATGTGGATTTTGTAAAAGCCTTGGCTTTGGATGATAGATGTTTACCTACCGTCAATCTTTTATCACCTGAATACCTGGATTTTTGCTATAGTGATGTAATACTATGTTTAGCAGTCTTGAAAGTGAAGTTTTATCTGATCACCGATACACATGTAGGGGAATTTAAGTCAGAACATTTGCATTTAAAATGAATGTGAACGCCCTCTCCAGGGCTACCTCATAATGTAGTTCGACGATGGGAACTATATTTGTTTTAGATCCGTCAAGGGTGTTCCCTGCAAAAGATTAGACAGATAATACTGTTTAGTCATCTAAACTGTGCAGACAAACGCAGTCCATCACATAAAACTGAAATGATCACAACGGTAATCAATTTGTTAGCAATTTCTGGGGTTTATCTGTTTTTTGTGTAGATGATTCTTAAAGAACTGCCAAATGGATGTTTCCGGTCATTATTTCTTAAATGCAAAAATTCTCACCTGAGGGTTCTTTTATGCAGGTTTGCATTGTTTTTGTTTAGAATTTGGTAGATGTTAATGTTTCACGGGTTTGCATTTGGATGCTTTGGCTCTTCCTAAATTATTGAAAGTAACAATAAACATAATTTAAACCATGCTGAAAGATGCGTGGAAGATTTAGAACACCCACGTATTTGGAAGCGGTTTTCACTTATCTGTCATGGCAAAAGCAGAACTTTCTTTACCCCATTTTGGTATTCATTATTTTATAAGGTGACTAAGATGTGTGTTTCCATTTCCAGTGGAACAAGAATTGTTGGAGAGGGAGATTGGGAGGCTACGAGTCTTGTATCAGCAACAACAGCAGCAACATCAACAGCAACAGCAGCGGCCTTCTTCTAGCCATAGACGCTCTAACAGCAGAGACCTTGATTCCCAATTTGCAAACCTGTCTTTGAAACACAAGGATGCGAATGCAGGTCGTGACCCTGTAACAGGTGCACTTCGCATTTAGATATGCGATGTAGCCAAAAGTTGTGTTTTGCCTCCACTTTTCTTCCACTGATCGATGTTGCCAATTGCCATGCCTGACCAAGTTTCTTGCTTCCCTGGTGCGGGATAAGGCCGAGCTATTCCACTCCCAGCGCCTTCTCTCTCTCTCTCTCTCTCTCTCTCTCTCCTCACGTTGTGCAATTTAATTTCTGTTTATTGCACTTGTCTGTTAAGTTAACGTCGGTGCACCTGGTTGCCAATTCCCAAAGTAAATTCTACCTGGGGCAGTTGACTTACCGGAGGTGGTAACTCAAAGCAGGTTCGGTATTTCAGTCGTTATTTGTATGTCTTTTAAGTAACCATTGATTCATAAGATGTTGTATGTTCCATTTTTTGCCCGTCGCAGATTTCGACATAGTACAAAAAATGGGCTGATTGGATGTGCACTAGTTGTAATGCATGTTATGGTAGCAAAAAAATGTGTACTTGTAAAATGTTTCAAATGAAATCCTTGGTTTCTTTGATTTTGTTTGTCGGTGTTGATAGAATTGATTGGATTTGGATGAACATTTAGCACCTGTTCAAAATTTTAGTTATTTTTCTGCACAGTTCTCGTATGTCATGTCAGCATATTGGACGGAAAATTTGACGATGGTTTCGACTGTAGGATAAAAAGTAGGCCACAAACCTTCCCCTCCTCTTATGGCACTTTTATGTAAAGGTAATCGGAATCGAATTCAATCATGGAATACTTCAGTGTCCACCAAATATTGGGGAATCAAAAATTTGGAGGGACTCACGCAAGTTATGGAATCCAACTTCAAAATTTGGAAGAATTGAAATCCCTACATTTAGGTCGGAATTGAATTCCTGGTTGCCGGGGAAGTCTGGATAGAATTTTTCCTTCTCATTGTACCCCACTTATTTCTAAAATTCTCAGATTGCCCTTCTCATTAAACTCATTGCTTCACTCGAAGCCAAGATACGGGCCTCGACACTGGAGATTCATTCCATGGAAAGATATTCTGCAAAACTAAATCAAAATTTCTAACGAACTCACTCAAGCTCAAGCAAAATAGCCTGCGAATTTTGATGTGCAGAAGCCCCCCTCTCAAGACTCTGTAAACACATTTATTCATGACGCATTAGGCAAAAAAGTTACTCATGAATTGGCCCAATGGGGTGGTTTTAATAAGAATCCGGTGAACACTACTACTACTCCTCCTACGACTTCAGTCATGCAGTCGATGAATCCGATGAACACTTCTACTACTAGTACAACTGCTAGCAATTCCGCTATTCAATCAAAGTCTTCCCCGTCTGTGAAATGTCCAGTGCTTCCAAGTGCATGGATTTCAATCTCAAAATCACAGAAGACCTAATGAAGGACGTAATTTTGTGGATGAGTGGATCGAATTCTTGGTTATCGAACTTGTACTAATGTTTAGTTTGATTTTTTCTTTTTCGGACAATATATCGTAATTAGTTTGGTTGGTTCAACTTTTGCTTTGCCGTTCAGCTATGAATAATTTTGGCCTTGCTATAAGCTAATAGATAGGTCAAACGTAGGAGACTAACTTCGAAAAACCCTAATCAAATCTGCATCATTTTCAATCGGATATCTTCCAGTCTCAAGTGCTAAGTTAGTATAGCCCTAATCGAGTCTTATCCTCCAACGGTGATTGTTCTTGCCTTAAGGAATATGAGGTGTGCCTCGGCTCAAAGTGAGTCCACATATAAACATTGTCATGCGATGCAATGGATTCTGTTTTTGGCGGGGAACAATGTAAGAATCTAAGCATGTAGTACGTTATTGGTGCCGTATATATGGCGCTATGTGTGAAGGTTAGAGTTTTATCAATAAAACTCAAAGACAAACGTTTACACATGAAGGTGACTTGTTCTTTCTAATCCTACCATTCATTTGGTGAACTTAGAGGGATAAGTTTGCTTCAAAGTATTCCCTTCTACCTCTGACATGGTCACAATTTTTCTTATCTTCGTTCAACGTACGTAAAAGATGTAATGTCTTTTTCTGTTCCAATCTTATCCTCGCAAGTAAACCCACATTTCGTTTTGCATCATTATTTAAATCAGCTGACATATTTTTTTCTGGGAAATATTTGGTCTTTTTCCACTAATTTGGGGTGGGACACATATTCTGATGACTTTGAACAGTTCTATGTTGAATGTGTTTCATTTTTTCCACTAATTTTCAGGAACAATTTGTTTTTTCCTAAAAGTTAGATTAATGAATGACTTGGGTAATTACTTAGAAGTTGCTGAATGGTCTTTAAGGTCAATGGTTCTCTAGAAAGCTGTTTTCAAAGAAAAATCCCAAAAGAAGAAGTATTAAATTAGAAGATGAAAGTATTGCTTCTTTCATAGCATCACATGTGTTGTGTATCTCAACTTTACAAGCCATGAGATCAACTTCTGTTATACTTGTCAGATTTCTAAGCATTATTGCAACCCTACTTGCCATTAGCTCGTGCAATGGAAATATGGGGGTGCCTTGCAAGGACAACGAGAGACGAGCCCTGTTGATGTTCAAGCAAGAGCTTCATGATTCTTCGAATCGGCTTTCATCCTGGGTTGGTCATGGAGAAGGAGACTGTTGCACTTGGCTTGGTGTTGTCTGCAGTAACTTAACCGGCCATGTCCGCGAGCTCCACCTTGGCAACTACTATTTGGGTGGTAAGCTAAATCCTTCTCTGCTCAATTTAAGCAGTCTCAATTATTTGGACCTAAGCAACAACGATTTTGACGGAATACTAATTCCCAACTTCTTTGGTTCTCTTACAAGTTTAAGACACCTTGACCTCTCACAAGCAAATTTTCAGGGAATAATTCCTCATCAGCTGGGGAACCTCTCTAGTCTACGCTATCTCGATCTCCATGGTAACTACTTTGAGGTTAATAACCTCCAGTGGATATCTGGTCTTTCTATGTTGCAACACCTGGACCTGAGTGGTGTTAATCTTAGCAAAGCATCTGATTCGATCCAGGAGACAAGCATGGCCTCTAATTCTTTGCTTGAGTACTTGGATATGTCTGATTGTCGACTTCATCACATACCAGGTGGCATTGCGAACATGGCTTCTCTTAGAGTTCTAAACCTTTCAAGGAACTCTATCAAGGCAACCATACCTAAATGGCTGTACAGCCTGAGCCATCTCGAATCCCTTTTTCTCTCAGACAATCACTTGTATGGTGAAATTCCAACTTCCATTGGAAATTTGACAGCCATCGTCAATCTTGACTTGAGTCATAATCAACTTGGGGGGGAAATCCCAAATTCATTTGAAAATCTCTGTAAGTTGATGTTTCTTGATCTGTCGTGGAACCATGTTAGTGGAAGGGCATCAGAAATCTTCAAAAGTCTATCTCGGTGTACTTCAAGTCAACTAGAGTCCATCAGCTTATCGTATAATGATCTTTCCGGTCATTTAACAGATGAGCTCGGAAATTTTCAAAATCTAAGCTACCTTAATCTTTCCAGTAATTCAATATCTGGTCCCATTCCAAAGTCGATACAAAATCTGTCACTCTTGAAAATATTAGACATTTCTAATAATCCAATGAAGGGTGATGTCACTGAAGTTCATTTTACTAATCTTTCAAGATTGCAGGAGCTTTTTGCAAGTGAAAATTCATTGACTCTCAAAACCTGTAGAGAGTGGCTTCCTCCCTTTCAACTTCATGTGTTGTTCTTAGATTCTTGGAATCTGGGGCCAGAGTTGCCTAGTTGGCTTCAGAGTCAAAAGTACTTGGAACAGCTAAGCATATCAAATACAGGAATTTCTGGTACCATTCCGATATGGTTTTGGAACTTTTCTTATCTGGGATTAAGTTTCGTGGATCTCTCTGGCAATCAATTGTATGGTCAGGTTCCAAGAATAGTTGCTGCTCCTTCAGCTGTAATCGACTTAAGTTCCAACAAGTTCACCGGTTCCTTACCTCTTGTCTCTGCTACAGTAGCTGTGCTCGATCTTTCCAATTCATCTTTTTCGGGGTCCATCTTTCACTTCTTTTGTGACAGGATGGATGAATCAAAGCAAATGACAAGCCTTTATCTTCGCAACAATCATCTTACAGGAGAAATTCCTGAATGTTGGATGAATTGGAAAAACTTGATCGTCATCAATTTAGATAACAACCATTTGACGGGGAACATTCCAAGCACCATCGGAGACTTAATTTTGCTTCAATCACTGCATTTACGCAATAATCACCTCTCTGGAGAAGTGCCGTTGTCCCTACAGAACTGCAGGAACTTAGTACTAGTTGACCTTGGAGAAAATGATTTTGTTGGAAGCATACCGACGGGGATAGGGAAAAGCCTTTCACAATTGATGGTTTTTAGCCTTCGTTCAAATAAGCTTCACGGCGACATTCCTCGTGAACTTTGCGGTCTCGTAAAGCTTCAAAACTTGGACCTTGCACACAATGATCTCGTTGGAACAATACCAACATGTTTCTCTAATTTTAACGCCACGAACAACGCGTTAGAATGGAGCAGTTCATTTTCATTCTTCAGATACATTCATGGTTTTGATGGCAAGTACAAGGATAATGCCATCTTGGTGAGTAAAGGGAGGGAAGTGAGACATAGCAGTGTTCTTAGATTGGTAACTAGGTTGGATCTTTCACACAACAATATATCTGGTGAGATACCCGAGGAACTGACCAGCCTTGTCAACTTAGAATCGTTGAATTTATCGAACAATCTTTTGACTGGAAGAATCCCATCAAAGATGGGTGAAATGGAATGGTTAGAAGTTCTTGATATGTCCAAGAACCAACTTTCCGGTGGAATTCCTCTGAGCGTGTCGACTTTGACATTTCTTGCATACTTTAACGTGTCCTACAACAATTTGACAGGGCCTATTCCACAAAGCGGTCAATTTCAGACCTTTGATGCGTCTAGTTTCATTGGCACTAAACTTTGTGGACCTCCACTCAAAGAGAATTGCAGCACAGATGCGGAGAAACCCGGAGGAAGTCGTACCTGAAAGAGAATTGGTTCTATCTGAGCATGGGACTAGTTGCCTTCTTTCTTGGTTCCTAAAAGCTTTTAATTAGTACGTGCAGAAACTTTATGGTGTAATTGTTGTTGTGTTCTTCCTCTAATAAAAAAATATTTATGTTGCATTATTTTTCGCTTTTATCAAATTGTAAGAGATATTTTCTTTCGCGACAGCCGGTGAAGATGTTTAGTTGTCGAGGAATTTTTCAGGAACCGCACCTTAACATTGACAGGTGCTGTTCGTTCCAATCAAACGACGACATATGTCCACAAAAGTCACATAGTTTTTCCTTTATAAAATAATCAATTAAATATATATATTTTTTTAAAACATAACCTCATTGTTATCGCCCCCTTCTCCGACGACAAACACATTCTCCAATTCAAGCCCTACCTCATAGCTTCTCCAACCTTCCTCCCCCTCCGATGCCTCCCAGCTCTCCACGACAACCATCGCCGCTCCGGGTGCGGCCCCACCATGTCATCGTGCCCTTATTGTGCGCACCTTTCTCCTGGTGCTCAAGAACTGGCGACTCTACTTTCGTCGCGAACGCCCTGCAGGCCATAGAAAGACCCGGCCAACTCGACCTGGGAACCGGCGATCTGCACGGCTTAACGGAACATAGATTTTTTTTAAAGGAAAATCAAGGAAACCAAAACTTAAAGGAAAAAAATAGCATATATGGGGCAAATTCATATCATGATGATGAAGCAGCATGAAAAAAGAAAATGATGGTGCTAAATCCTTAGTTGGCTGTAGCTTCGGTGCAGGTGCTCGTGACATTTCAGTCAGAAATTGCTTGGCTGTGTTGCAGACCAAGACGGCCGGGAAGAGGGAAGAGAGACCGGCGCCGGTGAAATATTAAAGTATTAATATTTTTAATTCTTTGATTGTGGGCCAGACTGATTGTGTAAAGATGTCTAGACCTGTGGTGGTGAAACTCCAAGTCAGCAGAAGTTTCATGTACTCGAAAAATTCCTCTTAGTTGTGGGCATTGTTTTGAAAATCTTCGCATAGGGCGCCTAGATGTTGTTTAGATGCTAAGCGGCTAGCTATCAACACAATTAATTTTTACACGTTTAAAAATTAAGAAAAAGTGTTTAGGTGCCCATTTAGGTCCGTTTATATCGTGACTCTCACTTATATAGAAAATAAATAACTTTCATTTTACTTTTTATTTTTTTCAATTTATGTATTCGAATACAATTATTGAAACAAATTTTGCACAAGTTATACAAAATATAATTAATGGTAAGAAAATATAAATAAAACATAATATTTACGAAGTTGGGCAAAATATGCCTACGTCCTCGAGTAACAGTGGTGACTTCTCATTATTGAACTGTAATTACAATAAGGAAAATAGGAAAAAATATTTTTATGAGGGAATGGCTGCTTTCTTTTTCTCTGCGTCTGTTCGCTCTCTCCCTTGTGTCTTCTCTTCTTGGTACATTTTCTTCTTCCTCTCCCTTCCTTCACGTATGAAGTCTTTCTCCATGCCCCACAATCTCTCTCTCCCTTCCTTCAGGTGTGATGGCTTTTTGTTTTCCTTCTATCCTCCGAAGCTCTCCTCTACTTTTCCTCTTCCTTTCTCCTTTTCCCCTCTCATCTCCTTTTGTTTTCCTTCTTCCAGTTTTCCTCTACTTTTCCTATTTCGCTTTCTCCTTTTTTTCCCTCTCCTTTCTACATGGTTGTCTCTTCTTCCCCTCCCTCCTTTCTACACGGTTGTCTCCTCCTTCTCCCACCCCCCTTCTACACGGTTGTCTCTTCTTCCCCCCTCCTCTCTTCACGGTTGTCTATTCTCCCCACTCTTTCGGTCTTTTCCTCTTCCTTTCTCCTTTTCCTATTTCCTTTTTTCCTTTTTCTCCTCTCCTTTCTACACGGTTGTCTCTTCTTCCCCTCCCTCCTTAGTCCTTTCTACACGGTTGTCTCATCCTTCCCCCCACCCCCTTCTACATGGTTGTCTCTTCTTCCCCCCTCTCTCTCCACGGTTGTCTATTCTCCCCACTCTTTCGGTCTTTTCCTCTTCCTTTCTCCTTTTCCCATTTCCTTTTTACCTTTTTCCCCTCTCCTTTCTACACGGTTATCTCTTCTTCCCCTCCCTTCTTAGCCCTTTCTACACGGTTGTCTCGTCCTTCCCCCCACCCCCCTTCTACAGGGTTGTTTCTTCTTCCCCCTCTCTCTCTCCACGGTTGTCTATTCTCCCCACTCTTTCGGTCTTTTCCTCTTCCTTTCTCCTTTTCCCATTTCCTTTTCCTTTTTCCCCTCTCCTTTCTACACGATTGTCTCTTCTTCCCCTCCCTCCTTAGTCCTTTCTACACGGTTGTCTCGTCCTTCCCCCCACCCCCCTTCTACACGGTTGTCTCTTCTTCCCCCCTCTCTCTCCACGGTTGTCTATTCTCCCCACTCTTTTGGTCTTTTCCTCTTCCTTTCTGCTTTTCCCATTTCCTTTTCTTTTTTCCCCTCTCCTTTCTACACTGTTGTCCCTTCGTCCCCCGTCCCCCAATACGGTTGTTCTAATCTTCCCATTCTTTCGGTCTTTTTTGCCCATTACAGTCAACCAATTTCCTTTTATCGTATAGGGACTGACCCATGAATCATAATCACTGTTACGAAGAGATGTAAATTATTATTTATTTATTTATTTTATTTTAAGTATGGTAGACATTTATTTCTATATTATATAATAAATTTAATTAAAATAAAAAAAATTGTCTAGACAGAGCCCACCTAGACGTTTAGATACTAAACCTTTGCATGCAGCCTGACGAGCGCTTAATACTTTTTAGAACGTTGCTAAGGCTGATGAAAAAAGGGTTTTAGCGAACTCCATATCAAAGTTTGGGCATGGGATCCAATGGACTTCATTTTTAGATCATTCGTTGCCCCTTCAAACAGTACAAGCTCTTTTTTTCTTTTCTTTTTTTTTTTCTCATTTTACAATGATTTATGCTAAGAGGTAACTAAACAAATTGGTATCGAACTCGTCATTCATGAAATTCAAATATAAAATTTCTCACTTACAAATGAAAAGAAATACATATTCTTTAATTAATTGTCAAGAATGTGTTATCATATCATGAAAAGAGAATACAACAACAACAATAACAATGCTTTATTTCACTAAATGGGGGTCGACTGTATGAATCATAAAATGTCACTATGCTCAATTTTGTGTCAAGTCGTCTGTTAGCTCTAAGTACTCTATGTCTTTTCTTAAAGTCTTTATCCAAATCTTCCTACATTTTCTTCTATCTCTTTTGCCCTGAGTATCTGTCTCATACTCTGTGACATCTCACATCACCTAGGGGAGTGATCCTTAAATGTATATTCCCATCCCTACCTAGCACAAGGCTTTTTGGGAGCTCACTGGCTTCGGGTTCCATGGGAACTCCGAAGTTAAGCGAGAAGGGGGCTAGAGCAATCCCATGATGGGTGACCCACTGGGAAGTTGCTCGTGAATTCCCAAAAACATAACCGTGAGGGAATAGTAAGCCCAAAGCGGACAATATCGTGCTACGGTGGTGGAGCGGGCCCGGGAAGTGGTCCCGCCCGGGCCGGGATGTGACAATTTGGTATCAAAGCCTAACCCTGATCGTGGTGTGCCGACGAGGACGTCGGGCCCCTAAGGGGGTGGATTGTGACATCCCACATCACCTAGGGGAGTGATCCTTAAATGTATATTCTCATCCCTACCTAGCACGAGGCCTTTTGGGATCTCACTGGCTTCGGGTTCCATGGGAACTCCGAAGTTAAGCGAGAAGGAGGCTAAAGCAATCCCATGATGGGTGTGAAGGAAGATTTGTGAAAAACATGTTCATTTAAGCAACATCAATAGCATGCAATTAACAATTAAAGGCGGAATCATGCTTGTATGCACTTAAAACAAAACATTTACCCATGAAATTCAAAGCCTAGTAGATAGGTGAACCAAGACCCAACTCAAAACAAAGTGAGTTGAGAAATCAATACCTTTGTAGATTCCTCTTTGCATAAGTAAAGGCTAATCACCCAAAGAGAGGGCCTTCATTCCTTGCATCTTAGATCCATGGATTTGGATGGATGAAAAAGTTTCTCCAAGTTCCCAAAATTGAGAACCTCCAATGATTCATCACCAAGGCATAATGAAGAAGAAATGAGTAACCTTGGAGGAGTTTGATTGCTAGATGATCCCTCCAAGGTGGCCTAAATTTTAGAGAGAAAGGAGAGCTTGTGTTCTCATCCTTTCCCCAAAAATTACCATATGTAAATTTTAGGCTATAAAGTCCTTTATATAGTCCCTTCAAATAAGTGACCTAATGGACCAAAAGCCCTATTCTTCTAACATGGCAAGCCTATAGGGTTTATTGGGCTTTCAAGCCCTTTGTTTATTCAAGTTGTCATACAACTTGAGTTAATGGGCTTGGCATTCAAATCTCATTGGGCCTTGCGGCCCAAAACTAACCCGAGGTCTTTAACGAACTTATTCGTTTGATTAATTAACATATTAATTAATCCTAGACTTAGATAAACAATTAAACCATTTAATTATTCTTACTCATCTCCGTTGTTTCTTCAAACTCTACCTTACTCGGTGAACGATCCATTAGGTTCCTTTTAGCGAGGCAGTGGGCGATTAAAACTCTTTCTAATCGATTGTGAATTGAAACTTACTTTCAATTCTCCCGTTAGTGATAATACACTTTTAGGGCTTCCACAAACCATGGTTGACGCCTAGCAGCATGTCATGGTTACCCAAGCTAATCAGAAGAGGTGGAGAACCTATTCAGTTTTAGGATTACAAATGCAATACGGTCTTTCTCTAATACAATACTCTTGACCACATTGTTTGGTTTGATAGTTTATTCATGTCTACTATCCAATGTGAGTCTTGTGCTTATATGATTACCTTGAATGTGATTTGGAACACATTCCTAAATCTCATTCATACTTTGGCCAAAGATTCTTAATCATATCATAGAGTATTCTCCCTCAAACAGTTTGAAGGTTAGAGATCCCTTGTTGCGTATTCACTTGCCTCCATGGCTAAGTGGCTTAACCCCAACGATGCCATGGACACCCTCCTGATGGAGTGACTTTGACATAATCAAAGATTAAGGACCTAACCACAAGACAACTGTGATGCCTCAGGTCAAAAGACTAATTTGCATTATCCCAACCATGAGTTCTCATGTGACATGAATATGAGAACTCTTCGTTGATCGTGTTCAGTGAACTCATTCTCTATTGAGCACCTACGTACTTGTCTTGATGTCACACACACCAATGACTCGAGACTAGTCACTCTTCCTGAGAGAAGACATAGCACGTACTGATCTTAACGGACTGTCAATGCCCAATTGACAATCCTATGATCAGGAACGTTTAGGATGTGTCAACGAAAGAATGGTCTCATGAATCTAACTTTTTTAGATCGCATTCTTCCAATCACATATTCCTTGGACTTATCGTTTAAGCATATAACATTTATATGAGACAGCTCAAACAATAATGTTTGCCCTTAATATTAAACTAGATTAGTTTAACATGTGAAATGTCCATAAAGTATCATCATATGATTGGTTTTAGGGCACATTTCCAACAGGGTGACCCACTGGGAAGTTGCTCGTGAGTTCCCAAAAACAAAACCGTGAGGGAATGGTAAGCCCAAAGCGGACAATATCGTGTTACGGTGGTGGAGCGGGCTTGGGAAGTGGTCCCGCCCGAGCCGGGATGTGACATACTCGCATTTTCTAACCAAAGTATTTGTAGGTCTTCTTTTCCCATGTCCAAACCATTAACTGATTTTTTTCTCATCTTATCTTCAATTGTAGCCACTCCTACTTTACCTTAGATATCGTTGTTCTTATAATCTTGTCATTTCTTGTGTGCCCACACACATCCAATGAAGAATTCTTATCTCTGCTACACTCATTTTTTGCACGTGTTGATGCTTGATCGCCATAACATTGTGTGTTATAAAAGCATTGCTAGACTTATTGTCATCCTATAAAATTTTCTCTAAAACTTTATCGACATATAACAATCATACTCACACCCGACACACTCTTCTACTTCATTCATCCAACTTATATTCTATACTAGATCTTCATCCAATTCTTCATCTTTTTACAAGAAAACAAAATATTGCCCGCCATACTCGACCTGCCTGCAACTTAGTCAACATTGTCTACCATCGATGGTGACGTACGTATACCTTTTGGAATTGTATAATTTCTTTATAGAAATGCTAATGAGATTCTCTCAAAATGAAACTTTTCTTGAACTTTCTATCATCGCATATTTTTAGCATAATATTTTATAACGTTGAAAAAAAAATTATGTCAAAAACTTAAAGTATCGTAGAATTCATAAAAAATTCTACTTTTAGAATCTCATCATTTCCTCATTGCCTAACCATCAATGGTTTGGTGACCTACGTACCTTTGGTACTTGCCGAGAAGTTGTGGAATGGACTCAAGGTCAAATGTAATTATAGTTGTAGTCATCATTAGCCATCATTATAGTTGTAGCACTCTAACAAGTAACAACAGAGAAATTATAGTCTGGTACAGTAGTATCACGTCACGTGTGGTACTCACATTCAAAATCTGACATGTGTTCCTATTTTATACAGTTGAAAATAAACTATTTTTACTTTTTTATTTTAAAATTAAAAATTATGAAAACTGAAGCAAAATTAACAAAGAAGATCGGAGCGGCAGCCTCAGGGATGACGATGGGCGGCGAGGACGTCGGAGTTGTAGCAGCCGGCGCTTCAGCAAACCTTGTACGCGGCGAGCCTGGTCATCGAAGCCATGCCGGGGACGACTCCCTTGGCATACCCGAGAGTAGACACCGAGAAAAGTACCGTCCGGCGGCGATTGACGCCGTCGAGTACCGTGACAGTCGGATCCCTAGGGGAGTGATACTCCGTGGAGAAGAAACGGGCGCCGCTGAGCTTGTGGTTGCAGAGGTTGGCCGGAAAGTGGATTCGAAGCCGGCGGAGAAGAAACGGGGCGGCAGCCTCGTAGCAGGGATGAAGCTATAAGGCTAAGGAGGGGGATGGGAATCATCGGGGAGGGAGGTGCAGTGGTTATGGGGTTTTTCCTTTCTTCAATTTTTATTTACTTTTAATTTTTTTATATTAAAATAAGCTTTTAAGTCCAGCTGTATAATAATGGAATATGTGTCAAATTTTGAATGGAAGTACTATGAGCAAATAGCATCATTATTCTTGAAAATGAATAAGGATCCTCTCTCCTGATCCTTTTTGTAAGGATCAATAAAATTAATCAATTTTGTTCGTTTATCGTATATTTTGCGATTAATTTCATTAAATACTATTTATATTCAATTTTAAATTTAAAATTTAAAATGATTTATAACCATATAATGTTAAATACTATTTATATTCAATTTTAAATTTAAAATTTAAAATGATTTCTAACTATACGATGTATGACAAACAGACAAAATTGATTAATACCCTGAATTCCCATATAGAGGATCTGGACAAGACGCTTGTGACTCTTTATCACAATGATGGAAAGATGTTGAGTCATTGTATAATAGTGTGGGTTCGAACTCTATTAGTTGCTAGTCTAACAAAATTTATTGTTTGACAAAAAAACAAAAAATTTGAAGACTACAAAACGGTGGTAGGTACCAGTCTAACAAAAACAACTAGCTATAATGATAACCAATGGTGCAAGTGACCTTTTATCTCATCGGTGAAAATGTGTTGAACTGTTACATAACGGCGCGAATTCAAATCATATCGATAACTAATCGAGCACCTAATCTAACAAAATAACAAAAAAAATGATGACCAAGGATGGCTAATGATGGATACAACTATAATGATGGCTTATCATGACCACAACCTATTAGTCAACTAGCTAAAATTACACGAGAGAAATGTTAAGGAGATTCAAATATGATTATGAATTTTCTGTCACCTTATAACTTATAATATTGATATGAAAATTAACCTTAAACTATAAGGGCAAATAATTCATCAAAAGTCTTATTTGAGGGAATCTCCTTAACATTTCCCTAATACATTTCAACAGGTTCGCAGTCAATGAATTGAAATATTTTCTAATCTTCTTAGAAGTTTCAAAAATTCAAATCCGAACTTGGATCATACGTTACCACTTCAGTATATTTATAGTAATGTACATAACTTATTGCTCAAACAACCTCATCACTCATGGATAGGCCTTTGAGACTTGTTTTACTTGTGAGTTTCCTGAGCATTGCAGCCACTCCCATTAGTTTGGGCAATGCAAATGTGGGACTTCAGGTTCCTTGCAAAGAAAATGAGAGGCAGGCCCTTCTGATGTTCAAGCAAGGACTTGTTAATTCTTCGAACAGGCTTTCATCCTGGATTGGCGAAGGGGATTGCTGCTTTTGGCCTGGAGTTGTCTGCAGCAACTTAACCGGCCATGTCCGCGCACTCCACCTTGGTAATTACTATTTGGGTGGTAAGTTAAATCCTTCTCTGCTCAATTTAAGCCATCTCACTTACTTGGACCTAAGCAGCAATGATTTTGAAGGACGGCAGATTCCCAACTTCTTCGGTTCTCTTACAAGTTTAAGACATCTTGACCTCTCACAATCAGATTTTCAGGGAATAATTCCTCATCAGCTGGGGAATCTTTCTAATCTGCGCTTTCTCGACGTCCATGGTAACTATTTTGAGGTTAAGAGCCTGCAATGGATTTCTGGTCTTCCTCAGCTGCAGCACCTGGACATGAGTGGTGTAGATCTCAGAGAAGCATCCGATTTGTTCCAGGTGACAAACACTTTCCCCTCTTTGCTAGAGTACTTGAATATGTCCGATTGCGGACTATATCAAATACCATTTGGAATTGCAAATGCTTCTGTTCTTAAAGTTCTTAATCTCGAGGGGAATTCCATCAATTCTACCATACCAAAATGGTTGTACAGCCTTAGCCATCTGGAGTCACTATTTCTTCCCTACAATCACTTGCATGGCCAAATCTCAAGCTCCATTGCAAACTTAACAGACATTGTCAATCTTGACTTATTTCATAATCAACTTGAAGGGGAACTCCCAACCTCAATGGGAAATCTTTGCAAGTTGACGGTTTTTGATCTGTCGAGGAACCGTGTCAATGGGAGGGTATCCGAAATCTTTGAAAGTTTGTCTAGGTGCAATTCAAGTCAGCTAGAGTCTTTGAGCTTATCCAATAATAATCTTTCTGGTCTTTTAACAGATGAGCTAGGAAATTTTGAAAAATTACGTTTCCTTGATCTTTCAAGCAATTCAATATCAGGTTCCATTCCAATATCCTTAGGAAATCTGTCATGCTTAGAAGAATTACGCATTCATAATAATTTGTTCAAGGGTGTCACCTCTGAAGTTCATTTTACCAATCTTACAAAATTGGTGAAACTGTATGCAAAAAATAATTCATTGACTCTGAAAACCAGTAGAGATTGGCATCCACCATTTCAACTCCGAGTGTTGTTCTTAGATTCTTGGTATCTAGGGCCAGAGTTACCTTTGTGGTTTCAGAGACAAACACAATTGCAGTATCTAAGCATGGTCAACACTAGTATTTCAGGTACCATCCCAACCTGGTTTTGGAACTTTTCTTCCCAACTAAGATTTGTCGATCTCTCTCACAATCAATTGTATGGGGAAGTTCCAAATATAGTTGGTGCTCCTTTAGACATAATTGACCTAAGTTCAAACCAGTTCAATGGTCCGTTACCTCTCGTCTCCTCCACCGTTGATGTACTAGATCTCTCCAATTCAACATTTTCTGGATCCATCTTTCACTTCTTTTGTGATAGCATAGATGGGCCAAAACAACTCAGAATTCTTTATCTTGAGAACAACTTTCTTGATGGACCAATTCCTGATTGTTGGCAAAACTGGAAAAAGTTGATTGTTCTAAATTTAGAGAACAACAATTTGACAGGGAACATTCCAAGCTCCATAGGATACTTACTTTTCCTCGAATCGCTGCACTTGCGCAATAATCACCTGTTTGGAGAGTTGCCCATGTCCCTACAGAATTGTCAGAACCTGTTAGTTGCTGACCTTGGCGAAAATAAGTTTGTTGGAAGCATACCGATGTGGATAGGAGAAAGTCTTTCAAATTTGATCGTTCTCATCCTTCGTTCCAATAAGCTTCAGAGTGACATTCCTAACGAAATCTGCAGTCTTGTCAATCTCCAAATCTTGGACCTTGCTCATAATAATCTCTCCGGAACAATCCCAAAATGTTTCAACAATTTCGGTGCCATGGCCACCTTGTCAAACTCAGGAGGTCCCATTTCATTCTTCAGTTATATGTACGGTTCGCCTGAGCAGTACATGGAGGAAGCAATCTTGGTGAGAAAAGGCAGAACAGACAAATATAGCAAATCGCTTAGCTTGGTAGCTAACTTGGACCTTTCACACAACATGATATCTGGAGAGATTCCCAAGGAATTGACCAGCCTTATCAGCTTGCAATCATTGAACATATCGAAAAATCTATTGACTGGAAAAATCCCTTCAATGATTGGTGATATGGTAATGTTAGAGTCTCTTGATCTTTCCATGAACAAACTTTCTGGTGAAATTTCTCCAAGCATGTCGAGGTTGACATTTCTTGGTACCTTGAATTTGTCTTATAACAATTTGACCGGACAGATTCCCCAATGCACACAGCTCGGAAGCTTTGATCAGTACAGCTATATTGGCAATGAACTTTGCGGATTGCCACTCAACGTGAGCTGCAAGGAAAATCGGACAATGCAGCCAGTAGTTGTTCAAAACCACATGGGTGGCCATTTACTCGAAGACAGTTGGTTCTATTTGAGCTTGGGACTAGGCTTTCTGTTCGGTTTTTGGGGTGTTCTTGGTTCGTTGCTTCTCAACATGCCATGGAGCTTTCGCTTTTCTCAGTTCCAGAATAGTATTGTTCGTAGACTATATGGTGTAATTGTGGAATATTGTTGTTGAGAGAGGTAGTTTGCTACATGTCAAAAGAATAAGGCTGAATGCTTTTGTCCAATCAAATAATATTGAGTTTAAATTAATGTAAGTTTACAAATGCAGTCCATGAATAAAAAAATCATCGATATTTCTTCCTTCAGACTTTTTGTCATCACAAAGCTGCAAGGATCAACAACGAGGCGAAAACTACGATGGATGGCCTTGATGCTGCTGCCCTATGAGCCCTATTGGGAAGTCTAGGGTACTCGTCCGGAGAGGGCATCACACATTCATCCCCATTGAATGAAATTCTCCTGGGAAAAGTCCATCCCTCTCTGAAAGTGAAAACCCCTTCATCTTTATGCAGTACCATCTCAGTTTGCACGTTCCCATTCTTTCCCGTACTGAGTAACATGTCGTTGTAATATTTGATCCCCCAAAACATTCCGGTATCATCTGCGGAAAGCAATATACATGCAATGCAGCTTAATGTTACTTGCAAATAATTTTCTACGTGAATAAGAAGAAAATATCGGGCTTTTGGTTCGTTTAACTTACTTATATTTCCATACTGACCGAGAGGGTGGTAGTTGAAGCTGAACAACTGCGTTAGACTTTGCAAATTCGGGTGTTGAACGACTAAGGTCCAGTCAGAATAGTTTTTAACAAAATTATAATTGGTGATTGTGATCTTAACCCTCCAGTACTCCTTGTAACTTTCCTTAACATGCCAATGTATTCCTATCGGGCACATATGTCGTGTACAAGTCACCAAAGGTGATGGTTCTTCAGTTTCGCGATCACCAGGAAGTTGCAACTCATCACCTGGCCTGCAGATTTAGTATCACAAGAATTGGTTCTTAAAAGCAGCAACTGCCAACAAATATAAATAAAAACTTCAATGACTCGAGCATAACATGTCCCATAAAATTTGTGCAAATATTGGTTATGTTCATTGTAAAACTTGCAGATAAGTTGCTTCAATCATCAAAATGTGATGCTAATTTCAGAAATTTTCCATTAGAAAATCGATAACCAAGAGATCTTACTTCACGCATTTTGCTCCCGGAAGTCCTTGGCAGCCGCAGCTGCACCGGGGGCACTTAACAATGGTGCTATTGTAGAATGAAGACAGGGAAACACAGCACTTAGGAGAAGGTGATGCTCTGAACTGGGAGTACATACAAGTCACATTCCATGTCTCTACAAGAAAACCACAATAAACATGTTACATAGAAAACTAAACATTGTTTACCACACTAAACCCTAAAACCTTTCACTAAAAGCAAAGTGCTTCTAACTTTTTTATTTTTTATTTTTTTTTAAACTAGTGTATCCGAGTTTTTGATCCAACTAATCACTAAGCCCCCCGCCTGACCTCACAACATTTGGGGAGCGAGAAACTCTAGCATTTGCTAGGTGGGTACAGTGGGAGAGAGTCAAACTCTAGACCACTTGGGAGCAAACCAAGGACCTAACCACTGGACCAACAACTCTAGGTAAGTGCATCTAATCTATCATTGACCTGAAAATGCATGCTTCTCCAGGAGCGTTCAAAGTGATTCTGTAAGAAGCACTTTTGTCTAGTTTTTGCCTATGTAAAAATTAGTTATATAAGATGCACGTGCTTAGTGAAGTTTTTGAGTTCTCACCGAGAGTTTCAGTCCATCGCCGGCCATCTTGGCTAGTCTTAGTCGGTTGGACTTGGACTGGCGGGCCGCAGGTGTAACCAGGGAGTCCAAGGGTGAAATTGTCGGGCATATTTATGTTTGTACTGTTGTTGGAAAATGCTCCAACATTCATCCGAAAGGCAGATAGAAACTTGGAAGAGTCTTGGATCATGGAAGAGAGCTCTCCTCCCTTGCAGCAATTGGAGAACTGTTTATTAAAAGGGGTTCCGGGTAGGAGATCGATGATCACCGGCTCCTTTTCACAGCAATGAGGACGCTCTGGTGCGCCTTTGAACCGAGAGCAGTTTCCTTGATAAATGGCCTCAGCTCCCCACATGTTCCATATCACTTCATCACCTTTCCATATCCAACCCAGCTTCCAACCGGGGCGATCCACATGCCGAAATTGCTGGAAGTTGTATATCGATACTTTTATCTGAAATCAAATCGTGTAGTAAAAATCATGTAAGTTCAACACAACCACAACAAGTCTTATTCTATTAAATGAGGTCGTCTATATAAATTCTAGACTATTATTATGTTTTGTTTTACACCAGATATTCCATTAGCTCTAAATACTTCATATCTTTTCTTAAAATCTATTTTTAAGTCTTCCGAAACTTCCGATAACCCTTTTGCCTTTAACCGATGCTCACAATCGCAATATCAAATTCTTTAAAAACTTTAGAGGGATTAGGTCGAAAATACCTGGGCCCTTAAGGGCTACTTCGGTAACTTAGGCGACAAACCTAGTACTGGACCCAGAAGTCTGACAAATAAAAAGGAATATTGTGATGCTTTTTGTGTCCCATCACATGCAATGTCTAAATTGCCCCAATGTAAGCTGATTGAATCTCTGAAGCAATCCTGATGAGCTCACCGTGAACCTCACCCACCAAATCCTTTTGTTTTTTGTTTTGTTTTTTTTTTTTTGACCGAATCTAAGTTCAACCTCAAACAAAACGGAATTGGATCCCATAGAGATCCATTTTATAGGGATCATAAGGATTCCCACATCTTAATCATTTATATCGTGCGGTCAGAAATTATTTGATTTTTTTATTTAAAATTAAACACAAATAGTATCTGACAAAAATTGATCGTACGATATACGATAAACGACTAGAATATAGAGATCTCTATGATCCCCGCAAAATGGATCCAAAGATGATCCATTTCCAAACAAAGCAAACATTCTGGAATGCAAAACGCCATCCCACGTGCCTTGCCCATGCATCTAAATTTGGTGCATCTCTCGCAGCCATTTACAAGTTAGATGAGTGGTCACTTTTTAAACGCATTGCAAGCCACGATAGGCCAAAAGACACTACTGAAAAAAAAAAGTGAAATGACACATTCCAACCCAAAAATCTATATGAATACCTAATTGAATGGTGCTGGTTTCGTTACTCTTTAGGTGTCGGTCAGCATGCTTCGATTCTAGTATCAACTTAGATATTCGAGTCGGAATGTATTATGAAAAAAAGATTTTCTGGCAATACAATAAGAATGTAAAGTTTATGCAAAACTAAGAAAAAGCGACTTACGTCAGATGTGCTTTCACTTTGCTGCAAAAAATCCCAAGTGACGGTTATGTTGGCATATGGATCTAATGGATCGAACCCAGCTGCAATTTTTTCCCCCAAAAATCTCAAGAAATTAACTAAATAAAATCTTTTAGAGAGAGAGAGAGAGAGAGAGAGAGAGAGAGAGGTATGTATACTTACATGCCAATGAGAAAGAGGTGATGAGAGAGAAGGTGAAAATCAAGAGCTTCTTCATAGCACTTGATGATCTTTGAACACCAATCTCCAGAAAGAGGGGGTTAATCGATCTCTCCAAATTAATTAACCCCGGCCAAACATTAGGAATATAAATATAATTCTTCTAATCAAACTGTTCAAATTGCACTATTGACGACATATATACATAATTCAAAACAGAAAAACGTAATGTAATTATTCTATTGTTTGTCACAAACAAAAACTATGTGTAGATCAAAGACTCGAAAACGAGTATATATGACTGTCTCTTTCTCTCTAAAGTTGTGAGAGACTCGAAAACAAAAACGAAGAACACAATAATTATTTCAAAAACAAGAAAAAAAGGAAGAAAAAAATCATTTTTATGGAAAGAAAAAAAAGAGAGGAATGAAGAATTAATTGCAATTAATGTAGTGAGAGGTGTGGAGGAATTAGTGTTTTCCCAAATCTGGGTGCAATTAAAAGGAGGAGGAGGTTAATTAGTACTAATTAAGATTAAGATGCGTCTAAGACTGTGTGAGTTGGTTTCTGAGAGTGTAAACATTCAAAGCTCACGCGTAATGACATCCGGGCCATTTGGCCTTCCGTTTGGGTTTACTCATTTTAATTACTATTTTTTTTTCTAATATAAAACAATTAGGAAAAAGAAATACTAGTATCTATTTGTCTTTCCCTAACTACATTTTGGTCATTCTGTGAAATATTTCTATTAAATTGAAAAAACCATCAGTTTTAAATCTCAATGACCACTTCTATCAGTTTTAAATCTCATGAAACAAAATGAGGAATTATGTTAATTTCAGAGAACTTTTGGCAAAAATTGTTTTATCTCAAACGATATTGTTAGAGTTTTGGGTTGAACTATGTAATGATTTGCAGTGAAATTTGTAAAAGAAAACAAGTGTTGCATCCATACAACCTCACCCTTATCTGCTAAGAAAACAAGTGTTGAACTATGAAATGACTTGCAGTGACATTGTTAGGGTTTTGGGTTTAAAGAAGTGTAAGAATGGTGGTTGGTGATGTGGCCTAATCTTCATTGAATTAGCTTGGAAATGTTTTGAATGGTGGTGAAAGAAAGGAGGCGATAGGAGGGAAGAAAATCCAGACCCAGAGTCGTAATTTTATTTTGTAATACATGTTTTGTTACGCGTATAGTACACGTGTATTATACACAAAAAAACAGTGCATGTATACAAAAAAGACATACCTCTACAGTGCCCTGAGGTATAAGGATATGCTAACGTCTTTATCGCTGCTTATAGCAGATGTATAGGTTTATATAGTAAACCCCAACAGTGCCCTGGAAGCACAAAACTACTTGTGCTAAAGTTTAAGAAGAAATTCACACAGATATGGAAATGATGAGTCTCGGTTGCAGATGAATTCCCGTCACAGGCTTCAGGTTAGCTCAGTTCATCCCGAGATGGTGCGAATATCGGCAATCCTGGAAGTGAAAGAAGGTATTACATGGGACATTATATTGCTTGCAAACATGGAGAATATTGGTAATCAACAAAGAAACAACACAATAAAATTGCAAGAATGATAGAAAAATGACACCTTTAAAGATCATTGATGCCGACGGCGCCCTTTGACATTGTCCTCGGAAAATGACTGCCAGTTGTTATGATCAAGGTTGCTCAAGTCATCAAGTTCCGCGAGCAAGTACGTTGTGAGTTTCAAAAGCTCATGATCACTGTCTCGGCTAGAATGGGCCTTCTTGAATGGCTTGATGATCAAACCATTTTGTGGGTTCATCGCAAAGTTTCTTCGTAGATCATCAAACATTGTAGTGTTTTTGGAACTGTAGAACTGATTATAACAAGAAACCGCTAGTCATCGGATCAACTGATAGTTAGACAGCAAATGATAACTGCGGTACTCACATACCATAAATAAGATTTATAAACCGGCCCGCAGAGCTCACACACCACAGATAATTACATGATCGTAATACATAACTCAGGGAATTGAGCCCAAATTAAGCATAATGGCTTGCAATCAAAGATCCCCGCGAGAATCGAATTGAGCTGTGATTTTGTAGTTGGGATTGCTGAGCACTCCAAGCTATTCACGTGCTGGCATGCGATGGCCTTACTTGCAGATCACCGGGAATCAGTTTCATTCATATTAGTCCCAGCGGTCGCCTTGCCACAATAATTACATTGGTAATTGCTGGCACCAACCTATAATTTCATTTTGCAATAAAAACTGCAGTTTTGTAAGCTCGCTCTTGTGATTCTGTTAACATGCAGTGGACAAGTAGTTAAACCAGCTGCAACATATTAGACTAAGGGCTGGTTTGGTACTGAGGTGCTTTTATAAAAAGTGGGTATCAAAAAAAGTTAAGCTTAAAAAGGTGTTTGGTAAACACTTAAAAACAACTTATTTTCACAGTTTTGGGTGAAAAAAATTGAAAACGTGAAACAACAAAAATGAGCTTATTCTCACAGCACTGTAAAAACAATTTTTTTTAAAGCACAATAATACCAAACCAGCCCTGAGCTTGGAGGCTTGGCGTGGAAGGACGGAGTTCACAGGGTAATTATTTTATGCTACAAGTTTAATCCTAATTCGAATTTTGCAATAGTTTTTAGCAATGGAGCCTAGAAATGGTCAATTTGGGTCTATTATATGGTCCACCTCCTTACGTAACTTCTTTTTCCGTGATTACTAAAATTCCCTTTGTACTACCGGATTTAACAAAAGTTGATCCACCCCCTTATGCCTCTTTGAAATTCCTATGAATTATATCGGAGCACCACTTAATAGCTCATACAGCGATCTGGTAGATCGTGGTCCTAGGTTCAAATTTTGTAAATGGTTGAATCATTTACCATCGATCTTGATAACAGTTTTTAATTATCCTTTCACATTTGAGTTTTTCTTTAATAACTTTTTTTTATAAAGAGGTACAACTATTGGCGAACCACGATTATCCACCCCTTATGAGTCCGGAAGAGGCTAGTGGGGAATTGCACCCTACTCGTGCCATAGTCAAGCAGATTCACAAGCTTACAAAGTATTGCCATGCTACTTTTTAGATGCTTTCACATTTCAACCTAAAATAATTCATTATTGATAGTTGAATAGCTGTAATCACCGCCACAAAGTCATTTGTTATAATCTATTGGATAGTCTTTGTCTTTTATGTAAAACTTCGGTTGAATGACAATGAGTTCTTCAATTCAACCCATTTCTTGCTGCAGAAATGAAACATACATAAATTACTACACAGGTAGAAAGAAATTTGAATCTCGACTTGCTAGTCTACTTAGCTTCCACATATGCCATCACACAAGACTGAGATGGGAAGAAGAAAAAAAGATTGATGCAAATTCATACTCTTTTCGACATATATAGCTTCTCTAAAATTTACACACACCCATATTAGCATAACTTAGTCTAAATGTGCAGTCCTAACTCAAGGTCTAGCAGCATGACATGATAGTCTTTACGATAACAGATTATCTTTCTTCCACTTTGATGCTAACACATTATTGGTTCTACATATGCAGTTTCTTTTACTCGTGATTCAAACAATTCATCCAACAAGAGATAGAAAGGAAAAAAAAAGAAGGTATAATACTTAATAACATCCAAACAATGCACTTCCAACGTTATACGACAGTCTCCTAGGCATGTTTAGAAAATGAGCATGATACTTTAGAAAATGAGCTGATACTTTATAACGCGGAAACAAACGAGGAAATACCTATATCACAAATGCTTAAACTATAAAAAGAACACAGAAGTTTTAATTAATCCATCCGATCTTTCTGTCTTTATATAGAATTGGTATAGCATTGCATTTTCAAATGAACTAACCTGGTTGCAGACCGATATCATATTCCGCGTAAGCAGCTGTAAGAAACTCTTGAAGAACTACAGAAGACAATGTGTGTAAAGGCAAATGAAAGACATGGAAGCTCTGAAAAAGTAGAAATATCGTATGAAGAAGGAACAACTCACAAGGCCACATAAGTTGAAGCAGGTTCTCTGCGGTGGACCGGTGATCAAACAGAGTGAAGTTAATATCCAGCACAAGCAGTTTCTTTCCTTGCCGGCATGGATTTCGAAGTTCAATCTACAACCCAAAGGCACATAAATAAACAAAAATACATAAAAAATAATGCACATTTATCTGCAATCATAAGTGCAAAATAGAAACAGCTAAGCTTGTATTGATCAACGCACCTTCTCATGAGCTTCTGCTTATTGGCATACTTATCTTTAATCACAACGGCTTCATCTTGGGCAATCTCAAAGCTTGAGGCTGAAGCCTTCTCCTGCTGCTTCTGCCATTGCGACAACAATTTGCTTTCTCTCTCCTCAGGTTTTAGTCTAGAGAGAGAGAGCGAGAGAGAGGTTCACTATCAACAGAAGCAACTTTTCTTCCTTGTAAATATATTCTGATTCTAATTCATTTTCCATTTTCATTTTCTTGACTTTAATCAAATCTCTTAGGCTGTAGTGTTTTATGTAAGTTGCTCTCTCAATTTAATAGTCTATCTCTCTTAGTCATATATATATATATATATATACAATTGTATAATATAAATTGTTGATTTAGTCATTAAATTGAGTTAATAATCTGTTACACTTTTCGGATTTTAAGTGATTTTTAAAATGGGTCACGAATTTTCAATTTGGTCGTATTAGATCTAACAGTAATGAAATGGTATCAAAATTGCGGACGTGATGAGTTTGAGACCATTATATGGACTAATGTGTAAGCCAAGTTTGCACTATATTGACAAAAAAAAGACTCAGCAATTTAATGGATAATTTAGACGTCCGAAGAGACAAAATGTGTAAGTTGAAACAATTTCAAAACCTTACTGTTCAGTGCGAGAAAATTAGAACTTCATGGTCCATTTTTAAAATCATCTTAAACTTGAAGAGTGTAAAATGTAGTTAGCAATATAAATGAAAATTTCACCTCTAAATTCTTTTTCTAAAAATTAAGTCTTTAAATTATTAAAAATTGTCTATTTCCTCCCTTCTGTAAGTATTATATCTAAACCTTTGTCATTTTAAGTCATGTGACTTGAACTTAACAAAATTTAGAGTGTACTACTATCATTTCTCGCCTATGAGCTCTTAACATTGCATATAAACTTTAAATCTATTAATTAACCCTCTAAAATTAACTCCTTAGACTATTTTTTTGGAAAAGCAAGTTCTTAAATTCAAATTTCTGTATAAAATATCAATCCACACTTCAAAGTGTTTCTTACTCTAATCACATGGCTTAAATTCATAGAAAATTTACTAAATAACTTCAAATTAATAATTTTTAACGAATTTAAGAACATAATGACCATGCATCCTAGTGCGGTTTTGATTCCAACTAATTTCCTTCTTCCTAACATTTAACAATTTAATCCAATAACCAATAACGTTATTGTTCATAAAGGAAAAGTAGTTATAGACTTAATTTTTACCTATATAATAATTCACAGACCGAATTGGCAAGTTACTTAAATAAAGGATCAGATTATTCAATTATTCAATCATATGATAACCCGACAACTTAACATATCGAATATGAATCAGAGCAGATCCAATCCGATTGGACTCTCCAAAGGCTTAATCAGTGTCCCTTCCAAAGGAACATAACACAAAAGAAACAAAAAGAAATGGCAGTAGGTGGGTTTTACATACAAAGTGCCTCCAACTCCATTTTTCGAAGAAATTTGACAAAAAAAAAAAAAAAAAGGAAACAAAATGAAAATGAGCCTCCACGAATATCTACTATCTAGTCTTCATCCTCTGTTTCCTCATCATCGTCGTCATTGTTTTCACCGTACCTCCAACCATCTTCGACATTGTCACGGTCCTCCTCTGTTTCTTCACTGTCTTCTTCGTCGTAAACATCTTCTTTGATCGGCCAGGGTTTCTTCATTGTGTTCATAGGTGCAGGAGATGGAGCTGAGCCTTTACGCTGAGCAACTTTTGCAGGCGGGTACTTCAAGTTAGGTTTGGGCCTGTTTTGTTTCTGGCTTTTGCCATTCACACGTTTTCCAGCATACGCATCTTGATCACTGGCTTCATCCATCTCGTTGTGAGCATTATTAGCGGGATTCTCTGCATTCTCATCGGACACATGGCCAGGATGCTCTCTCCTAAGATGCAGCTTAAGCTTGTATTCATGGATGTACGCCTTATTACACCCATCATAAGGGCAAGCATAAGGGCGATCCAATGATGCATTGCTATAAGGAGGCTTTGGAGTTCTGATTTGCTTCTCTGCAGGTGGGGTGGCATATTTTGGCACAGAAACTGGCTCGTCGATGGGCATCTGCAAAATCAGTGTTAATATTGCGAATCAAGCCATACTTCCTATGTTAAGAAAATCCAGAAAAATAGATGCATGACACTAATATCAGTGATTATAAGAATGTCCAAACTAAAGGGAGATATTTTGGCCTTATTTTTCAGATATTTCTGTAGTAAGAACTAAGGAGGACCTTAATGTGCCTGTGAATTCATAAAAAAAATTTAAATTTTGCATGAAAGCATCACAAGCTTTAGATTTGTACAGAAAACGGGCCTTTACCTGCAACTTTTTTGTTCTCTGTCATTCACATCAAGATGATTTGCTACCCACTTATTAAAGGTGACTTACCTGTACCTTTTTTTCGATACTCACTGATTCGTCTTTGGACTGGTGAATCCAGGAGAACAGAATTGGATTTGAATGCTTATGTAAATTGCTAGACAAGACTTTTGAAGCTCTAGTTTCTTACATTAGTGAAATCCACAAGTCAACTTATAAAATAGGATAAATCATAAATCTCAACTATTTAAGAAGAATATTTTACTTCAATTTCACTCTGAAAATCATTTGCATGTAGAGTATTATTCTCCCATCGAAACTATATTTTTATTCTTTCAATGCAAGTTTAATGGAAAAAAAAAATCATATTGCCTTCATACTAAATGCACTCATACTTCCAATCAATACCAGTTCGAGATGCAGCTATGAAACATTCACAAAATACTTTGTACCAAAAACAAATGAAGACAATAGCATCAAAATATTTCATAAATAATAAAAGTGAGGCAGGATTAGCAAACCTTTTCATGATGAGCTACAATGTGGTTTTTAAGCTTGTACTCATGTGCATATCTCTTTCCACAGTCTGGGTATGGACAGATATGATAGTTCTCTTGCGAATGTGTTTTCATGTGCGATCTAAGGTTGAAATCCAGGGAGAAGGCCTGCACAAGTCATATTTGAAATTGATTACCACACGACAAAATCTGTCATGCATATTACACACCCACAAATAAAAGGAATTTATGAAGCCCATAAAAGACATCAAATTTATGAAAAGCACAGAATGGTTCAAGAAAACAGCTATGGTGATACTTCCCTGATAGTGACAGTTTTTTTTTTTTTTTGATTGGAAGTGTAAAATTTAAATACTTGTATGACAATAATCATTATATTAAAAAGCCTTTGTCAAGGATGCCCAGAACTGCAATTAATTACCAGATTCTATTTTCCTTTAAATAAATCTAACATCAAAGGTGAAGAATGGCAGTTTAAAACAACAATATGAAACCCACCCACTTGTAGCGTGTGGTCTAGCTTATATTAGACATACAACTCTAGTTCATTCTAAAAAGGAATGTGATCTACAAAAATCGAACTAATAAAAAATAAACAAAAATTTCACCACATATCAATGATACGTTGAGAATATGTTATAAACTCCTCGCTAGAACTGTAATGTGCAGCAGCTAATTACCTTGTCAATGTGCACAAAACTAACTTAACATAACATAGCAGGGAAGATAATATATTGCGTCCTTCAGACAGATAATCTAATCATATAGTTTGTCAGGGGGAAAGTACAACTAAACCGTCAAAACTTCAACATTAGATGCCAAGATAACTTGAAACAAAACAGTTTAGTAATGGATAAGATGATACCTTACCACAGCCTTCATGAGGGCATACATAGTCCCTTTCTCCCGTATGAATAAGAAAGTGTCTTTTCAACTTTGAACTATCCAAAAATTTCTGCAGCATTCAAAATATTATTTTTCAAATTCACTAAGATATAAGAAACTCTTAATGGAATATCAGTATCAATCTATTGATTTTCATTTTCCCTTTACCCTTTTTTCCCAGAGTTCCATAGTGTACGTACCAATATATCCTTGCTTTAAAGTACCCACACTAGTGCAACAAGAACTATAGGAATTGCACATTTGGGACTGAAAAGACTTTACAAGTGCCGGGAAAAATTATTAGACCAACTACATAAACAAATACTTTCTTCTTGTTTTTTGCTTTTGGTTACCAAATTAAGAAACTGACAATTCTTCTCCATTTGTTTGACAAGATAGTAACCCATAGCTTTACTCTATCCGTGTATAACAGACACTACAACACTACAACACTACAAGGAAAAGAACATACAGACGGAAACAATACCTTTCCACAACCCTCATAGTGACAAACATATTGTTTCTCCCCATGGACGTGAGAATGCTTCCTCAAAGCACCAGCATCAATAAAGGTTTTCCCACAGCCGTCATAGCTGCAAAGAAAAAGCACTTCGGTTGTTGGTTCTGGCTCTGGCTCTGGAGCCACCGTTTTCCTTGATTTCTCATTCAAAGCCTTTAATGTATCCGCTATTGAAAACAGAAAAAATGAGAAATTAGTCCAAACTCATATCATAGGAACAAAGACATACAACAGAACATGCTCGCCCATCATGTCAATCCAAGATGGCCTTCTTAAGCCTATTTGTGATTCGTTAAGCCTCAGGCCAAAAGTAAAACACTCGCCCATCATGTCAATCCAAGATGGCCTTCTTAAGCCTATTTGTGATTCATTAAGCCTCATGCCAAAAGTAAAACTAACGCTTTTTAATAAACCTAATGCATCACTTAAATGACATATCAAGAACTTAATAACTATTTTATCAGATGTTATAGACACATGATAGCACAAACTCAAGAAAGTACAACCTAAAAAACACTTTAGAAGTCAAACCATAGGCTTACAAAAGCAGAAAGATCTTAGTTAAGAGCCAAGACACTAATCCCTATTGATTTTTAATAAATATCAAACTAGGGAAAGTATAATGAGTGAAAGTGCTTAACGTATGTATTGGCACTAACCGAATAAGAGCACTCGTGCATACAATGATGCACATAAATGGCCTTGATGTACATTTTAATGTCATATTTCTTCATAATAATAATAATATTATATAAAAATCAAAGAAAATAAAGGAAAATAGAGTAGATAAGACTTCTATGACGAATTAGATCAGTCATAGCTCGAACAGTATGTAGACTTCATACATCATACAGAAGGCAATACTAATTCCATATCTCTTTTTTCCTTTTTATGATAAGAAATTTCATTTTCTGTTTCTTTATATTCATACACACTTAATAATTTATACTATCCTTCTCATTTCTACGAAACTCGTACTACAACGTAAAGTGGTGTAGAAGTATTTTCAGGAATCACCGTACAGGACATGGTGGGGAAGAAGAAGTACCTGTGACCCATTTCATTAGAGAGCACCTTCCACCTGTTGCTACGACATCTTGCGGAACCCTAACAACAATTTTGTAGCAACCATTAACCAAGGTAGGTTAAGTACTTCAAATTATCCAAGTAAATGCTTCATCCATAAGGTCCTACAAGCCCCCGCCACAGAAGCCGGCAACTCACTTCTAGACATATTGTTCGTTAATCATAATCACGATTATAAGAGAAAAACTACAGATTCAACAAAACTATTGTTTTTTCTTCACTTTTGTGGTCCTAAACATTAAACCGATATAAATGAACATCAAATTGGGCCGTTTAACTCAACTCTCCAGTAACCAAATCTTCAACTGACATTTTATGTTTCTTTCAATTTGAATTTGCTAAACAAAACTTTTCTTTCAATTTATGATTTATCGGAGCCACTTAGTATTCCTCTTCACTTGTAAGTGAAAGGTCTTACGTTCAATTCTCGCCGCGAATTTGTACCACATTATTGCCCTTTGTGGCCAAGCATACTCCCCCTCTCCCATATAGATAAAATCGTTTGTTCCAAAAAAAAAAAAAAAAAAAAAATTGATTTATCAGATAACCAACCCAATGCACCCTTCTCACTTCTTACCAACAATCAACACCTACAATTGAGTCCATAAAAGTACCTTACTTTATTTCGAATACAATCTGGAACCACAAAACCCAACAATCGAAGGGACTTTTCAGAGACGATGAAAACTGAATTTCCACTAATATTCAAAACCCAGTAAGTTGAAAAACTTGTACTTGCTCGTCTTCATCTAAATTTAATCGGAGACCAAATCAAATAATCGAATTAAAAATCAAAGAAAAGGGAAAATAGATACCATTCTTTGAACCATTTGACAGCGGGAGTCTTGGATCGGAAGATTGGGCGCCTCTCGAAGTAATTGTGATGGAATTGGGAGTCCATCTCTTTCTTCTTCTTCTATTCGACGTCTTTATTAGAAATTCACGGTTGGAATTGGGGGTTAGGGTTAGGGCTAGAATTAGGGTTTCGTAATAGGGCGAGACCGCGAAGGAGAAAAAGCTTTAAGCTTTAGCAGCTCCGGTTCTGTCGGTTCATCACTTGACGTCTGTTTGGCGGGTCGGCTGAAAGGCCAGAGCCGAACCCAACTGGATAAAATTCAAAATTTCCTTTTCAATTTGGTAATCAAAAGAGAAATGTTTTTAAATTAAATAAATACATATTTTCTGAATAAATACATACGTTTATTATTCGATAATTTTGCACAAATTTTTACTTATACGTATACGTTATACTTGTCTAAAATTGTATACGTTATAAATTAGATTTTCGATAGGTTCCTATGGAAAATTGAAATATTTTGGTAACACCCTACTTAAATCTTTATGATGATTAAAAAATGGGTGGTGCTATCCACACACTCATTTTTACGTTTTACACACCTCTCTTAATTTCCGGTCATCGGATCGAATGAATTGAAGAAGTAGAAGATCAATGGACAAAAATTAACAAGAGTGTGTGGAAGGTAAAAAGACATGTGTGAATAGAACTACCCTTTAAAACCACCTACACTGAGAGTCAAATCCTGCGAAATCCCCAAGTAATTTCTCTTTATTTTGGCAATTTCAATTTGCAGTGTTTACTTTATTTTTTAATTGGTAATGCTAGAAAAATCATCTATTTAAATAATATTTTATAAATTAGTTGACGTGATTTTTGATGATTAAATTATTAATAAAGTATTAATTAACATTACCTTATTTGCATGTCTATTGGTGATGGAACTTATATTATGCGGAGGATAATAAACTTTTTTAAGTTAACCAGTTGTAAAATAGAAGTTACTTTTTTTGGCAGAGAAAATAGAAGCTACTTGATAAGGTAGGAAGTAAAATTGGGATTTGAAGGGGGTACAAAAGTATGGTTAGTTTCTCCACTCACAAAAGATAAAAGTTTAGACTTAAAAGAAGAATATTTTGTACGTTCTAGATCCAATTGATATGTCATTAAATTAGTATTATGTATTAGAATTGAATGTAAGACAATGTATGTGTACATCTCTACATCTCTTTGTCAACATAGACCATATAGTATGCCAAGTATAAGAAAAATGTACTACTAATAAATCATAGAGCATCATACCTTTTGAACTTCCACCTTGCTAAATGCATCCATAATTAGGGGTGGAAAAAAATACCTAAAATTTCAAATCGAACCCAAAAAATCCCGAAATCGAACCCAAAAAATCCCAAACCGAAAATCCTTAAAATTTCGGTATCCAATCCCGAACTGATCCTTAAATTTTGATACGGGAATCAGTCTCACATTTTCATTCGTTCAGTAATTCCGAACCGAACTGAAATAAAAAATATATATATTATTTCATTTTAAATATATATTTGGAATTGTAACAGCCGTAGGATTTGGTTGAGATTTAATCTCAACTGTTAAATCCAAATAAAACCCTCCCTTAGTCACTCTCTCTCAACCTCACCTCACCCTACTCTCTCATCCTCGCCGATTTCTCTCGATCTCTCTCCTCCTTATTTACCATCTTCAAATCCAACCACATCACAAAAGTGACTCACCTTTCTCTCTCGACTGACCTCCCTGATCTCTTTCTCTCTCTCTCTCTCTCTCTCTCTCTCTCTCTCTCTCTCTCTCTCTCGACTTCTCATCCCTCACTGAAAAACATGTTGCAGGAATGGCAAGAACTCAAGTGATAGCATCGTTAATCCTCACCAAAAGTTTGGCTTCGTTTGAAGGACTCAGACTAAGTTCACTCAGTCTTAGACACTCTCTCTGTCTCTCCTTCTCGAATTTGAAGCTCAGCAGCCTCTTACCCTCTCACAATTTGACTTCAAAGAACTCTCTCCATTCCGACCACCACCACACCTCACGGCTTCATCCCCCACCACCGAAAATACCGAAAATATTTTGAGAATCCCGAAATTTTGGTTTGGGATCAGTTGTCGGATTCTTGTCTCGAAAATTTTTTATTCGGGATTTGGTATGCCATTTTCGATTTGGTATCCCATACCGAACCAGTCCTATCCATAACCCATTGGGTTCTTAAGGAGATTTTTTAATGTGCCCAGAGAACCAGCACATGTAATTAGACAAGCAGAGAGAAGTTTTTATTTCGAGTGTCCCTCCACTTATATAATGACATATAACACATGTAACCATCTTTCAAACATACTTAAAAATCTCTCATATTCTTAATTTTGTGTTTCTTCTTGTTCCCTGTGTTAAACAGACTTTCCAGAATCCCCATTGATTAAGCCGTTTTGGAAGCTTCACGTCCTAAATACTTGGAATTACATTGCGTGTCCTTCCCAATCAAATTGGTAACAGTTTGCAATCTTACAAACAATGGGTCACTTTCTTTTTAGTTGTCGAAAAGGACACAATATTTGCTAAAAGGTGGTACCACACACACATTTTTATCTTTCACACATTTTTTCTTTTTACTTTTCCTCTTATGAATTGAATAAATCAAACAAAATTTATGGACAAAAATTAAAAAGAGCACGTGGAAAGTAAAAAGACGTGTGTCATTTTTATCTCTCACAAACTCCTCTCAATTTTTAGCGTCTAATTGAATGAGTTGAAGTAGATCGATGAACAAAAATTGATAAGAGTACGTAGAACTCTAGAAGGTAAAAACGGATATGTAAATAACACAATCTTTACAAGTAGTTTGGATGAAGAAATTTAAGATTACTAAAGAATTTAAAAATGACGGAAATTGAAATGACGAGATTTTATTTTCTAGAATTTGTAAATTTTCTTGTTTGGTTAACCTAAAAGAATAATGGAATTGAATACAGAATTTGTTATTTTTTAACTCTCAATCATAGAAATTGAGAAATGACACCTATTTACATGGAATTTGAATTTGGGATTTGGAGGTCCCAAATTCCAAGTTTTTTTTCCATGCGGAAATTCTAAATTTCTATGCTTATGAATCCAAACAAGAGAATTGGTGCCTGTTAATTTATAAATTCTGACTTTTACCAAAATTCCATGTTTATTTCCTTCATCTAAACATAGTGTTAGTGAAATTGTAAGTGAACTAAATCACGAAACCGAAAACCAAACCAATTTTTTCGGTTTGGGAAAAATATTGGATACCGAAACCGAACCAATTGTACCGGGATCCAAATTTTCGGAAATGACAAAATAATTTTTGGTTTCGGGCCACTTCGGTATTGGGCCAAACCCTTTCACAGAAGCCCAAATTTTACTGAAACCCAATTTCACCCCGACGAATTTCCGAAAACTTTCGATGGAAGAAATATTTGTGCATGATGAGGGGTAGTGTACTTGGAACCACTGATTATTGGTATATAATTTTGTTGTGTTTTTTGCTCTGTAATTCAATTTGATTTATGTTACTCTAGCTAATATAGATTTTCCACTTGTCTAGCATATGTCTAGCGTATGTAGACATACACGAAGATATATACATGAATACATACATGCATGCAAACGAGGGTTGACTTAATTGATAAGATCTCTGACCTGGTTTGGTACTGAGGTGATTCTGAAAGAAGCTGGTATCAAAAAAAGCTGGGAGCTGTTTTTGTGTTTGGTAAACATTCAGTTTCAGTTTTTTTTCACAGTTTTGGGTGAAAAAAAGCCAAAAACAAGAAGCTGCAAAACCTAGCTTTGAAAAACTAGCTTTTTTTCACATCTGTTTTACATAAAAGTTTACCAAACATTATAATACTGTTTTTTTTTTCAAAAGCACTTTTACAAAAAAGTTTACCAAACACTCTGCTGCTTTATTTCACAGCCGCTTATTCTCATAGCACAGCAGAAGCAGCTTTTTTTCAAAGCACAGCAATACCAAACCAACCCTCTGTCTTGTGTCTCGCCCCCACTAAGATTTCAGTTCCACTGCCAGCCATTCTCGTTGGGTGCACAAGAATAAACCAATCTCTCCCTAAACTTTCCATCACCATGTATACATACATACATACATACATACATACATACACAACCCCATGTATAATTATCAACATATATATTAGTTTGTACTCATTATTTGAAAAGAATGGATAAAAATAAAAGAAGAGCTAGCAGTGCCATCAGCCTGGAATGACACGCACATAGACACGAACGTCGTGATATTCTCTGCCCACCTAATATTTGGGAATCTTCTATTTGGACTGCATGCCCGGTAGGTTTTTCTAAAAACCTAATATATAATATATACGTACACACACACACACGCACAGTTACATGGAAAGGCAAAGGCCCGCAGGCTGCTTCCAACTGACCCGCCCGAGTTGCTTACTCAACCGAGTCGTGGCGAGTCGACTCATTCCATTATACCATAACAAGCTTTAAGAATCTTTCCTCCTATTCCGATCCAGCATCAGCCAGAACCTGCCATAGCAACAGCTTCCCATGATCACCAAGAACACCATCATCACTTTGTTCTAGTACTGTTGCACATTTTTCCTGCTGCCATTTTTTAGCTATATCTTTTTTCTTCCTCCTCACCAAGTTCCTCAACGTACTAATCCAAATCGGTAGCCTAACTCGTTCGATAACACAGTTTTCCATCTCCGTAACAATCTCTCCGATCGTCGGACGATTGTCTACGTTGGACGATACACAACTCGCTGCAACGTATAAAATGTGCCTTATTGTGCTTGACATGTCCATCGGAAGCCCTATCCTTGCATCACAAATCTCGTCAATTCGTTCTTCTTCGATCAATGCTACTGCCCAATCCACTATCGAAGCTGGTGACTTAGAAACATCGATGACTTTCCTGCAGCTAATAATCTCAAGCAACACAACACCAAAACTAAACACATCGTTCTTGGTACTTAGTTTGCTAGGAGTGGTGTAACAAGGGTCCATGTATCCAATAGTACCTGCAGCGGGTGGACTCACCTGACTCGGCGAGTCAAAGAGCACGGCAAGTCCAAAATCCGCCAACTTGGCATTCCAATCTGAATCGAACAAAATATTTTCAGACTTGATGTCCCTGTGGATCACCGTAGGCTTCCCTTCGTGAAGAAATTGGACAGCGCGGGCGACTTGGATGAAGATTTCTAGACGTTTAGGCCACGGTGGCGGTTTAGGTGCAAGATGAAGTAGGTCATGGAGAGAGCCATTGGGCATGAACTCCATGACAATGAGCTTGTTGTTGTTCGAGTGATCTTGGCTCGTTCCAAGAAGGCTTATGACATGCTGGTTTTTGGGTAGAGAGGATAACACACATATTTCGTTTTCGAGCTTGGAGTGGTTATCACGATGTTGCAATGGCTTCTTTAGGGCAACCATTTTGTTGAGTAGCATGGCTTTGTAGACCATTCCATGGCTACCTTTACCGACGAGCCGAGTCGGAGAGAAGCTTCCTGTTGCGTTTACAAGCTCATCATAATCAAAGCCCACCATTTAACCAAGAAGTAATTAAACTTTGGTACCGTGAAAAATGTATGGTTTTAGTGTTTGATTGTGATGAAGTTTGATGGATTGGATGTGTATGTAGGTGAGAGTTGGCAGGAGAAAAAGCTGGAAGTGCTTTTGGAGATGCCAGTGAATAAAGCGGCTGTGGGGAGACGTCAAAAGAAGAATGAGTAGATAGAAAAGGTGAATCTTCTTTGGACTTTGTTGTCTAGCTTAAGGACTCAAAAATTTGAATCATTTATTTAGATAAGATGATTCAGCGAAATGAGTTAACAAGAACCATTAGATTCAATTTGGATGATTGAGATTGTCTCATCGTTTGCTTTCGAACAATGAGATGCATAGACCATCCCTATCCATAAAAAAGAAAAAAAAAAAGAAAGAGTTATTGAGAAAAGGAAAAGTAAGTGAGTAGTGCTGCTGAGAAAAAGCAAAGGAACTCTGACGAGGGATGAGATTTCGATGCTCCAAAAGAAAAGGGATTATGAGGAGGGATGAGATTTCGATGCTCATTAGAAAATTTTAAAATTTTAGATGCTGGATGGCTTTGCCTGGTTGTTTTCGGCCCCTAGCCCTTAAGCATTTAACACCCTTTTGATATTCTAAGTTGAATTTAAATCTATTTTTTAAGGGCATAATATGTTATATAAATTTCATAATTGAAATCATTTAATTTTTTAATTTATATTTGAAAATTATTTTCTTTTTAAATTATATATTGTTTATATATTGCATGAAACAAATCGATAGTTTGAATACTAAATAATCTATTCGATTTGAAGTTTCCAATTATAGACTTTATATGGAGATATGATATTTGCACATAGTGGAATTGATTTTGAGACCAATCTAATGCTTGACTTGGAGTTTTTTTCTTTTTCTAAGATGCGATGATTTTTTATTTTTATATAAACAATATTTTACACTAAATTTATCGAAATTATAGGGAAGGAAATCGAATTGAGTACATAAGGAAAACACATTGTTCTAGTCAACTTGACCAAACCCAAATTTATTTACCACGTGATTTTTGAAGATAATCTTTAACTATGCGAAAGAAAAACTTTGGTGGAACGTGAAAGACACAATCCGCTAACTAAACATGTCTGATTCATATTTGCACATTTTCTTGGAGTTACAGAGATTATACTAAGCGAGGTTTAGATCATAAATATATTTTTTCAATCAAAAAAATTAAAAAATTCGAACTTATAACTTCTAACTATAAAAATATAAACACTGCTAAACGAAGAACTAGTTGATTTAAACAAGTTTAATAGACACTTGATTCGTTCTATCTGGAATAATCGTGTCTGTTAATAAAATCAATGAGAATACAACCCTTAAAATATCCCATGGAACAATGGGATATTACTACATACTGTCGGACCGTCGGTGTTAAAGAAAACGTTTATCGCCTATGAAACAATGGTCACCTGAACATAGTACGATTGAGAAATTATTGGGCCTTATTATCGAGGGCAACACAGATTGATCAGGTATACTGACCTATGGTTTGATATTATGTTAATTTCACTTCACATAACATTGTGACTTTGTATCCAGTCTATTTAAATTCTTTTTCGTGCTCAAAATACTGTTAAGTAGATACAAAATTGACTAATTCCATTTTACCTCAAAGAGAGAGTTCGTTTCAAAAACCTTACTTTTAATCAATTTTCTTTCATGTGATTGATTGCTTTAGCGTGAAAAAAATATTGTTCAGAGCTTAGATTTATAGCTTCTACTTGCTACTTGGTTAATCAATTCGAAGCTCCAACCCCCCATTCTATATTCTGAAAAATTAACGTTGTCAACAATTTTCTCGATGTGTTATTCATGGTCCATAACATTGATTGATTTGGTAATATAGCTCAACTGCTGAACCCCAAAGTCGTGGTGGTGGTAAAAACAAGTATTGCTTTGAGAAATTTGACAAAGCAATGTGGCATGAACATTACTTCCACAATTGACCAAACAACCAAAAGCTTTCGTGAAGTAGACATATATAGTTTGATGGGGGAAATAATGCAATTACCTTTCCAAAATGTTTGGCAAAACCAATGGTTTCAAAGATTCACACGAAATAAAAATCATATGATAACACATCCTTCGAGTGGATTGAGCATGTGACCAATTAACTGAACTGTTTCCGTCATTTCCTCTCTGGTAAAAAACAAGACTGGGTGATCAGCCACATGGCATCTTTTGTCAGTTAAATAAGGAAACACGGATACAAATTTACACATCTTTGTTGTTTGCACGGGACGTCAATGTGGTGATGTACCCATGCCATGTGAGTCTTTCTCCTTGAAATCTCACATCACATAGGTAATTTTTTCGGGTGTGGCTATGATGCCTAGTGGTACTAGATACTCTAGATTTGTAGCCATATGATTAAGAAGAGAATTGAATTGATCTGTTTATATGTAATTGAGTTACTCTTCATATTGTCACTTTATTTCATAAGAGAACCTCTACTTCTTCATGAATTTTTAAATATGACCGTTCATTTTTCAACGTACTCAATGCTCTGTTGCATTGTAGAACAACTGCATTGCTTTCTCTGATCTTTACTCTAAAGATGCTTAGGAGATGAACCTTAAGCTGTACAACTTAGCTGCAACTTATGACTAAAATGAACGTAGCTCAACTACTGAGCCCGAAAGTTTGGTAGTAAAAACTAGAATTGCTTTGACAAAATTGACAAACATAACGTATCATGACTTCCGCAAGTAACCAAACAACCAAAAGAGACTTGACGCAAAATCCAGCGCAGTGGAGCTCTAAGATTCCTACAGCCAACCAGACTTAGTAGGACAAGCCTTTGTTGTTGTTATACAATCAGTTTAGAAATCCAACCGTAGACGCAGGTCGATGGGGAAGTAATGCCATCCGGTGTGCATTGACTTATCCATGGACAAACTCCACACGGAATGGAAGCCATTGCGCCTACCTTGGTTTCCCCTCTGGTGCCTCCCTTGCTTTTGCATTTATAGCAAACTTTTCCGATTTGAATAGAAGCAAACTCCCCCATCCCAGTGCTCTTCACCTCCACGACTCGATTGTCCAGAACCAAATCACTCACAATCTCCTCCGTTTGCTGTTTCGTAAACTCAGTCTTGAATATTTTGGTCTTTCTGATCGCGTCTGCAATTCCCTCCAACGTAGCTGATATATCATCTTCGCAAACTGATCCTTCACAAGGTTTATATAATCTTTGTCGAGTTTCCCCTCCGAGTACCAAGCCCCACAGGTTAACTACTTGGAGGGCTCGAATTCTGTTGCAATGTAATGCTTTCTCCCCTTGCTCTGGACGTTTACAACTTCTTGTATCAGTTTCTTGGCTTCAAGTGTTTTCAACGTTGCGTTAAACACCTTGTCAGGGAGGTTTGTCTCTTTCTTCATGTCTCGCGTCCAAATTCCCATATCTTGCTTGCTCTGGATCACACTGTATAGAATCCGCTCATTCTGGCTCAAAGAGTCCGCCGGGAAACTAGAGTCTGGCTGTTTCCGTTTGCTCATTGCTCTGATCCTAAACTTATCGACACTTGCATCACAAAGCCCAAGGCCTGCTCACTGCTATGTAGGACAAAGCGGAACAATATGGGTCGACTCATCCCATTATCCCATAAAAAGCTTTCGGATCTTTCCTCCTATTCCGTTCCAGCATCAGCCAAAACCTGCCACAGCAACAGCTTCCCGATTGAGACATGATCACCAAGAACACCATCATCACTTTGTTCTAGTACTGTTGCACATTTTTCCTGCTGCCATTTTTTAGCCATATCTTTTTTCTTCCTCCTCACCAAGTTCCTCAACATACTGATCCAAATAGGTAACCTAACTCGTTCGATAACACAATTTTCCATCTCCGTAACAATCTCTCTGATCATCGGACGATTTTCTACGTTGGACGATACACACCTCGCTGCAACATATAAAATGTGCCTTATTGTGCTTGACATGTCCATCGGAAGCCCTATCCTTGCATCACAAATCTCGTCGATTCGTTTTTCTTCGATCAATGCTACTGCCTAATCCACTATCGAAGCTCTTGACTTAGAAACATCGATGACTTTCCTACGGCTAATAATCTCAAGCAACACAACACCAAAACTAAACACATCGTTTTTGGTACTTAGTTTGCTAGGTGTGGTGTAACAAGGGTCCAAGTATCCAATAGTACCTGCAGCGGGTGGACTCACCTGACTCGGCGAGTCAAAGAGCACGGCAAGTCCAAAATCCGCCAACTTGGCATTCCAATCTGAATCGAACAAAATATTTGCAGACTTGATGTCACTGTGGATCACCGTAGGCTTCCCTTCGTGAAGAAATTGGACCGCGCGGGCAACTTGGATGAAGATTTCTAGACGTTTGGGCCACGGTGGCGGTGTAGGTGCAAGAAGTAGGTCATGGAGAGAGCCATTGGGCATGAACTCCATGACAATGAGCTTGTTGTTGTTCGAGTGATCTTGCCTTGTTCCAAGAAGGCTTATGACATGCTGGTTTTTGGGTAGAGAGGATAACACACATATTTCGTTTTCGAGCTTGGAGTGGTTGTCACGATGTTGCAATGGCTTCTTTGGAATTTTAGATACTGGTTGGCTTTGCCTGGTTGTTTTCGGCCCCCACCCCTTAAGCCTTTAACACCCTTTTGATATTCTAAGTTGAATTTAAATCTAATTTTTTTAGGGAATAATACATATTTTTATTGTATAAATTTTATAATTAAAATCGTTTAATTTCTTAATTTATATTTGAATATTATTTTTACAAAAATTATATATTTTTTATGCATCAAATTGTATGAAACAAATCAACAGTTTGAATACTAAATAATCTCTCCGATTTAAAGGTTTTTTATTTTATTTTTTTAACAGGTGATCTTTAAATGAAGATTAAAAAGTGGAATGTTTCCAATTATAGACTTTATATGAAGATATGATATTTGCACATGGTGGAATTTATATTGAGACCAATCTAATGCTTGACTTGGAGTTTTTTTTCTTTTTCTACGATGTGATAATTTTTTTTTTTAACATAAACAATATTTTACAGTAAATTTATCGAAATTATGGGGAAAGAAATCAAATTGAGTAACATACTGTTATAAGCAACTTGACTAAACTCAAATCTACTTACAACGAGATTTTTGAAGATACTCTTTAACTATGAGAAAGAGAAACTTTGGTGGGAGGTGAAAGACACCACGCTAAGTAAACGAGTCTAACTCATATTTGCACTTTAACTTGGAGTTACAAAAATTATGCCAAGTGAGGTTTAGATCATAAATGTATATTTCTCCAATCAACAAAATTAGAAAATTCGAACTTATAACTTAAAACATAAACACCATTAAACTAAGAATTAGTTGATTTAAATAAGTATAATAGAATTTGTTCTTAAAAGTATCTGGAATAATCGTGTCTTTTAATAAATTCAATGAGAATACAAGCCTTAAAATATCCTATGGAAACCAAATCTTATAATTCCACTTTAAATATTACTACATACTGTCGGTGTTAAAGAAAACGTTTATGGCCTGTGAAACAACGGTCACGAACATAATACAATTGAGCAATTATTGTGCATAGTTATCAAGAGCAACTTAAATAGATCGGGTATCCACTCCATGTAAGTTCTTTCCTTAGTCGTATAGTGTTAAAATAGTATCCCGTAGATATAAAAATGAGACACTTTGGATAAAGTTCCTAACTACGTACCAATGTTCTTAAACTAAAACTTTTGTGGTTTTTAGTTTTTGATAGAAATCTCTGACATTAATGTAATAATGTATTTATATGTAGGTTATTATATTTTTAAATTAAAAATAAAATTTGTAGTTGTTTATGTTAATGAGATTATAAATTAAAACCCATATTTATGGGATTAAAATTATTAAAGATAATTATACTCTCCAATATGGTCATTGTACGTATATGTACACACACACACACACACACACACACACGGGTACATTCATCAAAACTAACCAAAAAATTATTGTACCAAAACATGGTTACATTTAAAAAAAAAAAAAAAAAGATATTAGGCTTAATAACATTATTAAATTTCTTCTATTAAACTTGACATTGATATATTCTCAAATCAATGAAATAAAATGTACCCATATAAGTTTAAGAATCCTTGAAATCTGGGTGTATTCAATTAGAATTTTAAAGAATATAACATTCCAGATGTATTCAATTAGAATTTGAATTCAAAGAATTTGGAAAAGTTGAGAATTTAGGAGGAATTGGAGAGATTTTGTAGTGTATTTGAAGCATCCACAAATCTCACATCTCCTCATGAGATTTCGAGAGAATTGAATCAAAATTTTACATAGAATCTTTACAAATTAATGAAAGCCAAAATTCGAAGCTCCAAACCCCCACTTTATTTTCTGAAAAATTAACTCTGTCAACAATTTTCTCAATGCGTCATGCATTTGTTTTACTTTCGTACAAGTGTTATTTTACATTAAACTAATTACAACTCTGGTTTTAATAAATATTTCTCGATGTGTTATCCATGTTCCAGACCATTGATCGATTTGGTAAAATAGCTCAACTACTCAACCCCAAAGTAGAGGTGGTAAAAACAAGAATTGCTTTGACAAATTTGACAAAGCAATGTACCATTAACATTACTTCCACAAGTAACCAAACAACCAAAAGCTTTGCAACAATCGATTCAGAAATCCAACCATTTCGTGAAGTAGACAGGGTTTGATGGGAAAATAATTCAATTACCTTTCCAAAATGTTTGCCAAAACCAATGGTTCCAAAGATTCACAACAAATAAAAATCATATGATAACATCATCCTTCGAGTGGATTGAGCACGTGATGAATTGAACTGTTCGAGTCGTTTCCTATTTGATAAAAAAAATAGGAATCGGTGATCAACCACGTGACATCTTTTGCCAATTAAATAAGGACACGTGGACAAAAACTTACACGTTTTTATTTGTTTGCACTGGACGTTATCGTGACGATGTACCCAAACCATATGATTCTTTCTCTTTAAAATATCACATCATATAGGTCATTTTTGTTTGGGGTCTGTCTATGATGCCTAGTGGTACTGAATACTCCCAGATTTGTAGCCGTATGCTCCCATCATTTTTATAGTAGCTAGATCTTAATTGTTGAAAGTATATCGCACATTAAGGAAAGAACAGATTTATTTATATTTATAGTGGATTCTCAACTTCTTCTTCGTGAATGTTCAAATATGACCGTTCATTTTTCGACATACTCAATGCTCCATTACATTGTAGAATAATTGCATTGTTTTCTGCTTAGGACATGAACCTTAAGCCGTACAACTTAGCTGCAACGTATGAGTAAAATGAACATGCTTTACTACCGAGCCCGAAAGTTGTGGTTGTAAAAACAAGAATTGCTTTGGCAAATTTGACAAAAATAACATCGCACGAATTCCGCAAATAACCAAATAACTAAAAGAGACTCGGCGCAAAATCTAGCGCAGTAGCGTTGTAAAGACTCCATTGAGTGAGATAAAGCTTTGTTGTTGCTATACAATCAGTTCAAAAATAATCCAACCATTTTGCGAAGTAAACGCAGGTCGATGGGGAAATAATGCCATCCGGTGTGCATTGACTATCCGCGGACAAACTCCACACGGAATGGAAGCCATTGCGCCTGCTTTGGTTTCCCCTCTGGTACCTCCCTTGCTTTTGCATTTATAGCAAACTTTTCCGATTTGAACAGAAGCAAACTCCCCCATCCCAGTGCTCTTCACCTCCACGACTCGATTGTCCAGAACCAAATCCCTCACAATCTCCTCCGTTTGCCGTTTCGTAAACTCAGTCTTGAATATTTTGGTCTTTCTGATCGCGTCTGCAATTCCCTCCAACGTAGCGACCTTGTGCTGATATATCATCTTCGCAAACTGGTCTTTCACGAGGCTTATATAATCTTTGTCGAGTATCCCCTCCGAGTACCAAGCCCCGCCGGTTAACTCCTTGGAGGGCTCGAATTCTGCAGCAATGTAATGCTTTCTCCCCTTGCTTTGGACGTTTACAACTTCCTGTATCAGTTTCTTGGCTTGAAGCGTTTTCAACGTTGCGTTAAACACCTTGTCAGGGAGGTTTGTCTCCTTCTTCATGTCCCGTGTCCAGATTCCCATATCTTGCATGCTATGGATCACACTGTATAGAATCCGCTCATTCTGGCTCAAAGAGTCCGCCGGGAAACCAGAGTTTGGCTGTTTCTGTTTGCTCATTGCTCTGATCCTGTCGAGGAGAAAAATAATCAACAGAAGAAACTTATCGACGCTTGCATCACGAAGCCGAAGGCCTGCTCATTGTTATGAACCGCTTTTTTTGAAATAGTGAATGCTTTAGATTGGTAGATTGTTTGATTTGCTTTAATGGTCGATGGAAATTGAAGGGAAACGGGAACGGAAAAGGATACCTCGATTTAATTCGCGTTCGTCGTCCTTGCGCGGGAGAAGAGGGGCGGTTTTGCACCGTTGGAGGGGAGGGATTTGGGCGTTTGGTCGGCGGGATTGCCGGATTGGGAGTCGGGACTCTCGAATCAGGACGGGAGGAGAGGAATTTTGCAGATGCAGAGTTGCAGTCGCCACTGGGCGATGGTGGTCCGATGAGCGATGGTGGTCACGTGGTGGTGTGACGGGTGCTGTCGCCGCTGTCGCGATTCGCCAAGGCCGGCCCAAAAGTACTACCATCGCAATAAACTCGAAAACACTGGAAATTACCAATTTACCAGGAACAGTAAACAGATCTTGCCGTTTGTGGGCTTTATTATTATTAACAAAATATGGGCCGGCTCGTTTGAACTGGCAGCCCAAACAAAAAAAGAAAAGAAAAAACAACATAAACGGGACCTGCACGTGGCACACAATTCTTCCGTGGTATTCATTAATGATCTGGGCTCGCTCGTTTGAACTCGATTAGTTAATCTTGCCTCGTTTGGTGGCTTGTATTGAATAATTCACTAGAACGTAGTGGCCGTTAAATCCATTTCTTGCTTCAACATACATTGAATGTAGTGGCATATGCAACCCAAATCCAGTACAAGCCACCAATGGAGGCCTTGGTGGTGTTATGAGAATCGTCTAAAGTCAAATTTTGTTATATTAGAGCGGTGGAAACCAAAGGAAGTAAGTGATTATATTCAAAACACTTTGTTTATACGACATCGATATATGGTAGATGTGTTTGATATGATATTGATATTTGATACTAATACATGAATATAACATTGTTAATATGACGTTGATATTCAGTTGTTATATCATTGTTAATATGGTTTTAGCCCTCTTGATCCAGTGGTGGTATTTGGACGTTCGTTCACTTATGAGTTTGCCTTGGTCTCTACATGTGATGCAGAGATTACGCAGTGCTTGGTCATATCATGCTTAATTACAAGAACCGCCTAGATCTCTGCCTAATTTTGGAGGCGCTAAGCTCTTATCAGTCGTCCAACTAGTGTCTAGCGCCTTTTCGAATGTTGAACGACATAATTTTGACAAAGTAATTTGTTGTCACATATTGAGGTACATAATATATTTTGGTATTGGCACACACACGTCAAACTATATATTATTGAAGATGCTCTTTCAAAAATGGTAAAATTCGAAATTAAAAGAGGGCTCAGAAATTGATGTTTCTGAAATCAAATTATGTGAAATAAGCTTATTTGAGAAATATATTTTATGAATCCAACTATTTATTTTTAGGTCGATTTTTAAAGATCACGTAAATTCAAAATTATATGATCGTTGGATTAAATAAAAGTTATTTTAATGTTTTTTTTGAAGAACATATTCGTCAAATTTTTCATAATAATTGAACGTCTTAATGGCTTTGGTTTTCTTTACTTTTTTTTTTTTTATAAAAATGATCTATCATTGGTGACTTAAAATTTATACGCCCACACTATGAGAGAAAATGTTATAAAAGTGACACCACGACGGATTCTTCAATAAAAGAGGATTGTGTGTATATATGTACATTATAAAATTTTGATTGAGGGGGAGGAAATAAAAATGCTCGAAAAGCCATTTAGTATAGCGGTTTAGTAGTATTCATCTTCATTTGTAAGTAAGAAATTTTAGGTTCGATTCTTGTCAAAAACAAAAAATTTTAACCATATTATTGCTAACCTATTGTGAGGCTTAGTTTATTTCCCCATCCCTTAATGTAGATAATATAATTTTTTATAAAATAAAAAAATAAAAAAATAAAAAAAAATAAAAAAACTCGAAAATGTAAGAACATAGGTCCTGTAGAGTAGAGAGCATGAGAGATTTTTTAATGTGACCGGAATATGAAGTGGTACACCACGTATCATTATACAAATAATGAGATATGTGTGATAAAAAATTAATAACTTAAAAATTAAATTTCTTACCATTTATATAATAACACATAATGTACTATATATTACAGGATATTTAGTTATTATGCATGTGGAGCCCCGTCAATGCCGATAGGGACACATGAAAGTTTCTACCTATGGTAGTACATGGTACAATACGTACCTATAATTATAGGGATTGCCATGGATTCACCTATAAATAAACAAGCAATTAATGCAAGTTAATAAAATGTCCAGTGTGTGTGTGTGTGTGTGTGTGTGTATATATATATAACCTATGAGAAATTATATCTGCACACAATTTTTATAGACCTACGTAAGTTTTTCGTACTTTAACTTCTTCAGTATTCTCTGTGAAATCATGTCTTGCATGCATGTAAACTTAGTACTGGTTTGGTACTGATGTGCTTTTATAAAAAATGGGTATAAAAAAAAAATTGAGCTCAAAAAAGTGTTTGGTAAACACTTAAAAACAGCTTATTTTCACTGTTTTGGGTGAAAAAAATTGAAAACGTGAAGTAGTAAAAATGACCTTATTCTTACAGCACAACAAAAACAGTTTTTTTTCAAAGCACAACAATATCAAACCAGCCATTAATAGGTGTAGAGTTTAAAGAAATATAAATGACGCGGATTGAGAGATATTTCATTATTTGGCACAATATAAACGTTACTTAAAATTTATACGAAAACTTTCTCAAATATCAGTTTGCCAATAATATGGTTGTACAAAACAATGGGCATCCAATGCACTTTGATTTTCTAAGAAGTTTTTGGGCCTCAACACTTGGCTCTACCACAATCCGCATTGTTGAAGTTGTTATTGTTCGAGATGCTTTCAAATTTGCACGCCAATGAAGCATCAAGCATATTTCATGTTCAAGTGGAAGGAGACTCGAAACTTGTCAATAATGCAATCCATGGTTGATTCTCGACCCCTAAAAATCACATACTGTTACTAAGGATATCCACTTCTTAGTTTGGCATTTTAATTCTACATCATGGAGTCATATGTTTAGGGAGGTTATTTTCTAAGCAGATCAATAAATTTGGGACACGTAAATATTAGCGCGTCTATATTTGAGACAAAACTATTGCCTTAGTTTCTTATCAACGCGATGTTAGAGAATAGGGTTTCTTATCAACGCGATGTTAGAGAATAGACTTTCACATCAAACATATGATAAAAAAAATTACAAACTAATATATGATAGATTTCACTTGTAATATTAATACATTATCTAAGCCTTTTGCAATAAAACTCAATTCTAATGATATATGATTAAATTAAGATAATATCAATAACGTTGTTGGTGGTCCACGTTAGACGTAAAAAGTTACCAACTTGACTTGGATTTTGAGTGAAGCTTTTATTCAAATTTAAGTGGGAATAGGCATAGCCAGCCTTTTGCCTTGTTTTTTAACCTCCTACTTTATTTGGAAAGGGAGAAAGTAAATGAGTGGGGGAGTAAAAGGTTAAAAGGGTGAAGTTAATGGGAACAGAAAGAAATGTAGATCAGCGCTGAAAAATTTAATGATGGGATATTACGGTAAATTTAGGCTGACAGAGGTGCACAAAATCTGAAAAAAAAAACAGACCAATAATTCAACGGCCTTAATTGGGAAGTCGTACTCTCCCAAGTGGGGTCGTCTGACTTCTGCCTGTGAGCTGTGACAACAACATTTTTGGAATCTGAAATAATTTTTTTCTGAGTATATCGATATTTTTACGTTAAAAAGAATGAGAGTTCAGTTAAATCATATAATAGCCAGTTTAATTTGGTATATAATTTTTCATTTATGGGATTCAAATATAAAATCTTTTACTTCTGAGTGAGAAGAAATACTACTAACTATAGTACTGAATTGCTGAAATTTGATGTAATTAATTTGAAAATTGAATTAATTTTGGAGAAAAAGGAAAGAAAATAGTTCGATGAGTCTCCATCAAGAAATACGGAGAACCAAACAAAGGAGTATAATGCAGGAACAGTAATTCCCCACTGCGACCACTGTGCTTTCCCCCCACAAGCGCTACAGTGAAAGTAATATACTAATTTAGGGCTCGTTCTGAAATGTTTTAAAATAATCGAAAGAGTTTTTAGAGAATATATTTTTGGATTCTAAAAACACTTGAAATTGTACTTCTTGCAAAAAACACTTCAAGTGCTTTTTTAATATTCATTGTATTTTTATAAGTATTGGTTTCAAAATATTTCACCAAAATTGTTTTTAGTTATTTTAAAAGTACTTATAAACGAGCTGTAGGAATTTCTATTGTGTTTCATAGTATAGGTTAAATATTTGTACCATTTTATTCGTTATGTGTTTCACCCAGCAACGTGTTCCAATTACATAGTTGTACATCGGCCATCCACTTAATAATACATGGTTGTCCATCAACCATCCACAAAAACCCTTTTTCCCTTCCACACACACCTCGTTAATTTATGTTATTTGTTCTTCTTTAATTTATTTAAATTCAAGATTAGAAATTAAAAAACGTGTGTAAAAAGTAAAAAAAGAAGTATATAGATAACATCATCATTTTAAAATTTGAAGGATCGAACTTGATCACTAAATCACTACTCTAAGACAAAATATTGGTTACGCCTGTCTTGTGTGACGACACTTTCTAAATCGGATGAGGTTCTCATGAAGTGAGTCCCACCCCTTGTAAATGTTGTCGAATAAAACAACTTTGCTCAAGATCTACTCTTGCTCTATCTTTTCTCCCAATCTGAGCTAATCCTGATTAGTTTGTATTAACTCAAATAATATAATAACTTCATTAACTCTGTGACAACAAACAACTTGAGCAAGTGAGGATCAAGTTTTACCAAAACTCAAACTACACACTCAAATTTTAGCTCACACATACTCTCATTTTCATAATAACTCTGGTAAAATTCAGTAAAAGTATTACGAACTGTCTATCTTGATAAAGCTGATTGACTAAATGATCTCATATTTTTATGATTTTTCTTTTACAGATATAATATTTACATGGTAATATTTATAATATTATCCATTTCACATAATTTTGTTTTTATCATTGAATCTTTATGTAAAAAAAATCAATTGAAACAATGATTATTTAGCCAATCAATTGTAGCAAATAGATAGACAGTTCATAATACTTTTATTCATTTCGACCATACTTTTTCATACAATTGAATGATTAAATGATCTTATATTTTATTAATTTAATTTAGTTTCCATTTTCCTTTTTTTTTTCTTCTTCTTTCTCTTCTTCTATATATATATATATATATATATATATATATATATCATATTTCTGTTCTAAATTTCATAAATTATTTTATTCAATTTTAACTTTGGCACCTTTTTTAAGAGTATATGATATTCATTTAAGGCACGAGGACCATGCATTAGGGTTATCGATTCTTCGACCTGGGATCAGTCTAGTTTGATCGGAAGAGAGTTATGGTGTTGCTAGTATTACAATTTAGTAGTTTGAAGTTCGACTTTCATAAAAAGCGAGTTCGATAAATTTATAATTATGGTAGCTCCATTTATGACTGTTTCCAAATTCCATCCCCAATATCGTTATATAAAAGTTGCAATATATATATTGAGCTAAAATTATATATGTATCAAACTAAAAGTTGCGTGAGTTCTCTTTTTTATTACATTACAAATTGGTTAACGAATCATACATATATCTAGCTAAGTTTGGTGAGGGTTCACTTTTCGCCATTTCATGGATGGATATAATAGCATTGAGTTTCTGTATCATTTATGCTAATTTTCTTGCGTGACTTTTGAATTAGTGCCTAAGAAAAAAATACCCAAGTAAAAAAAGTCTGCGGAAATTCTCTATTTTCCTATTTCCTACTCGTCTAACAGATTAATACCACTTAACTTGAATCACCATTGGTCCATTGCTCGAGAGATTTAGTGTGCCCGAAATTCGAGATGGAACACTGCATGTTTTTATACAATTAGAGGAAGAAAAAAAAATTCAATTGTCCTCCAATTGTATTATAACATGCGATGTTCCGTCATGTGTTCTAGACAAACTGAATAATCTCTCACATTGCACATGTATTGATTGGATGCTTAAATTTTGAGGTGGTTGTCTCATTCATTTGTTATTTAATTCCAATTAATTAGTAAAGCAGTGCGATTATCCCTAACTAACGTTATAAATTTGACTATTAAGGTTTTTTACAAGGTTATGATTATAAAGCATCATTACCAACAGTATTTATGATATGGATGCAAGATTTTTAAATACACCAATTAACCTATATATTATATGCTCAAATGATTAACGTACAAAGGATTATAATTTATTTTTCTCTAATTTTTTTCGTTTATTTTTACTGTAATTCTTAATTTACTAATACTTCTCTTCTTAATATTTTTTTCTTTGCATGAGCGATATTATCTATCACTAGGGGAGGGAGTGAACTAAGCCTCACAATAAGTGGGCCATTATAATATGGTTCAAATTCGTCTTTTGCGACAATCAAACCTAAACTGCTCCGGTGCCAAAACTTAAGACTTTGTTGGGGTGCCCAGATCATTTTTGAACTTTCTTAATATATTACAATTAGATAAAGGGATAATTTCTTGCCACTAATCAGCCAGGCAATCCAACTTGGACCCCTTCGCTTTGATTAACTATTTTAATTTGAACGGATAATCATCTAGCTTAATTAATTCCTTAATAGCCACACAAATCCAACCCACATCTCCATCTTTATCAACTTAATCATTTTTAATTCGACAAGAAATATATATAAAAATATCAGACAATATATAGCAAATATAAACTTAAACCCTTACAACAATTTTAATTTTCCTTGAATTGCGGTGCCAGTTTTTTTCATTTGGCTAAGCGATTTCGAAGTTCGAAAGGATTGAGACAAGTTATCTAGAAATGGAGTATAAAATGTTAGGTAGATGAGATGAGGAATGTTATTCTAGCTTTCAGGTTGATCAAAGGCATGTAAGAAAGATTTGCAAATACTTGACTTCATAAAATTATGAACAAATTCCTCGTCAAAATACTTTGTGACTAGTTCACAGCATTTTGTAAGTATAACCAAAACCATTAATCATATTATAAATATTATCCCTTTCCTCCAACCCTCCACGGATATATATATATTAGAAATCAATGGCATGCTCGCTGCACCAATTGACAAAGAAAATGTAATATAAATAATTAAACAAAAAGGGAGAAAAGAAGAAAGGAAAAAACAGTGCGGAGGGATGGTTTGGGTTGGGGATGAGCTGTCCTGGAAGTGCATTAGATGCTTTTATCTGATGCTTACCTGCGCTGTCTCGCTGCTTCCTGCCCTGCCCTCCACTGGGACAAACTGGACTCACCCTCCCACTCCCACTCCTCCGATATATGTAATTTACCATTCGCACCAGAAGGTAAATCGTGAGAGTTTTTTTGTTTACGAATGCGGGAAACTCTCTTATTGCTAAAAGGGCCACTTGAGGATCAGTGAAAAGACCATACTGCTTTTAAAACAGTGTTGGAGGCATGAGTTTTGAGAGATTTTTCATTGTGCCCGAAGCACTACATAACGTTATACAATTAGAGTGACAATTGAAGGAAAAAAAATTTCGTTTAATTGTATAATGATATGTTGTGTTCCGTCCTGTGTTGTGGAGACACCAAAAAATTCTACCGTGACTGTTTCGGAAGCAAAGAAAAAAAGGGAAGATGGAAAATAAAAGAATGTTTGTAGGGAGAGAGAGATGTTGGATAAATAATTACCGGGGACGGGAGGAGGCGGGGCAGGCATAAATGTGAGTGTAAAAAAGGAGGATTCTTATCATTCATTTCACCAGACCCCACGACTGGAGGGCGGAGGGCGGAGGAAGGAGGACGGAGGGCGGAGAGGTCTCGTCCTTCTCTTGTTTTACTTCCTAGCTAGTAGCTCCACCACAGACGGTCCCCCACCTGCTAAATTGACCTACTATCTATCTCTCTCTTTCTCTCTCTAAATTAAGAGTAAGTGCTAGTTCTGGTGGTGCTCAGGGTCAGGGGAAGGACAAGAACCCCACAAGCACTTTACTCTTAGTCTTAGCTTGGTCCAACCCCAATTCAATCCCTGCAACATTTTTAAAGAGATTCTCACTCCACCCCCACCTCTCTCTCTCTCTCTCTCTCTCTCTCTCTCTCTCTCTCTCTCTTCAGAGTCCAACCCAACCCTAGAGAGAGAAGGACACAGAAAAATGAAAAGTACTATTGTGGATGGCTGATGAGTTAGAGATCAAGATCAATAAGCCAACAGCAACTTAAAACCCGAGAAAAAAAAACACACAAAAATAAAGATATCATCTCTCTCTCTCTCTCTCTCTCTCTCTCTCTCTCTCTCTCTCTCTCTCTTCCTCCCTCCCTTCCTCCAAGTCCAAACCCTTCCCTACCAAATGGACTTATCAAATTTCCAACCCAACAATAACAAGAAGCAGCAGCAGCAGCAAACCAACAACACTTCCACTTCCACTTCTAACAACAACAACAACAACACAAGTCTCCAACACCACCATCTTCTTCCTCACCTTCAACAAAAATTCCAACACCACCACTCTTCCTCCTCTTCTTCTTCTTCTTCTTCTTCCCACTTTGTGGGCCCCTTTGATGGCATCAGATCTTCCTCAGGAGGAGGAGGGGGAGGAGGAGGACCCCCTTTCGTGGGCTCCATCTCAATTCAAGCTGGCCTCACCACCACTTCCCATTCTACCCCACCACCACCACCAACTTCTGTTCCTTCCTCCTCATCTTTCTCCTCTTCCTCCTCCACCTCCTCCCCCTCCTCCACTTCCACCTCCACCGCCCCTCCCCCTCACTTAGTCGACGCCTCCCTCGCCATCGCCACCAGATCCGATCCTCACCCACCCACCAGACCCGCCTCCCTCCTCGACTCCGCCAAAAATAACCAAACTCAACAGCAGTTGACCATTTCACCCGCCACCACTACTGCTCCTTCAGCACCGGCAGCACCAGCGACCCAAGTGGCCAAACGATCCACCAAGGACCGACACACAAAAGTAGAAGGCAGAGGCCGCCGCATACGAATGCCGGCAACCTGCGCCGCCAGGGTCTTTCAGTTGACCAGAGAATTGGGCCACAAGTCCGACGGCGAGACCATTGAATGGCTCCTCCAGCAAGCCGAGCCTGCCATCATCGCCACCACGGGAACCGGTACCATCCCCGCCAATTTCTCCACCTTGAACATCTCCCTGCGCAGCAGCGGATCAACGCTTTCTGCTCCGCCTTCCAAGTCCTCCCCTCACTCCTTTCCCGGCGCCTTGGCCCTCGCCCACCATCCTCACTACGACGAGGGTTTTGCCCATTCGGGTTTGTTGGGGTTTCATCAACAGCATCAACAACAGCAACATCAACAGCATCATCATCAGCCGCATCAGTCTCCTCTCATAACAGCAGATCAAATTGCAGAAGCGCTTCCAAGCGGCGGCGGAGACAGTGCTGGAGGCGGCGGTGGAGAGTCGACTGAGAATTATATGAGAAAACGCTTTAGAGAAGATTTGTTCAAGGATGACAATCAAGGGCAAGGCGAAAGCGGCAGCGGTGACGGAGGAGGATCGCCGTCCAGGAATAAGGCATTTAAGGGCGCGAGTAGCAGCGGGTTACAATTGCCGAAACAGCAGCAGCAAGGAGCGGAAGTAGGATCTTCAGGGGTTTTGAGGCCTTCGAACATCCTACCAGCCACTGCGATGTGGGCAGTGGCACCTGCCCCAACGAGCGGTGCTGGCAACACATTCTGGATGCTGCCAGTAACCGCTGGTCCCGGTGTACCCTCTATGGCCACCGCAACATTTGGGGCTGGTCCTTCAGAAGCTGCCCAAATGTGGACATTTCCGTCGTCAACCTCGAGTCACGGAAGCACATTGCAAGCGCCAATGCATTTCATGCCGAGGTTCAATCTTCCAGGCAGTCTTGAATTCCAGCCAGCAGCAGCCGGAGGCCGAGCGAATCCCCTCCAATTGGGTTCCATGCTAATGCAACAACCACCGTCGCAGCATCTCGGCCTCGGAGTTTCGGAGTCGAATTTAGGCATGCTGGCGGCCCTTAATGCATACTCTAGAGGTGGTTTGAATATGAATTCCGATCAACACCAGCAGAATCATCATCATCCGTTGGATCATCATCAACAACAACAACATCAGCCTCAAACTACTGATAGTGGAGATGAAGCCCCAAACAGTTCTCAATGATATGAATAATATTTGGTTAGTTTATTTATTTATTTTTATTTGAATTAAATTTTGTAATGCAGCTTAATCAGATAAATTTTTCAGTGTGCCGGAAACACGAAAAACCTCTCGCTTGATCATTGAAGTCCTCCTTCCAATTTTTCATTTAATTAATTAATTAGAGGATGAGCAGGAACACTAGAGATTTGTTGGGTTTGTGTTTTTGCAGATTTGGAAGTTGAATTCGTGATGAGATGAGTGCATGCATGGATGGTATCACGTTGCATATCTGTCTGATGAAAAGATAGGTTTCCTAGCTAGCTACCATTTGTTTGTTAATTTTTGGTCATTTTTTAATTTCTTTTTTTTTTTTTTGAAATCAATTTCTAGATTGGTTTGGAGGAAATCCAAGATTAATATGTAATTTGTTAGTTTGGTCCAAAGGGGCTTAAAAGGGAACAAGAAGAGTGAGTGAGATTGTATAGGAGGAAGTATTTATTTATGTATCTATTTGTGTTGAGTGTTTTTTAAATGCTTTATTTGTATGACAAGAGAAAATGGAAAACAAGCAAAAAGAATTAAACGAGAGAATCAACCATGACTCTTTTTCACTTTATTGTTTTGGTGACGTAAGGGGGTGGATCACCTAAAAAAACTAGCATAAAGAGTTATTACAGATAGTTCGAGTCCTACACATCATAACATCAAATAACTAAGTTTAATTTTAATCAGGAGGATTCTCAAAATAATGGTATCCAAGATTCATATTATAGCTCCAATTGGCAATTTCATGTACCATCATGCTCTTCTTCTGCTAGACAAGCACTAACTCGCATTCGCGTGTCATAAGTTGTTTGCACTAATCAATGATGTTGACAAGAAGATGAAAACTGGTTTAAGTCATATTATTAATTAAATTAACCTGGTTTAAGTCATATTATTAATTAAATTAACCACCAAAACTAAATTCATCTCCACTCATAATCTTGAAATACTCTTGTCAGCTAAAAGTTTTAGCATCAACCGCCTGCCATTTGCTCAAGTTGATAGAGAATCGCCAATCCAATCACCGATATTATCTCTAAGAACTCCTCCTACACCTATATTTCCAGTGGCAGGGATCCGAGAACCGTCCACATTAGGTGGATCCCAAGCGAGAGACACTTGATCCTTGGAACACTAGAGTATACACAATAAAACATTACTCTAATTCTGATTGCATCGATGTCTTTTATAATAAAACTGCATTTGCTAGGTTAGCCTAAATTTGGTACAATATCGATATTTGACTCATTAGTAGTAAGCCGTTGGACTCCCTCTGAAATCTTGACAATCTTTTCTCTGTCCAACTTTGACACACACATTGTATAGAGCATCTCTGTTTAAGTTTTACCTCTGAAATGGCAAAAAGCTAAAGCCAACAAAAATGGTGAGCTGCTGCTGGTTCTTCACTTTATGAGATGGAAAGGAAAGTAGTTGCCAGATGCAGATAGATAGAGCAGCTCAAACCTTTTTCTTAGGGAAATAATAAGAAGAGAATTACAAAAGATATAGGACAAGGAGATGAAACTAGCAGCCAACTAAGTTGATGTGTATGTATATGTGTGTGTGTGTGTGTGTGTGTGTGTGTGTGTGTGTGTGTGTGTGTGTGTGTGTAGAGAGAGAGAGTGAGAGAGAGCATATAAAATGTAATCAATCCAAGACAGAAGAACACAAGGGAGAGATTAAATAAACAAACAAACCTGAGAAGGCAAGTCAGTTGGCTTTTACCTCCCACCAATTTGTAATCGCTACTACCACCCCAGAGGGTCAGAAGGCCGAAAATAGTCCAAAAACCGCCTCCAACTGAGAGCCAGATCAAAGGGCTCATGGGCTCCACTAGACAAAAGGGACCAAAGGACCAACCGGTTGGCCTAGAATTTGAAAACCAACGGTAACTAGCTGACGTCAGCCAGTCGATTTTTTTTTTTTTCTTTTTTTTACAAAATTTGTTTTAAAAATTGTAAAAGTTCTTCTTTTTTTTTTTTTTTTTTTCTTTTCCCTATAACTTTCCAAACCATTAAACATTACATAATATCAAGTAACATGAAACAACATTAAACAATATTAAACAACACTAAATAACATTAAATAATTTGGAATTGGATGAGTACCCCCAATTGGAATCCGAAGAGTATCAAAAGTTGGAATTCATTGCAAACTTGAATTGAAAGAGATTTAATTGAAATAGATTGAATTCAAAGGTGTGTGAATTATAGCCCAATATCCACCCTATTTACATGCCAAAAAAATTCAAATCCAACGACTAGCTGACGTCATGCTTACATCATTTAGCTGTTGGATTTGAATTTAAGTTGTAGTTTTTAAATAATAAATTATGTTTGACCCTATGACCCTTTAGCCCTTGGTTGGAGATGATTTTTTGTGACAGGACTAAAATGAGCCCTATGGCCTTTTAGCCCTCGGTTGGAGATGGTAAGAAATATGGCTCTGCACTATTCATTAAAATATTAATTTCTTAGAGGAGCCAGCCTTAGGTTGGAGATGGCCTTAGCCACCACCCCCTATTTCTCCCGACACACACATCACATTTTCACCACTCATACCCAACCACCGCAGTCACTACCAAGTCATCACTAATGCCACTATCACCACCTTCGTTGCAACCACCATTCTCATCACAATATATTTATATTACAAAAGCATTATTGCCAAATATGATTTTGTTTACTTTCTCAATTTAGTATATTAATACCAAACACGTTTCCAATATTTTTGTTCTCAAATTAAACTAACGTACATACCTTTTTCCGATCATAAAAATACACAATTTTATTAGTCGTTTTCATTTTGCAAAACAATTCCTTAAATATTTGCGACATATTACTTCAACCATCTTAATATGTACACTATAGTTAATCACATTTTACAAGTTTCTGGAAGAAAACAAATGCTGTAAGTAATCTTTTTGAGGGGTATCCGGAAAAGAAAAGAAAAAGGCATTTGAGAAAAAGAAAGAACAACAAAAAAGGAGAAATAAATAACGTTGTGGTTGAAGCCAGCCACCAGACAGATCAGTGACAGATTTTTGAATATTGACGGTGACTTTTATGTTGACTTGTACAGTTCCCCCTTTTTCGTTGCTTAATCATTTTCTACCATAATCTTATATATAATTATACGATAGAGCAGATGACGCTTTATCGCAGTAGTGTAAAACAACGATATTTATGCACTTGAAAGCGGTTAGAATTTTACGTTCTTGGGTCTTGTAGATATTTTACTATTTATATCTGTCCCCACTAAATTCTGGTGTATTTCTAGTTGGCCCCTACTTGATCTGCCTCCTTTTTATTTAGTGGGCAAGAAGTAGTTAGCATATTATCCCCAAAAAAAGCACGAGGGCTGCATCGGCATTGCATCAACCATCAACTAGGAAAAGAGAAGAGAAGATGAAGCACGTGTTAGAGATCTTAATCAAGTTTAGGCACATTGTTATGAACTTCCGAGATTTTCTTAATTGAAAACACGAGAAAATTAACCACCAAAGTGTACACAAAGCAAAATGATGAATAATGTTAATCGAACTCGATCTAAATTCAGTATGTGTATTGTTTAAGAAATGAATGAAAAGGATAGATAATTATGATCAAATTTGGAGGCTCCCACAACTAGCTTGGAGGAGATGGAAACAATGAGGTTAAGGAAATTTTTATGTGTACTGAAAAAGCTTGTTAGTTTTTGAAGACGAACGGAAGCGCATGCCACGCTTGGGCATGTGCCACATCACACCGAACCTCAAATAAGGACTGAGAAAGCTAAATACAAAAGAAAGTGTCATATTATAACGCTGGAGACACAATTGGATAGAACAAATTTGGGAAGTCATAGCAGTTAATATTACAATAATACAGTCTTCATCTTCACTTGTAGGTGAAAGGTTTTGGATTTGAGCCTTGTGGATGACGTGTTTGAAACCAAATTGTTCTCCACGTTTAGTGTTAATACATCGTTGTATAAAAAAAATGTGAAAAATCATGAATATGAGAGAATGAGTATGAGACTAACTAAATTCTCTTGATCAGTTTACTCCTTGATTTTTAAGTATTGAGTTACAAATTATAATGTAGGAGACACAATTAGGCATAAAAAAGAATTAAATTGGAAAATTTATTTATTTTATCCCGTCGGTGTTAGTAAATGTGGATGAAGTGAAAAAATACTTCTTCATGTAAGTAAGTGCTATTAATATTCACCAAAGAAAAATGCTAAGGAAATCACATATTTGTACCATGTACAATCTCATGCAGCAACTAACACATACAATCAATATACAATGTCATAAATTCATTAATTGATATAACATGTACACCTCACTTGTCACATAAGATGGTACACATGTAGTCTCCCCAACATTTTATTTCGTTAAAATACTAATGCAATATCCTAAAACATTAAACATAGTTCTTAGTAATTTGAAAAATAATGAACAGCAAGTGTAATCTCAACTCTGGCAACCAACTATTAGCAATGCACTTTTCCATTCGAGTGGACTGCTAAAAGTTGATTGCCAAAATTGAGAGGATCGGGAGAGAATTGATCCAAAGATGATCCAATTCCCACTTGGTGAAACCCTAGGGTTGGCAATTGGCTTAGGAGACAAAACTCATCTTTCACCTAATTCATAAGAGAATGTTAAAAATACATATGCTAAGCATATTCACTTAATAATAATTTACGCGTAATTAGCATCGTTGAGCGTTACACTAATCCCGCAATTTACGCAGGAAAAGGTTAAGAAACTGGGATTAATTAATTTCCCGCGCTGTAAGGCTTAAGCATAATTAAGTGATTTAAGTTATTGGATATTAGTTTGACTTATACGCTCACAAAAAGTTGGAAAAAAATGATTAACTTAATCCCAACACGCTTAAGTTTATCAATTAGCAGGATGACTGTTCGCATGAAGTGGATGGACGGTCAGGATGGGTCTTGTTTGGTTTGCTCGATCATCATCAACGGTCACGGAGCCACCAGCGGTGCACTACTTTATCCATTTGTCGAGGGAATAAGATCGTATTTCAATTATGCTTCCACGCGCTTTCTCGTGCTCCAATCATATGTGTCGTAAGTGCTGCTTTGGTAAGATTGGGTACTTATACGGCGCGTGGCTGAAGAAAGAGCGTGTACTGATAGATACGTTTGAAAGTGCTTTTAAATGGGTGAATAAAAAGTGTATTTTAACTTAAAAAACAGTGCATTTTGAAAAAAAATGTCAGATGTGCTTCTTGCAGGAAATATTTCAAGTGTTTTTTATCAGGATACATTTTCATTTTTACTCTAAATTGTTTCCAAAAACATTTTCAGTCATTTTTAAAGTACTTCCAAACATATTTTCAATTATTTTTAAAAGTACCTTCAAACACACCATATATGTTAGCATAACTGCATCATGCATACAAAAATTCTATGGTGGGAGGGTTCAAAAATGTTAACTGTTATACCTTAATTTTTATGCTTTTAACCAAAGATATAATATTTAAAAAATCCAGAGTATTCGTACTTCATAACATCATATAAAATCCTTGTATATATGGAAGGAAACTAATATTTCAAATTAATATCGAGTCCCAGGTGGATAAGATCTTTCATTTCAACCCACTCTCTTAGGTTTAGATTCCCCACTCTCTTGAGTGCATATCAGAGTAGTAATATCGCTTGTAACAAAGAAGAATATTCTAAATTAATACAAAAAAAAAAAAAAAAAGATATTAGTAGTCAAGTTGCTCTTGTATGTGCACTCAAGTTCGACTCCTTATCCCAACAGTTTAAGCTATACTAACCGCAGCAAGAGGCTTGTAGTTTAGTTGATTTTACGATGCATCTGAGGTTTTAAGTTTGGTTCTTTCCCTCCCTCACCATAGCTGGTATGAAAGCAAAATGTGATAGAATTATCAAAATTTGTTCCATCAATTTAAGTGGAGGTATTGAGATTTAAAGCATCCAAACTCAAATCCTCTACCATCTGGGCAGTGTTAGTAAAAGAGTTAAAAGAGTTAGCTCCAACATCCAGGATTTAACAGATGCTCCTTAACTGAAATCTTGAGCAAGCTACACAACTTCAATTTCAGAAACCGAAACCACGAGTCCACAAGTGAAAATTGCAGGAAACCTCATGGACAACATATAGATATAAGTTGCCAACTGAGGAATCGAAAAACGAACATCAACACCTGCTTTCTATATACAATATACAGAATGGAACCATGAAACCCTTCCGTTGACGCCCTATCTTGAACCATTACATTTAAATTAAGAAATTATTATCATATCAATCAGATAAAGACTGCAACGCAACGCAACACATCTACAACTTTGTTGATTGAATGGGAGCACAATAGAAACCTTACGGCAAAAGAGAAAATTTTCGACTTACTTTTTACAATTGTATAAACACTAAGCCAAACTTTAGCGATCTTTCTTTTTCTGAAGTAACTCCTGGGATTCCAGGGGAAACAGAGACAAAACCCGCGTCCTGTACAAGATCAATCAAGAGTCAAAACAGATAGAAATGTCACTTTCCGTAACCCTATTAGAACTCAAATAATGCTACTTCCTCAATTTCAGGACCAACCATGTAATACTGAACATATTGTCAATAATTTCATTGATGTAGCAGTTTTAAATTTGAGAGCCTACACCCTCCTTTCGCGCTTAAGCATAAAGTTATTACATACAAATACTAGAGCTCTATAATTCAAGAACAAAAAACAAAAGAGATGAGGGCGGATGAGGGGCTTACGATATTTCTTTTAGAATTATCCACAAAAAGGAACCCAAAGATCAAGTATGAATTAACGTATTTGAAACACAGAGATCATATATTCATAAGTAATGAGGGGCTTACGATAAGTTATCTGCAGCATTAAATATTGGAAGCTTTCCCAACCCAGCACCTTCCCATTTTGTCCTTTGAGAAGAAATAACTTGCTCAGCCTCTGAGCCCGTTGCTGTCAAAACAAACTGAAAACATCTACGGTTACCACATGTGAATAACAAGATGATCATGGTCAAGTTTTATGCAGAGTCAATAGCTAATAAAGTAAAAAGAAAAATATACCAATGGAAAGAGAATTGCCATAAATCCATAGCTCACAAGAGGTGAGAAAAAGAGTATAGGCAGAACACAAGGGCCCCCTGCAGAACCATAGAGGATGTTAATAACCTCCAAACATGTAAACGAATGTTAAATATAGGTAATGCAGAAATGTTTATGTGCCTAAAATATCTAGAACATATTCCCATGTGACATGCTCTTTCTTTTTTTGAGAAGAAACTATAATAATTTATTAAAAAAGAAAAGTGAATTACACAGAAGTGGATAAGAAATCCACCAAGAACAGAACAAGAAAATCTCTGAAGGGGATCTGATTACAAGTAGGAAAACCTCAACCAAAATCACTTTACGGCTGCTAACATATCCCACAGTATTTGAGAAGAGAGTAATTCTTAAAATCATTCAAAACTGAAGCCCATGTGACATGCTCTTGAAGTCAAAATATTAAGTATTCAAAATATTGCATTTCAAGAGGGTTTATTTATAACTGTCTCGGCTTTTATTTATATTATTAATTTATTATCATCATTATTATTTTATTTTGCTTTTTGTCTTGCTTACAACCTAATCAACATCCTATACTTTAAACACCATGATTCAGCCCTACAGCAGCTATTCCATACACATATAATAAGACACAAACGAGTACTTAATATTATCTCTTCGTTTTTTTCCTTTCAAACCAAACAAAATCAACCATCGAATACAGTTGATCACATGTTGATTTCCAAATAAGTGAAAACAGAACTGACCAAAAATAAAAAAGTGAAGGCACATGATAAAGGTGTCTCAGCATTTGGTAATTATAATTACACAAGCATGTGTCATGAGGAAGCCGCAAAAGTAAAATTCTAAGTGAAGATCTATATCAGCATAATTTTCAACGTGGAAATAAACAGTGTATAATGTGGCCCAGGAAACTGCATACGATAAATAATCGTTCACTTGAAGGGGACAAAATGCATATGAACTGAAACTAACCGGAATGGAAGTATATTTACCAAAACCAGCAAAAAATGCCCAATTAGATTCGAAGAAATCCAGCCGTTTTTCAAGACGAACTTCAGAAAAATTCCATTTGTACCTAAAAGAGTTCAAAAGGTGCATTAGCACACTTATCTAGGCAATTAGTGAGTGCAACATATTAATCCAAAAAGGTATATGCACCACATACTCGAAACAGTAATAAGCATACATCCAGGAGTTCAAAAGGTGCATTAGCACACTTATCTAGGCAATTAGTGAGTGCAAAATATTAATCCAAAAAGGCATATGCACCACATACTCGAAACAGTAATAAGCATAGATCCAGGACAGAAGCAGAAAATTTAGTGCCGTCCCACCACATATAAATCCTGTCACATATACCTGCAGAAGCCATCAAGCCTGTCATTCATAAAGTGACACATAAACCATGGAGCATATTGCAATTTGAAAATAAGCACCTCTCTCTTTTTCTCTATCGTTCTCTAAGTCTAATAAGTATGAAATCTAACTCCTGTTCCACCTTCTATAATTCCATACACCCAAATAAATACAGAATAAAAGATATATATACCTCTAGGAAGAAACAACTCAAAAGAAGTACTGAATACATCTGCACTCCTAACCAATCATGACCCTGCAAATTAAACAGATGCATACACAACTCATGAGATATATAAATATCTATTCAACAAGAAATGTCAGAAATAATAAATATAAAAAATAACAACAATAATAAAAAAAACGTAAGCTCTATTTAAGAATAAGTTAATTACCCTCCCAGGCCAGCAGGTCTTTCCGGACCAACATTATTTTGTAAGACCAATGCCTCATTTTGTCTGACAGGATCCAATGTGGTTGGCGCGGACCTCCCCATTGAAGAAAATCCATACTTAGCAATATCATTGTACCTTCAGTTAAAATAAAATTGTTGATTTGGATAATCACATGGTAGAAATTGGAAAGAGAAAAGGCATATCAAGACATGCAGAACTTTAAACAAATTATCATATATTAACAACTAAAGGATCATAGTGACCTCCAGAACTTTTAACATTCTGCACTGCAAGATATAGATGTGAACCTTACCAGGGCTCAGTTAATTCCAATGGTAGTTAAAACAGAATCAAGTAAATAATGTAGAGGTAAAACAATGAAGCATAAGGGGGTAATTTGTTGAGTACCAGATGTCGCTCAGGATAGTGCTGAATACGTATAGTGGGTAGAACCAAGTTACCTGCAAAGCAAAAATAAATAAATGAAATAAACAAAAATTATATGTTCTGTGAGTTGAGAAAGGGATTAAATCCCTTCAGTAATTCGGGCATCTATAATGATAAAGAAATATTTATAAGATAACAAACTTACCAAGATTACATACCAGTACAGAAATATAATCAGAAACAAAGAATTTAAACATCCAGATATTACATGATGCATACCCTAAACACTTTCTTTAGCCACATCGCGAAAAGATTACAAAACTTAATTTTAGGTAAAACATTACACAAAAAATCCATATTCATCCTTTTTCCTACTAAGAAATATTCAATAGAATGCCGTCCATGCACCAAATGAGGAACTTAAATTGGCTGCATACTCACATAAAAGAGTTGTACAAGTCCCTGCCGCAAGAAGGAATAAAATTTCAATATACCACCAAATGAGCAGAGTTCTTGAGAACTATATTCTGGGCATCTATCAGGTAATATCCAGTGTAGAGTTGGGATGATGACTGAGTTAAGGATAATTATACTGCAAAGAGACAGATTAGGAAATTTGAATTTCAATACTAACACATGCAGATTTAGGATGCACTTTGTCCAGCAAAACACTGGAAGCACTTTTATAAGTAGCTTTTACTTTACTTGATGTCTATGTAGAGGTAATACTGGGACATGAAAACTAAGGCGACCATATAAGCATCTAAAAGTTTGACAGCATCGACATTTACCTTCAGCAGGAAAAAAAAACTAGGCCATTTATATAGATAGAAAAGTAGAGCCAAACTGTGACATAAAAATCGTTAATTTAACTGATTCATTTAAACCTCGATAATATCATTCAAAAGAATCGTCTATATCATCACATTCAAGTTCCTTCATTCAGTCTATTTCACTTTGATGTCAAAGACTCAAAAAGTATTCTCTTCACCAATTAGATAAAGCGCACCTTCTTCTATCATTCTTATCCCTCTACTTTGATCCAACATTATTCATAGCTTCTACATATGTTACAATATTTTTGCTTGACCCAAGTCCATCTTAATTTAGTACGGCAAACCTCGATTTGCTTCCCTTTGTCCTTCCTAAATTGACATTTTTCATCCATACTAGATGACATAGAAAGAACGCAAGATCAAAATTTGGACACCAGTCACTCATCTTTGTAAATACTTTGAGGAGTAGTAGATTGCCACAATCGCTCTCAATCGTAGTATAATCATTAAAAAGTGGTTATCAAGTAGTTCTTCATATTCGCAGAAAGATTAACAAAACCTGATAAAATGCATCTTATATTGAGCACCCTACAGCTTTGGCAAATTAATCAACTCGCTCGCATCTCTAAGAAGATACAACTTATAGGAAATTTTACGGCCTGAAACTACTCAGTTTAATCAAACCATACCACTACGAATAACACAGAAAAATCAGAAGATGGACTAAATGACTAGTCTAAAACATCACAATCCAGGGAAATTTTTGTAACTGTCGAAAAATACGAGCAAAGCACACGAAATTTCACAGATTTATAAAACTACAATTCAAAGCCATTCCTTGAAGCATTAAACTGTATTCACTTTCATGAATCATGAGAAAAACAGAGAGAAATTTACCTTCCTAAGAAAATGAAGCCGTTTAATAGAAAACACTGTCCTGTTCGTATCATAAGCTTTCTCGACCTGCCATAACAAATTAAAGATGATAAATAAAATATTAACTAATTAAAACATAAGCAAAAGAAAGCAAATTTTCTTCTCTTGCTTGCTCCGCTTTCTCGGCAACCAAACAAGAAGTAAGGGCAGTTCAACCGAAATTAATCAAAATAATTAAAGCGTGCGATTGAAGTAATTATTTCTAGAGAGAGAGACCGGTGGCAGAGGATGAGGACGCGGTGAAGGTAGCAGGCCTCTCGGAAGCCCTCGAGCCAAAGCAGCGTGGCTTGCTGATTTTGCTCTGAAAGCGTTTATCCATGCCTTCGTAGCTTCCATTTTTTGCTGTGTCTGTGTCTCTGATTGTGAGAGAGACGAAGGACGGAGGACGGAGGACGGAGGAGCTTCTATTTTTAGGAGAACCGGGAGGAGAAGGTATCTTATATACTGCGCGTCAATCATTATTTGGAGAGTAGATAATCTGTTCATCGTATATCTTACGATTAATTTTTATTGAATACTATTTATTTAATTTTAAATAAAAAATTTATAATAATTTTTTATCGCATTATGTATAATAAATGAATATAATTGGATGATCTACAAGAGGATCTTGCGAGCATCCTTCTGGCATTATTTGGTTCTACAAACAATTGGAAAACGTTTAATTACATCTTGCACCCTCTTTACTCTTTAGTTTTAACTTTGGATCATCTAAAAAATTATAATATCAAATAACCCCTAAAGTTTGAAATTTGTACACTATTGGTCCCTTCAGCGGTCTAACCATCAAAAGAATGGTTCTTGTTTTTCACTTAGCACTTAGTTTTACGACATGTAAGTAATGAATAAATACCTTGTAAATTCCATGTAGAGATGAAAAATACCTCACATTACAACGATTGGTGTCCATGTAAGAAATAAATAAATTCATTGTGTCCAATTAAAATAGGTCCGTACCAAATTGAAACTAAACCAATTAAAAATATAGTAAAAGATAGAAATGGTGGGAATGGTGGGTGGGTCGTGAGTTGTGACGACAGAGAAAAATGAGGTGGGGTTTAAATTTGTTAACAGTTTACACTACGAGAGCTTAAAATTTAGTTTGTTTTTACTATGAAGCTGCCTTCTAAATGTTCTATCATTATAAGAACTATTTATCCAATTTGGCCAAAATATTAACGTGTCAAAAAGATCAAAAGTTCTTGAAACTAATATTTTTCTCAATTCACTTGACGGGACATAGATGATACAAAATCTAAAGTAAGACATAATAAACGAGGTAAAGTTAAAATTTTGTGGAAGTAGAGGATAAAAAAATTTCCAAAATTCGAACTGGTTCGAGTCCCAGTGTTCCCAAAAAGAAAAGGAATAAGCCGGTCCATGACAGAAGCGGCACACGTGGGAAGACCGGTCGGTCGGTCGGTCGATCGGTGAGACCACTAAATATAAGAAAAAGAAACCGGGCGCAGGAGCGGACATTTCCGACGGTCGAATGTTATAGAGAGAGAGAGAGAGAGAGAGAGAGAGAGAGAGGAGATGGTGCAGCAAGAAAGCAAGGAGCCGTGCAAGAAAGAAGCCTGCTACATTCAAGCATGCCTCTCCAAGAACAACTTCCTCCCTGAAAAGTACGTCCGTCCTCTTTTTCCTCCTCCTCTTTATTATCTGTATCTCTTGCTTGGTTACCGAGAAAATATTCTTTGCTTGCCGAGAAAATAATGGGACATTTCTAACACCGCCACTTTCTTATGGCTTTTTAGCTAAAATGATGAATTTGTGTAACTTCTCATTTTTATCTCTGATAATAGAAATTGATAAAGTGGTCGCTGAGTTTTTCCACCGTAAGTTTTGAGGTTCTTTTGTGAAAAAAATATGTCAACATCAAGTCAAATGAAGTGAAGGGTTTAGATTGACAAAAATACACTTAAAAAAAAGCTGGTCACAGATAATTTAACGAGGAAATCGATAAATTTTTTGCATTGTGATTTGTAGCTGGTTAGGGGTTTACCACTGCGTTTGGCTGCTTGCTTTACAACTCCCGTTCATTCTACTCTTCCAGTTTGTTATTTATACAATAAGACAGTAAAAGGGCGTGTTTGTTAGGGATGATTGGGTTGGATAGGATAATTGCTAGACCAAAGGCATATTGGATAGGACTTTGACACACTTCAAAAATTTAGTCCAAGTTGAGGGTAGAAGATGGGTTGCTCATGAAGGAATATTGTCGATTAGAAGGGATAATTTTCCTTCCTGGTTGTTCCATCTTCTACATTCAACTTGGACAAATACGGAAGTTGTAATCCGGTTTTTCATTCAATATGCCTTGATTCCAGTGAGTTATGCTATCCGAGCAAATCCTTCCTAACAAACGCGCCTTAAGGGTCTCCAGCCAAAGTGACTGAGAGTTGTTTCACTATCTTATGCATATGAGATTTATCAAACAAGGAAACATGACCGAGAAGAGAAATCGCCGTCTCTTTCTTCAACGTAGTAATGAAATCTTAGGTGGTCTTTAGAAACAGTTGCTTAGGAGTGTCTGGTACGTGCATATTACGAGGTTACATTCACTAGCTATGACCTTACTCAAGGAATTCTCTTCCAGCTTGTCTTTTTTATTCTTCATACTTGTTTCCTCCTGTATGTTTTATTCATAGAAGCAAACCTCTGGTCGTTGATAGCCAAAAGTTCTGTGATTGATGCACCTTTCACTATTTCGGTGTCAAACCGACACATAAAATACATGGTCCGAATATGGTTGGAATGTCACGACATTTCTAGTTATTCTGAATGTAAGGCCTTCTCCTAGTTATCAAACTAGAACCGTGATGATCTGGTCCAGCAAGTATTTGTTTTTAATATGTTGGATTAGGATTAGAGTTAGGTGCAAAACCGATCTTAGTAGTGTTCTAAGATTATATAGCTGATCCCACTTAATGAGATAAAGTTTTGTTGTTGTTGTTTGATGTCGGATCTTAATTATGTGCGAACTTGACCATCATTTATACTTATATTTAACTAATTATTGAAGTTTTGGCATTTGAGTCCCGCAACATTGAGTGATGTCACCTTCTACTGCCATTCAAAAGAGTGACTTAAACTTGAATGCATTCAAAGCCGAACTGGTACTTCCACGTTTCTAGTGTGTAAGCTGTCATTTTCGTAACAGTTGATTTTGGTGTTGCGCCCTCTTGGCTAAAAGTTTGCTATTGCATGCGGCCTACTTCTGCTTTAACTTGGCAGTAAAGGTGACTTATCTGTCAACTTTTCCACTATCACCCTTCAAAAAACCAAACTCTGCATTACATAAAGTTGCCAGAGTACGTTTAACCTCTGGATTTGAAATCACTACTTATATACCTAGTATTGGCCATAATTTACAAGAACATTTTGTAGTCTCAGTAAGAGAGGGAAGGGTTAAGGATTTACCCGACGTGAGATATCACATTGTTCGAGGAACCCTAGATGCTGTCGGAGTAAAGGATCGTTGTTGGCATAAATTGTCCACGTCAAACGTTATGCGTTCATGATGATTCTCATGCATTATGTTCTTTTAGTTTCTTTTAACTATTGCCTTGTAACTAGTGCTCATACTTTGCAGGTGCCTGAAATTCATTGAACAGCTACAGGCGTGCTGCGAGAAATGCAATTACAACTCGAAACACTGTGCTTCTGTCTCTAGTCTTTTGAAGCAAAAGCACCCTCAGATTCACACCCAAGATGATTAAGTGTAGCTCCACCTGTATCTTCATCTTCCAGGAAGATACCACCGAGGCCGAACGCTTGGTGCGGTTGCGACTTATCGCAAGGTGCTAAAGCTTATGGCATTAAATGCAATAAAATGTGGGAAGGGAAAATGACTCGCACAATTTTGTTGCCCAATAAACGATGCTAGAAACGTTCTATGTTGATGTGTTGATATAGAAATATTAATATGCATATGGGTCAATATGCGTGTATGTGGTCTGGAATTGAAAGGCTTTGATACAGGAATACACGCATGTTGAACAAGTGCATATAGTCTGTATATGGTACCTTTAACATCACGAAGTTTATTCAAATTTCTGCGGTTTCATGTGACTACACAAGTTTGTTGTGCGCGGCTCGGATTACCGGATGAATCATCGTTAGTAACTTTTTACATTTGTCAAAATGTGGATTGTTTTTAGGCTTATTTTTACCACGCATTTTAGAATTTGATTTTGATTTCATTTTGCCACTGTAATTCAAAAGTACTTTACTAGTTGAAACTCAAAATTCGTTGCACTTTGACTTGCGACTCTCTCGTCTTGTCTACCTAAAACTTAAAAGTCGCTCTCTGGAACATTTGTGGGACTCACCATCCAATAAGATATGCCACATGTACCCATGAATTTGATTATAAATCTCTACTATGTGTTAACATTTAACAATCAGAAAATATTAAGTTTAAAAGAAAGAAATTAAGAATGGAACTTTCTTGGGTTGACGAGTTGTAGAGATGAGAAAAATAAAAAAGAAATTAATTAGCTTGGTGCATCCAAATCAAACTTACATAATGGAATTAACATAATTAATGCAACATAGAGCGATTCTTAAGTTTTAGAAAGTTAAATAACGAGGCAAGATGTATTTAGAAAGTAAAATCAAACTCACGAAACGCAAAATGATTCTGTATTTATAGTTCACGTGATAGGGAAAATTTACAATGCGATGTTTTCAATGCAGCGTGAAATGAATGAGGCGAGATGTATTTAGAGGCTTCCCTCCCTTAAAAACAAACGAAAACAAGATCACACGGTTTCAAGTTTCAACCCAAAAAAATAAAAAGGAATTTCAAGCGGTAGCCTCTGCACCAAGAAAGGCGCTATACAACCGTGAACACCGTCATTATCCAAGGTATCCAACGTCCATTGGGACCGCAATAACAAGTAGTACAGAGACAATAAACACAAGTTCAGGGAGGAAAGGGGGTTGTGATTTTCTTCAGAAATTCATTGAATGGCAAATGTTAGCCAAGATACACCGCAGAACCGATTCGCACAAAATTACAATCTAGGCGAATATCTTTCTCAAGAAGTGGGCTGTAACTGTAACAAAAAGGAGGAAACTCTTACCAATCTCTGAAAGTATCGAAAAACATATGATTCGGTAGGTGGGCTAGATACGATGCTCCATAGAATACAGATTCGCTTAGCAAGGTCCTCAAGAAAGAAGCAACCAAGCTTGTGGGGAAGGCAGATGTCAGCTATAAGGAATTATTCTGCCGTCTAAGAGGGATGCCCTCAGAACCATCGATTCCATCTTCATCTGCATGCTTAGATAGTCGCACGGAGGACATTGATGTTGGCAAACCTACAAAATTTGATAAAATAACCAATCCAAGGTTCAGAATCCATTTAAAAAAATTAATTGTTCTCGTGAAATACCAAACACCCAACCACAGGTCCGTTTGTTAACAATCTAAGATTGACGGTAAACCACCAGTGACAAAAATATTTAAGGAAACATACCGTCAACCATATCCTTCGTTCTGTGAAGAAGAAAAGTTCCTCCAAGGATGGTCACAAACCCACACATTTCGGTGATAACCTGAGTTGGACTCTGTCTGTCCCAATCCTGAAAGTACAGAATGCCCCATGATAAGTTGCAAATGGAAATCTGTTCATGTGAAATATTGTAACACGGGTAGAAGAAAAGGAAATCTGGATTATTCAAAACAAAAACACAGAAACTATATGGGCTAGAGAGAGAGAGAGAGAGAGAGAGAGATAACAAACAACTTTTTTCTTTGAAAAAGACAAAGAAAGATTAGGAGGACTAGCTTATAATTTCAATTTATTGAGAGGGCAGCATAAATGAACCCCTCTATGAGATATATTTCATGACAGACGAGTTCTAACTCTAAATAATGAGAGAGACTATATTTACAAACCAAAAAGAAACAGAGAAATAGAAGGGGTACCAATACAATCTGTGAAAAAGAACATACCTTGAACATGATAACGCTAGCCAGAATAGTTAGTGATGTGAACATAACATAGTATATAGGAGATACCACAGCTGTGTTGAAAGTATCAAGTGCCTGCGACGGAAAGGAAAACACTAATCAAAATATATAGGAGGTGAAAACCCAACTCCTCATTAAATGAGTTAAGGGTATCTTAAACGGAGATGTCAAATGATCAAAACCAAACTTTCAATGGCCTATATGGCAAGTTAAAGTCCAACGTCCAGTTTCTACTCCAACCAATGTTCGAATTATTATTCTCTTACCATACCTAAGTTCTTGTATAATTTCTTAGGACTGGGCTACCTCATCATCTATGATAGTTATTTAGATTGCTGGTCATTTAACCAATTCTCTATGTTTGTAATGTTGGATTGAAACATCAGTTTCCTATCCAAAAGAAACGGAATAGTTATCAGGGAGTAATACTTGCTGAGTATGAAATTACAAAAACAATTGCTTACAAAGAAACCAATACCCACAATCACACAATGTGATCGATTGCAGTTTTGCCACAATAAAGCATATCTGCATATCGTTGATGAAAATCTGTGACATACTGCATTGTAATGCCAGCTGTGGACAAAAACGAATGCAAATGTGGAAGAACCAAGAAAGTAACAACTTCATGATTAGACTTTTTCCAATTTCAGGCCTTCCTCAATAATCCTTAGATCATTTTCTGATTGTTGGCATTATCATTTAGTTTTTTATCTTTCATTTTTTTTCCCTCTGTCCGAAATTTTTTATTGGGTGAGAGCACAAAGTGTCAACTAAAAGCATTTTTGAAAGACTAAGACTTGCGTTTGGCCAAAGAAGTAATCCTTATGATAACTAATTTATTTGGGTAAGCACAAAAGTTATGATAGCTGAAACGTGTACCAAAGTGTAGGAATAAACTAGTTGATTCATGCTTGACAACAACAACAACTTCAAGCATGTCCAAGTGTTTATTTGGAAGATCAAAATAATAACAAACATAAATATAATAAATAATAACATAAGGACAGAAAAATGACTAATACTAACCTTATTCAAATAATTCATTTGGGTAAGCACACAAGAAATGACAACTAAAGTGAAGACCCAAGTTTGAGGGTAAACTAGCTGATTCATGCCTGATAATGTCAACTTCAAAGCAATTCCAAGTGCTTTAACACTCATGACCTGTCAAAGGACACCTTTAGAGTTTGAAAAAACACATTTGAGAAGAGGACGGCATGACACAGATAAAGCATGAGTACTTGAAATTAATAGAAGTATACAGCAATACATACCGATAAGGAACCAACAAGGGAACAAACTCCAATGTAGACCATTATGTGTGTATGGCCATATTGTGGGATAAAGTGGAATATAAGTATAAACACAGCAGTTATGACCAAAGCTGCATACAAGAGAAAACCTACAAGGAACAAGTATGATTATCGGAAATTATCCCTTTTCCTTTTAATGTAGCCAAAAGAGCAACAACAATACATTAATACACAAATTAAGAATAAAATACAATAAAAGAACAATTAGATGCAGAAAATGACCCAATTACCTGGTTCCATGGCAAGATCCCAAACTTCTGTAACAGATTCAATCATACGTTCTTGAGGAGCGTGTAAAACAATTGTTGTAGAACCCACAACACACAAAGCGCAACCAAGAACACCGAAAATATGAAGCCTCTCACGTAAAATAATATGTGCAAGCACAGCACTGCAAGATAATATTGCGATCAGCACTAAACACTAAGAAGCAACCTTATGGATGAATGAATTTTTATCATGCCTGATAATTATGCTCAGAGCACCAAGAGGAGTTACTAGTATAGCTGGTGCAAATGCATAAGCCGCAAAATTAGCAATTTCCCCAACAATCACTGTCAAAATGGCAATTGTCAGTCAGAATCTTTCTTTTCAAAAATAAGTTCATGACTATAAGACATATAAATACCCATTTGGTTCCTTGGACTATAAAATGCTTGTTTCTGTGGTCAGCTATAAATTTGCATGTAGATACTAGAGAACAATCTGTCGTTCCTATTTATTTTCCTGAGAAATAAACTACTTTATTGCAACAATAAACTAGAAAAACCATGCTAAGCCACCCCAAAGCTTTGATTGGATTCTAGTCACACTGAGGTTAATGAGTAAACTGCAGACATTGGTCTACATATTGCCTCCATTGGTCTATTGTTTCCGGCGGGAAGGAATGATTTTATTGTCAATGCTCTCTGAAAATGCTTGAATTTCCCTCACCAAGGTTAGCCAAAACTAGAAGTATACCCTTAAAGACTTAAAGTTATAGATCATGAAGTAATTTTCAATGACAGGTGTGCCCACTTATTCATGTCTAATGGTGTAAAAGGCTTTCCCTGAATTACGATCTTGTAAAATAAATTTCCCCAACGCCCTTTCTTTCCCTGATCTAGAAGTGTACCAGTTTTACTGCATCAAACATTTGTCCACTATGATCCACATTTTGTATGTTCAGTGTACTACACACACGTCAGAAAATGTCATTTGTTTTTCTATACTATTCAAAACACCTTCAGTACCTTTCAGTAACATAAATAGAAATAATAGTCCGACAGAGAACAAATAATTGGTTTTCATTGATCACGTAACTGAAAAAGAGAAATATTCAACTCACTCGTTATCATGCCCACCCACCAAAGTGGCTCGTATAGGTACGAATATCCTCCAACTCCTGCCAAACATGTAAAATGATTCATACCAATTATCCACGGTCAAACACAAACGGAATACAGAAACGCATAAAGCACAAAGAATAGACAAGAACCAAAGGCATGAAAGAAAAGCTGAAATTATCTAGAGCATACAAAAACCAAGTGCTGTCTATATGTTGTTCGGATACTGGGATTTTTTTATCACAACAGCTAAGGTGATGCATTAAAATACCACAGAAGTAAACAGGAGATATATGACATGATCAGTAACATGCCATATAAAAAGAAGAAAACACCCATAAACTAATAATCAATGGACTTGAATCATAAGTGTCAATATCCTGAAAATGTTCTATCAAAACATTCTTCTACACAAGATCAGAAGCTAACAATCACTTAGAGACCATATTGCAATACTTGATTTGATAAATGGTTTCGGGATGAAAGATATATAAAATTTTCAATTCGAATCAACTGAGTCATAGATTTGTAGTGTAACACAAAAATGTGAAGCCAAGTGATTTTAATTTCAAGTGATACTTCAATTAACTTATAAACTTCAATCTACTAAATAGAACAGCCTTGCCCACCAATCTGGACTGGTTTACATTCTAACCCATATTCCATTTTTCCCTCGATTCGCCGCAAATTTTGAAACTTACAACAATTCGAGCACAAACTCAAACACCCAATTGCTCCATTGACAATCCCACATCAGAATAATAAAAAGTTGAGAAATTGAACTTTATAAGTGACCCAGACAAGCATATTTGAATTACGAACCTGCTCTGATGCCAGAAGCCCCGGCCTTTTTCAATCCCTTCTTCTTCACAATGAAACTAGCACCGATAAACAAACTTGAAGACAAAGCAAGAATCAAACCCTTGATGTTGTCAGAGGACATCCCCTTGTACGAGTCTCTCCAGCTCATCGGGGGGCTCTGACCCTCGGTCGCCATGGGCGAGAAAAACCCCAAATTCAAAAACCCTAAAAACCTCCTCTTTCTTCTTCTTATCTGCTCACACGCTTCGAGTGTATCATTACTTTCGCAAGAGTGCAAAATACCCCTGAAATGAGGGGCCGATTTTTTTTATCGGCCGGGACTCGGAGTGAGTTGGGAAAGCACGCTCGCTCGCTGGATCGTCGTTTTACAGCATACAGAGATGTAGATAGAGAAGCGGTTGAAGATAATGTCGGCGCTGGGAGTTGGCGGTGACTACTGAAATTATATACAGCTGTAGCAGATCGGAAGGCGAAGGAGAGAACAAGAATGAATGAGAGAGAGAGAGAGAGAGAGAGAGAGAGAGAGAGGTGGTGTGTCGTGTCGGGTGTGCTGGGAATCGAATAAATTTGGATTTTTATTAGGCAGTTCTATTAACACCCCATAAAATTAAGAAAGAGAAATTAATGAAAAAGACTTAAAAATTTTAAGTTTTAACGATAAAAATAAAATAAAGGGTAAAATAAATGATATCATGATTGATTTTTTAGTGTAAAAATACGGTTTTTCATTAAAATAAACAGTACCAATAGTTTTTCATTAAAGTTCGCATTTATGAAGACACCCATACTTCCATTTTTACACTTAAACTACCTCTTTTACTTCTATTTGAATTAAGTCCGCAATAAATAAAGGGTGATGTTATTCATACGTTCATTTTTACTTCTCATGACTCTTTTAATTTTTGATTGTCTGATCGAATGAATTAAAAAAGATCAATAGACAAAAAAAATTAATAAGAATGTGAGAGAAGCAAAAAGTACTTAGTGAATATCACTACTCTAAATAAAATAAAAAACGAAAACTAATAAAAAGTGTTTTGAATAAGGACAAAATAAATAATAAAGTGAATAGTATCGTGATTGATTTTTTAATGTAAAAATATGATTTTTCGTTAAAATGAACAATACCGAAAACATTTCGTTAAAACTCCTAAATAAAAAGGGATAGTGCTATGGGAGTTCTCAGCATGCCCATGTCCGGGGAGGAAATCCGAGGTGGGTGCTCGTCGAATTAGGTTGTTTGGCGTTTCTTTTCCTGGTGCTGGTGCTGGGTGGCTTAAGAAGAATGAGGGATAAAGCTGGAATTTTAAGAGGATTATTTTAATGTGGAATGTTTTTTTTTTTTTTTTTTTTTTTTTATCCCGGTTGTTCCCTTAATAACGACTTCACTCCGACCAAAGGTTGATGAGTGCAATACACCATCTTTTGATCCATTTCTTTACTTCCTAATTGTGTCAATTTTCAACCCAAACAAATCATGTAAATTTTTAGGGTAAGCTCAAATTTTACCTTTACCCTAAATCTTTTGGGTTCATGTGAAGTTGGCATATATGGACCTTTCTAACCATTTGAAAGACTGTCTTGCTTCGAATGTTTCGGACACGTGACAAGAGTATGTATCTTTAGGGTTGCAAGAATAAAAAGTTCATCCGTTACTCTCGAATGTGTCAATGATATGTTAATCCCTTTTTATTTGGAAATTTAACGAAAAAACTCCCGACATTATTCACTTTAACGAAAAATCACATTTTAACATTAAATAGTCAATCCTGGTACTATACACTTTACCATTTATTTTGCCCTTATCGTTAAAACTCAAAATTTTCAAACCATTTTCATTCGTTTTCCATTTTTATTTTTTAGATATAAGCAGAATGATTAGAGTTTTTCAATTGAATCACATAATTTATCAACCACAAGGTTACTACCTTCTGTGTAGGTGTGCAGCTACCTTTCTCATGCGTTGTACCAAATATAGAGTGAAGCAAAACCTCAACCCAAACCTATTCAACTAATGACAGGAAGCCAATGTGACTGGGCAGTGCTATCCACGCATCCATTTTTATCTCACACACCTCATGTTGATTTTTGTCCTTTGATCTTCTTCAATTCATTTGATCCGCAGGCCGAAAACTAGCGGGAGGTAAAAAAGAGTGTGTGGTAAGCACCGCCCATCATCAAATTGTGTACTTTCATATCAAATTTTGTGAAGTGTATATCTTTTGAAGCTCATTTCGCGGTTATATTCCAAATTAAATAGAAATCTGCAGACCAACATTTTCCATTTGACACCCGAAAACCAGTCCGTGACTAATACTAGAGCTGGTTGAATTCATTATCAGAAAACAAGTAACTGGAACTATACAGCCATGAATCAATAAGAATATCAGGAGTCTGACAGCGGCCCCGGAAATATCTCAATGAACACGGAAAGAACACAAGGAGCTCTCAACGATTACATGTAATTCAAGTATTGCTCCACTATTGCATCACAGTAATTAACTGTGCATGTTTATCCTATTTGTAAAGATTTGCAGAATACATCATCTCTATTGCACAAGATGTGAGTTTTTGGAAGAAAAATGCAGCAATATCATCTGGCGTACCTCTTTGCTTCGGCTCAAAAATGTCACAGTAGTTGAACTGCTGCAATGGATGGGATTTTCTCCCTCAACTTCTGCGTGACCGCCACCCTGACAGTCATTACCCCAGCAGCTGGACCTGTGATACGCACCTTCACTATAGGATCCTCGATTGTCACAAGTTCAAGAGATCCACCTGCTGCCCCTACCAAGTAGGGTCTAATTTCTTCAAGTACCTGAAACAAAATTGTACATATAAATACATAAGATGGAAACCTTAAATCAAGAACCAAACTTCCTCAACTTTTCGGTAACTTGGGCCGGTATTATACTTGGAACTCATTCTCAACGTGAAATTATTATCTTTTGTATTAGCCTTCAAATACACAATGGACCATAAGAGACTACAAATCCAAGTTACTGGCAAAGATTTCGTGTTTTAATGTCTTGAGCTTCTTTGAGCTAGTCCATGATACACACTGGATATCATCACTATACTAATAACCAGGCCAAGAAACAAGGTAAATTACTAATAGCCCACTGCAAAAGCACTTGACCACCCAAGAAATGACGAGGAAGAAAATTAAGGTCGGTAGCGGGCACTGGAGCAGTATAATAATTAAACTGAGCAAACAAAGCAAGGTTTCTTTATTGGTAGTGATAAAGGGAAAAGGATTTCAGAATCCCCAGAAATTATGAGACAAATGAAACAAACACTGCTAAACAATTCTCTTATATATTGTACTGGTTCAATTTTCTATATCAATTCAAATAAACTCAGGAATACTTTTTTCTTAAACCTAAACCCTAAATGGACCATCTAATGGAAAGCCCTTCTACTTTATGCGTGAAGCAGATAACATGAAAAAGTATATCCAATTTTATTACTAAATGGGTGTGATTACGACTTCAAAAGAAATATTACCTTCTCTATATTTTCTTCATTCAGCTCAAGCCCTGTTTCTTCATCAGCTATTGCTTCCACTGCAACTATTTCAGGCATCTTTTCCATTAAACGACGCTCAATACCCATTTTCATTGTCACAACAGAGCTTGGACAGGAGCCACATGCTCCCTCCAGCTTCAACCGCACTACATTTCCGTCAATCTCATGTAACGACACATTTCCTCCGTCAGAAATGAGATAAGGCCGGATTTCATCCAATACACTTTCAACATTCTCTGCAGTCAGTGGCAATTCGACCGCTGAATTCGGAGTAGCAACCGCCTTAACAACTGTACAACAATAAAATATAGATGACCATCATACATCCAACTAGGGAAATTATGAAACAGTGAATCTGGCAAAGGTGGAGTTCATGTCCTTATTTAACATACATATTGGATTTGACTATTTTTTTTTATCCGGAAGAATAAGTTGTCGACGTTGCAAATTAAAGAGCAACTGTGGACGTCCCATGATGTCTTCTTACTCGTAAGACTTCACAAGGGTTCCATACCCTAAAATTTCTAACAAACAATTCCATCTTTGGGTTATCGTACTAACTAATCATCAGATTCATCAGTCATTACTTTCAACCTAACACTCAATTTGGGAATATTCATGCGACGTCACTGGATTGACTCACACCAGCATCCATAAAGCAAGAAAAGCATGGCAACCATTGACAACAAAGTTCATGTTGCAAGTTCCACAAGGTACACAGAATTACCAAATCATAATATATTGTCATCAAAAAGTGCGTAGTATATCAATGTTGAATTCTACAGTTGATTCAGTCCAACGTGCGTAGTTAATTGAGTTCAATCAAACATTATAGCAAAATAGAACAGCCGGGAAAAGCTGAAAAAGAAATAATTAAAAGCTCGTTTGGAAGTGCTTTAAAAAATGGTTGAAAGCGCTTTTGGTGAAATTGTTTTTTAGGTTTCAAAAGCACTTAAAAGTGTTTTCTACAAAAAAAAAACACTAGTTATACGCTTTTTCCAAGAAGCACTCCAAGTGTTTTTCAGAATTCACTTGCATTTTTATTAAAAATTGGTTCTAAAAGTAGTCATTTTAAAAGCAGAAGCCCTAATATGAAGGAAAATTTGTGAAAAACATGTTCATTTAAGCAACATCAATAGCATGCAATTAACAATTAAAGGCGGAATCATGCTTGTATGCACTTAAAACAAAACATTTACCCATGAAATTCAAAGCCTAGTAGATAGGTGAACCAAGACTCAACTCAAAACAAAGTGAGTTGAGAAATCAATACCTTTGTAGATTCCTCTTTGCATAAGCAAAGGCTAATCACCTAAAGAGAGGGCATTCATTCCTTGCATCTTGGATCCATGGATTTGGGTGGATGAAAAGGTTTCTCCAAGTTCCCAAAATTGAGAACCTCTAAGTCTCCACACCAAGGTATATTGTAGAAGAAATGAGTGACCTAGAGGAAGTAAGATTGCTAGCTATTCCCCTCTAGATTGGCCAAAATTTTTGAAAGAAAGGAGAGCTTGTGTTCTCATCCTTTCCCCAAAAATAACCCTTAGTAAATTTTAGGCTATAAAGTCCTTTATATAGTCCCTTCAAATAAGTGACCTAATGGACCAAAAGCCCTATTCTTTTACACATGGCTAGCCTATAGGTTTATTGGGCTTTCAAGCCCTTTGTTTTATTCAAGTTGTCATACAACTTGAGTTAATGGGCTTGACATTCAAATCCCATTGGACCTTGCGGCCCAAAACTAACCCGAGGTCTTTTAACGAACTTATTCGTTTGATTAATTAACATATTAATTAATCCTAGCCTTAGATAAATAATTAAACCATTTAATTATTCTTACTCATCTCCGTTGAATCTTCAATCTCTACCTTACACGGTGTACGATCCATTAGGTTCCTTTTAGCGAGGCAGTGGGCGATTCAAACTCTTTCAAATCGATTGTGAATTGAAACTTACTTTCAATTCTCCCGTTAGTGATAATACACTTTTAGGGCTTCCACAAACCATGAGTGACACCTAGCAGCATATCATGGTTACCCAAGCTAATCAGAAGAGGTGGAGAACCTATTCAGTTTAGGATTACAAATGCAATACGGTCTTTCTCTAATACAATACTCTTGACCACATTGTTTGGTTTGATAGTTTATTCATGTCTACTATCCAATGTGAATCTTGTACTTATATGATTACCTTGAATGTGATCTGGAATGCATTCCAACATCTCATTCATACTCTGACCAGAGATTCTAAATCATATCATAGAGTATTCTCCCTCAAACAGTTTGAAGGTTAGAGATCCCTTGTTGCGCATTCACTTGCCTTCATGGCTAAGTGGCTTAACCCCAACGATGCCGTGGACACCCTGATAGAGTGACTTTGAAATAATCAAAGATTAAGGACCTAACCACAAGACAACTGTGATGCCTCAGGTCAAAAGACTAATTTGCATTATCCCAACCATGAGTTCTCATGTGACATGAATATGAGAACTCTTCGTTGATCGTGTTCAGTGAACTCATTCTCTATTGAGCACCTACGTACTTGTCTTGATGTCACACACACCAATGACTCGAGACTAGTCCCTCTCCCTGAGAGAAGACATAGCACGTACTGATCTTAACGGACTGTCAATGCCCAATTGACAATCCTATGATCAGGAACGTTTAGGATGTGTCAACGAAAGAATGGTCTCATGAATCTAACTTCTTTAGATCGCATTCTTCCAATCACATATTCCTTGGACTTATCGTTTAAGCATATAACATTTATATTAGACGGCTCAAACAATAATCTTTGCCCTTTACATTTAAACTACATTAGTTTGAAATGAACTACATTAGTTTGAAATGTCCGTAAAGTATCATCATATGATTGGTTTTAGGGCACATTTCCAACAATCTCCCACTTGCACTAGAGCCAATCAGCTTAGTCATCATTGATGATACCTCTTCTGTAATTTATTTCATAAATGGCTGAGTAGTAGGCCTAAACAATGGATATCTATATGTTATCCATAGAAGCAACCTTGAGAATAACGACGTCACCATTATACATGATTCTCAATCATGTGGTTCAGTCTCTCATTTGAGTTCGGACCTTGATGAGACCTTGATTCCCTGGCTTGAGCTATCGCCCCATTAGTGTCATACACTTTCTGGTTGGAACCGAATGAAGAGTTCATGAATGAACTTTCCCATCCAAACAACAATGTTGTAAGCTTCTATATGGCAATATATTTTGCATACATGATGGAACACATTAAAGTCATTTACTTTTAACGTTTCCACCCAAATATCTCTTTAGTCATAATAAAGAGATATCTCTTTATCACTTCATTCATAATGAAGAGATATTCTATGATGGATTAGATTCATAATCTAATACATTTACGCTTTCATTACGTTACTCTAATTCTTTTTCATTCTTGAGGAATCCATCCTTAGTATTTCTTAAATACCTAAGGATTCACTTGACAGTTGCCATGGTTCTGATCCTGGGCTTGCACTGATATCATCTTGTACCGTTCTAGGTACGACTTATATCAATGTTTTCATACAATATGAAATACATAAATCACCTTTCTGCGTATGCATAAAGGATTCTATTTACGCATTATTTCTTTGGGAGTCAAAGGGTACATTCCCTTTGAGAAGAACAACTTCCTAGTCTCACTAGAATTGTCATTCTAATTGAAGTTTATCATCATATGAGAAACTTCCTAGCATCTCTTGTCTATTTTAGGGATTGATATAATCCAATTATATCTTGAAATCTATCATTATAGATTTCCATCTCATGTATATAGACTATGTCTCCCATATACATTCTATCATTATAGAATGTTTAAAGTCATAACTTTAACGATGAAGAATTCCTTTCATTTTCAAAATTAATATATATCATGTATATATATTCTAATTTAGGAATATGATCAACTCCCACTAATCTTTTGTAAACCTAGTAAACAAAAGATTCATTTACATCTTTATGAGAAATCAAACAATTGATCTTTTCTCATAAGACGCTTATAGCTCCCACTAGCTTGCTAAGATCCATGATGGATGGATCTTCTTACAACTAACATGTCTTAGAAGTATATATCATATATATATATGGGTAATTGATAATGTCCAACGAACTAAATCTTATTTATGTTCATTCTTCTCCTAATGGAAAAATACATTATCTTACGATGCTACTTTCCTTGATATTTTTCAAGAAAATTAATCTAAAGTGTTACTTTTTCCTTGGATCAAATCTAAGGAGGTAAATACTTTAGACGTCTTACTCATCTACTTACATTTCTTGAATTCTTTGAAACCTTTTGCAAAGTATTCGGACTTGTGTTTATTCAAAATAAACTATAGTCCAACCGAGAGTGATCTTCGGTGAATGTCATACAACATGAGTAGTATTATGTTGTGGACAAGTGCCACTAACATCTAAGTGAATCAACCTTAACAACTTTGTGATTCTTTCTTCTTTCCAAAAAAAAAAAAATAAAGATTCGAACATTTCGCCTCTATACAATTTTAACAAGAAGGTATTGGATCCGGATCTAACGATCCAAAGCATCCATCTATGACCAACTCGTAACTTATGTTTTAGAGGTATCACAACTCAGTTGGGTTTAGTCACTACCTTGCAACCTTTTGGGTTTTAAGCATCATCGTATTCTAAACAGTTAAACTACCACATCATCTCTACTATAGAGACAACCAATTAAATTACAATAATCTAATTATTGATTAATAAAGAACAATGTTTTTGTCAAACAAAACATTTATCCATCTCTACTATAGTGATGGATTTAAGTTCCTTAAAATTGGAATGTAAAGACAATCTTTAGTATTTTCCAATTTCTTTGGTAGTTCATATGAGGAAGTAAGTACAATCCGCTTTCGCAGAGATCTATATTTTATTCACTTTCCGAATGTGAAGTACTTTCTCTTCTCTCATTAATCTTCTACTTTTTATTAGCACACTTTTACAACAATTGTAAAACATAGTTACTAATACGGAATCATGCATTCAAGTAGAAGAACCAACTATTTTGAACTATTTCAAGAACATATTACAACACCTTCGAAAAGTGTGTTCTCGACACTTGCAAGACATTTCTTGCAAATACCCCTTCCAATGTCCATCCTTTCATAAAGAAAGTTTGTTCCCTTGGAGTTATTTTGCCTTCTTCATTTGACTTCCCTTTTGACTACAATAGTCATGGTCCCTAAACTTCCACTATCTCTCTTGAAACTTATTTCAAATGTGTTATACACATCAAACGATTTGGAGAGCGTGCGGTTATTGTTCACTATATAGTTTACAATAAACTTAGTGAACCATTAGGATAGGGACACAAAGGTGAAGTCCTTGCCTAGTTTCCGTCTCGTTAAGTGGTTTAACACTTCAACACTCAATGATTCAAAATCATCATAAGTCCATATAAATGGACTATTTTTGTCAACCAACCATTATGTTCTAAACATAATAACAAACTTTCAAGAGTTGTTCAAGGCAACTCTCATTTCTTCATACAACAATTTGTAAGTGAAGAATCATGGCACATAAAGTGTCCATGCCCTTGTGCTTACTTCTCAAGTTCCTTGTTCGTGTAACAAAGAGACAAGCACTAGAGTTTGCATTGTCCTCTTCATGGTAGACTTATCTAACATGTTCTTCCATTGATACATTATCAATAGGAAGATTGTGAGGATGAGACTACTTAGGTACTTTTACAATCCATTCAAGACAATCTATGGGATTGTGATACCAAGTTCGGAAACTAAAGCGTTCGGTTTTTCTTTGTCAAGTTTTGGATAGCGTTTGCAAATATATTGGTAAACAAATACATAACGAATATAAATTGATTGATTTTAAGCCATTTGATTCGGGTCTTTAAATCAAATAGCACCACCCACTATTTTTGGCAAATTCCATATCCCTCATCGGAATTCGAGAGTTTTGGAGGAAACTCTTAGTAGGGTATGGGAGGCTCACCATTACCAAGCCCACCTCACGATGATACGATGTTGGTTAGCAAAAATAATGATGAGAGAATAACGCTTTACTCATTTACAACGTTTGTAATTACCCATCTTGTTTGGCCTCTAGAGAATGTTGCCTCACGATGATACGATGTTGGCACTATTGCACTTAGTTAAGTTATTCCCACCATGCTTAGTTCGTGTAGGGGTTCAAGAATAACCTCACGATGATACGATGTTGGCTATCCTCGTTGCCTACACTCACCTCATCATATGCGTATAGACTCCTCCTGAATGTAAGCATGCACTTTGTACTCCCCCATGATAGGGTGAAGCCGGTGTACAAGTCACAAACGATTGGAGCCTACCACGGTGGAAGGCCACGAAGAGATATTCAAAGCATCTCTCGCTTATCAACTTAATATTGATTTGGTTGAGGGTTTTTAGGTCTCATCACATATAAACATACATTTTAATCCAATTAAAACATTTTGGTCCTATTACAACTATTGGTCCATTTGATTGATTTAGTTGTATATAATACTCCCACTAAGCTTTTAAAATGGTTTTTAAAGCAAGAGTATATGATACTACTAACATAAGGTTTGCATTCATTGATGGACTATATAGTTGCCTTAGGGCCTTAGGATGACTATGAACCTTTGATTCGATTCAAACACGAGCCTAGTGTTGAATCTCGGTCTAGGGATGGAGATTGATTTTAGTTACGCGTTTAATCACATTAAGGCGTGTTGTCTTATTGGGCGTTGGACCCAACTACTCCAATTTCATGCATATCGAATAAAACAAGAAAGGAGTACTTCAAAGTAAATAAGAGCTTATGCTCTTTTACAACAATTGATCAAATCAAATTACTTTAAAGTAAAGAAGAGCTTATGCTCTTTTACAACAATTGATCATATCAAATTACAACCAAAATTTAATCTACACATTCCCATGGTTCAAACAAATTTGAAAAGGCCTTTCACATAGCTCAATTATCGTAGGCTAAGGTTCATAATCACCCTTTCTTTAATTAATTAACGCTTTAACTAATTAAACTTGAATGCAACATTTTCATTTGGTTTTTGTATCCATAGAATTGATTTAAATGGAGCTAAATGAAATGAAAATCCAATTCTCATTTAAAGAGACAAAACAATTTTGTTCTCTACCTAATTTGGGCCAAAATGCTATGACCTCAACTTGTTTGGGCCATAGTGCAATTAACCTCAACTTTTGGGCTATTTTGCAAAAACTTAAACTTTTGGGGTCACTTTGTAAAAACACAAAAGTCCACTACTTCATGTAATTACAACTAGAACCCAAAATTTTCCACAAAAAATAAAACTTCATTAAAGGAGCAAAACAATTTGTCCTTTTAGTGATTTTGGACCTTTACGTAAAAACGTAAACTTTTGGGTTAAAATGCAAATACACAAAAGTATCAAAACTTTATATAATTGCATGAAAGCCCCACAAGGACCCTAATTGAGTAGGGTGGCTGATTTTGAAGCAAAGTATATAAAAAAAATTTCAAAGTTTTTGTAAGTGGGGTGTGTGTAATGGAATAAATCATTACACACCAAACCCACTATAATTTCTTTAATTTTTCAAAATAAATATCTAATATATTTAAACATAAGAAATATTTCAAAACAAAAACTTTATGAAATAAATCAAAACTTTGAATCAAAACACCAAACCTTTTGTTCTTGGCAAGAACATATCAAGAACAATGAAGAACATTCATGAAAACCCATAAGAGCTCCATGAACATTCTTCACCCAAAAACATACCAAAACCACTCAAACTTAAGGGAAATAACATACAACCATACTAGGGTACATAGGGGTTCCAAAAGTCACTTTAAAACACTTTTAACAAGTCAAACAAGAACCCAAAATTCCACCCTTTGGATTTGGCCGAATTTCCCAAAAAACATGGCACCAAATTTTAGCTCCAAAATTCATGCTCATATGAACTACATCTACAACATTTGAGATGGCAAATTTTCTAACAAAATTTACATTCAAAGAAGCAAGAATAAAGCTTGTAACAATTACAACATTCAAATCACAAACTATGAACTACAAAACCCAAAAGGATTCACCAACTACTAGACTTAGGCTCTTGATACCACTTGAAGGAAAATTTGTGAAAAACATGTTCATTTAAGCAACATCAATAGCATGCAATTAACAATTAAAGGCGGAATCATGCTTGTATGCACTTAAAACAAAACATTTACCCATGAAATTCAAAGCCTAGTAGATAGGTGAACCAAGACTCAACTCAAAACAAAGTGAGTTGAGAAATCAATACCTTTGTAGATTCCTCTTTGCATAAGCAAAGGCTAATCACCTAAAGAGAGGGCCTTCATTCCTTGCATCTTGGATCCATGGATTTGGGTGGATGAAAAGGTTTCTCCAAGTTCCCAAAATTGAGAACCTCTAAGTCTCCACACCAAGGTATATTGTAGAAGAAATGAGTGACCTAGAGGAAGTAAGATTGCTAGCTATTCCCCTCTAGATTGGCCAAAATTTTTGAAAGAAAGGAGAGCTTGTGTTCTCATCCTTTCCCCAAAAATAACCCTTAGTAAATTTTAGGCTATAAAGTCCTTTATATAGTCCCTTCAAATAAGTGACCTAATGGACCAAAAGCCCTATTCTTTTACACATGGCTAGCCTATAGGTTTATTGGGCTTTCAAGCCCTTTGTTTTATTCAAGTTGTCATACAACTTGAGTTAATGGGCTTGACATTCAAATCCCATTGGACCTTGCGGCCCAAAACTAACCCGAGGTCTTTTAACGAACTTATTCGTTTGATTAATTAACATATTAATTAATCCTAGCCTTAGATAAATAATTAAACCATTTAATTATTCTTACTCATCTCCGTTGAATCTTCAATCTCTACCTTACACGGTGTACGATCCATTAGGTTCCTTTTAGCGAGGCAGTGGGCGATTCAAACTCTTTCAAATCGATTGTGAATTGAAACTTACTTTCAATTCTCCCGTTAGTGATAATACACTTTTAGGGCTTCCACAAACCATGAGTGACACCTAGCAGCATATCATGGTTACCCAAGCTAATCAGAAGAGGTGGAGAACCTATTCAGTTTAGGATTACAAATGCAATACGGTCTTTCTCTAATACAATACTCTTGACCACATTGTTTGGTTTGATAGTTTATTCATGTCTACTATCCAATGTGAATCTTGTACTTATATGATTACCTTGAATGTGATCTGGAATGCATTCCAACATCTCATTCATACTCTGGCCAGAGATTCTAAATCATATCATAGAGTATTCTCCCTCAAACAGTTTGAAGGTTAGAGATCCCTTGTTGCGCATTCACTTGCCTTCATGGCTAAGTGGCTTAACCCCAACGATGCCGTGGACACCCTGATAGAGTGACTTTGAAATAATCAAAGATTAAGGACCTAACCACAAGACAACTGTGATGCCTCAGGTCAAAAGACTAATTTGCATTATCCCAACCATGAGTTCTCATGTGACATGAATATGAGAACTCTTCGTTGATCGTGTTCAGTGAACTCATTCTCTATTGAGCACCTACGTACTTGTCTTGATGTCACACACACCAATGACTCGAGACTAGTCCCTCTCCCTGAGAGAAGACATAGCACGTACTGATCTTAACGGACTGTCAATGCCCAATTGACAATCCTATGATCAGGAACGTTTAGGATGTGTCAACGAAAGAATGGTCTCATGAATCTAACTTCTTTAGATCGCATTCTTCCAATCACATATTCCTTGGACTTATCGTTTAAGCATATAACATTTATATTAGACGGCTCAAACAATAATCTTTGCCCTTTACATTTAAACTACATTAGTTTGAAATGAACTACATTAGTTTGAAATGTCCGTAAAGTATCATCATATGATTGGTTTTAGGGCACATTTCCAACATAATATTAGTATAACAAATCAACCAAACATTAATTGATTGATTACAAACACATATACAGATATATATGTAATGCATAAAAATGATAGATTTCGAAATAAAAAAGAAACTGACCTAGGCTGCTTGAAGGTGAAGGTAACCGAACCCGTGAGCTAGGCCGCACCAGATTACGCCCCCTACTGAAAGATACACAGCAGCCTGAACCTCCAAACAATAAACTACAACTCTGCAGGAAAATTAAAAGTGAAAAGTCAGAAATTAAAAGAAAAAAATAGAAGAAGCAATTGAATTGATTTGTTTCCGGAAGTGAAGGGAAATCGAGGAAGACCGTGGAAAGTGGTTGTTGGAGTCTGCAGTACGGCGGCGAATTGAGAAGCATCGCTCTCATCTCGAATAAAAGATACCGCCGTGATTTCTTCTCTGTTCTTCTTTTCTTTTCCTTTCTTTTTGGATTTTCTCAGGAACCAAACAGGTACGTCGTAGGAAAAGAAGCTCGAAGGACCGCCGGTGAGTTTCCTTTTGTTTTATTTCTGTCTCAGGGGTAAAATGGAAAACTAGGAAATTTGTTTCGATCCCATCCGTAGAAAATCACGAGTAATTTAATCAACGGTGATGAGAAAGATAACAAGTGCTACCAGCCTACTGCCATCTGTTCTCCCGAAAAATTGACCGCTCCAAAACACTTTGCTAAGTTTCATGGTATGCTGCCACGTGACAGACGTGTTCATTTTCTTTTTTTCTTTTCTTTTTTTTTTTTTTGGTTGTTGGCCAAGTATGATTTTAAAGGTAATTCTCATTTTACCGCATGAAATATCGCGTTTATCAAATTTTTATATGTAAATGTATTTTAGAAGTGTTATTAACATTTTAAAAATCTTATTTTACATTTATTACAAGCGTATTTTTTTTTCCAAATATATAAAGTTTAGAATGTAAAATGAGATTTTTGACGCACCAATAACAATTCCCATTTTTTTATATGAGTTTTATATCTAAAGTGACCTAGCACACATGTTAGACTTTCCAAATCTCTATTAACTCGTGACCTAGCACACATGTGAACAATGACTAGGCACTACGTGTCACTGTGGTCCCATGTGGATGATAAAAAATTAAAAGAAATTAATTCCACTTAGACCATCTCCAAATGAGATGTCAAATTTTAAACATAAAATTTAAATTTAAAGGCTTATGTCGCACATTGATCTTTTTATAAATTTTGTTCTTCAATCGATATGTCAAATTTAAACTATTATTTATTACATTATTTACTTTTTATAGTTGTAATTAGTATTTTAAAACAAAAGATAACTATTAAAATTATAAAATGTATTTATTAATTACTAAAAATAGATTTGAAGCTATTGTCAAATTTGACAGCAACTTCCTTTGTTGCCTTTTCATGTCATGCCACATAGGAATTGTCATTTGGGTTGGAAAACACTAGTGATGTCTTTTATTACTGTTATTGCTAATGTAGACCTTTTGACATCTCATTTGGATATGCTCTTAGAACCACAGTGACGCCTAACACAAACCAAGGGTTCATATCACTTACTTTAATTTTTGCGATGTCTTCGTTGGTTCACGTTACACAAACCAAAAGTCCGGATCTCTCTTTCCCTTTCTTCAATGGCCCAAATCTCTAAATCCTTGGACTTCAAACAAATGAACCCTTCTTTTCAAATGAATTTGGAGCTTGTTTGGATGTGTTTTTTAAATAACTGAAAGCGTTTTTGGTGAAAATGTTTTTAGAACCAATCATTAGTAAATATGCAAGTAAATCCTGGGAAAACACTTAAAGTGCTTCCTGGAAGAAGCACATAAATGGTGCTTCTTGTAGAAAACACTTTAAGTGCTTTTGAAACCCTAAAATATTTTATCTAAAAGAGTTTTCAGTAATTTTAAAAGCATATCCAAACATGCCTTGGTCTCCGATGTATCAAAGCTCAGTTTCAAATGTGAATGTTTAACTTTTTTATTTTTATTTTTAACAAACGATATTACTACATTAAGGGAAAGATGATGGCCTTAACCTCGCAATGGACTAGCAACAATGTGTTTCAAATTCGTATTTGGCGAAAATCAAACTTAGAAACGAGAACATAATTAACAAATACTGCTTAATTATATCACATATAAATTTGAAAACAATATCAAACAAACATTGGCAATTTCAATACAACATATTACATGATAGCATATCTATTCCCCATGCAAGTATTTTTCTTCCCCTTTTGGATTGATGATACATCGAAGAAATTAAACACGATTTAAATCAAGATTTAGTAGTAAAATTGCGGAGACGAATAAAGAGGGTTACGAAAAGCAGTGGACGACCCTTTTCTCCAGCAAAGTAAATCTTGCACCAGAGGGACAATAGGCTTCTTCTTCATTGGTTTCTTCTCTCTTTTCCCTCCGAAGTGGTCGTAGTCGGCTCCGATAGGGTCGTAGTCGGCTCCTCCTTGTTTCTTAGTAGTTCCAATGCCCAATATTTGAGCCAAAGACGTAGAGTCCTCCATTCTTATCATCCACTCCCTCTTGTTCCTCTCTTCAACATTCTCTCTCAGATTTGGTGATGATCTTGTAGTTGTAGCCACTTGCAGCACGTTACTCGCCTTTGCCGCCGCAGCTGCCTCTGCTCGAGCCAACTTGGACATGTTCTTGTGAAGCTCCGCGTTCAGCGACGCCAACGCGACCTCTGTTTCCGACTCTCTCTCCTTCAGCATCTTCAGCTCCACCTTCGTTTCTTCCAGCTCCGCCTCAAGCTTCTTTAGAGTGTCCATAACTGCTACTTTCTCCTCGCGATCACCATCACTACTATTTTTTACGTCTTCGCTTTCTTCATAATTCGGCGGCGACAAGTTCCGTGACGGAGGAGTAGTAGGGCTGCTTTGGACAATATTATTGGTGCATGGCGGTTTAGGGGATGAAAACATTTCTCTGAGAAGAAGGCGCTCGCCCAAGATGGCGACGGCTTCTTTGACGGAGTTGAAGGGTCGGGAAGTGTCGACATTGGCGTGGTGATCGTTAACATGGATTGGGGTTAGGGCAGCTGCTCCTCCCGCTGGGTTTTCTTGAGGAAGCTGCGGGGAGTGCTGGGTTTCCGATTCCATGGATATGTCCTGATGGAAAATGGTGTGTAGGGAATCGAGGACATGAAGATATATTTCATGATGATTGGGTAGGGTTTGGTTGGCATGGGCTTTCTTTGCTTGCACTTCAAAATTTGACAGAGTGAGAGTCTGTTTCAAGGTTAAGACAAAATAGGGTGGATGAGGACACCATAACTACTTATTGAAATTTGTTCTGATCTAGTAACTTTGTCTTCGTGGATTGTAACATCCACATCGCTCAGGAAGTAGATTCTTTAAACTTTATATGTATATTTTCATCTCTACCTAGCACGATACCTTTTGGAAGCTCACTGACTTTGGGTTCTATCGGAACTCCGAAGTTAAGCGAGTTCGCGCGAGAGCAATTCCAGGATAGATGACCCATTAGGAAGTTTTCGTTTGAGTTGTTAGAAACAAAATGTGTCAGAAATGCTGCTTCAAGTATCCTAATCAGAATTTAAAATAGTCATACTACTTGCTAACGTAATAATCATACCATGAACCATATTTACCAAAGAGCTAATACGATGATAAATAGACAATTCTTTAGGTAATAACTGAAATCATGATTATGCATTTGATTAAATAATTTTCCAACTTTAATTTTTATTTAGGTTTACAAACGACAACGTTGGTAACGTTGGTGGATTAGAAAAGTAATGTGTTTCTGGTTAATAATAAATAAATAAATTAAGAGAAAAAAAGGAAAGGACAATTACTCATCTGATCACAACCATCACATGGTAACTCAATGGTTGGGACAAATCGTATTTCACACGTCACGTTTGATTTCGATTTTTGATGCTAAAGAATGGTAAATAGTGGCCAGAAATAAACTTATGATCTTTGAAAAAATAGAATGTCGTAGTGAAATCACAATTAGGTTTCTTCTTCCATTAAAAAAGAAATGAAAATTGCCCAGTTGGTCACAACGTTGTATCCAACTGCCACATTCACTGAGATCAGTTGCGTGTGGGGTTTTCAGTACACACACGCTTCTTTCCTTCGTTCCTGTACTCTCTCTGCAACAAGAGCTGTATCAGGAGAAGCAAGCATGGCGTCACTCTCTTACACGCGCCTCCTCTCTCTCCTCTCCCTCTTCATCCTCCTGTTCCTCTTCTCCCACCTGTCCTTCTCTCCCTCCTCCGTCCTCGCCGCCGACTCGCAATTCGAAGGATTCGACGATGGCGACGAAATCGATGACGCCGACGCCGACGCCGACGACTCCTCACTCCCTCTTCCCACTCGCACCCGCCCTTCCCTCACCACTACCTCCCAACCCGACCCACCTCGCTCACCTGAACCCTCCGTACCCGACACGGATCCGAACCCGATTCCCGATTCGGATTCTCCATCCACCGATCTTCCCAAACCTTCCTCCACCAGCTTCGATTATTGGGACGAAGACGAGTTCGAAGGCCTCCCCGTCCAACCCCAGCAACCACAGCAGAAACCGCCCCTCGACGACCCTGCAAGTACCGAAAATGCCACTCCCTCCTCCAATTCCGATCCCAAACCCTCCGCCGCTCCCAAGCCCCCCGCCGCTCCGAGATCCTTTGTTGTGGAGATCGCGTGCGGAGGGTTCCTGATCGTCTTCATCATCAACTACTTCACCGGGAAGCGGGTGAACGAGAACATTGCCCTGGCTTGGGCGGCGAAATTCGCCACCAAAGACTCGATTTTCGAGAAGAACTTCAGTCTTCTGGGCGTCGGAGACGGCGACGACTCACCCTTGCTGTTGAAGGAAGGTCAGAACGTGTTCAAGTTCTACGCGAGTGGGCGGAGGTGCTGCCAGGGGCTTCTGGCGACGATGGAGCTCAAAAGCCGCCACGATTTGATCTCCTCGATTTTCAACTTGGTGGTCCCCAGTAGGGACGAGATCAATATCGAAGTTTATATGAACGATGATGCGATGGACCACGTGGTTTTCGCCTTGGCAAGGAAGAAGTCGGCCAAGGCAATGCAGAAGGAGGTTAGGGACTTGCAGAAGTTTGCCGGGATAGTGTCTCCGCCTACCGGAAGGAAGTGGGTTTCTGAGGACCTGGCGGTTATCTCCGAATCGAAGGAAGTGGCTGGTGATTTGATCACTGAGGCTGTGCTCGAACAGGTCAGTTCATTTTCGTATTGGTACAAAATTCGGTTTTCCTTTTCGTTGATTAATCTGTTTTATGATTGCATTTAAATGGTATTTGGTTTGTGTGTTTATGTATTAGTTTGCACTTGAAATGAGTTTTCTTTCTAGTGTTTCGTAATTTTCGTGATCATATGCAATGTGTTTGATTGTGTAATTTAATTTGTGTTTGAATGTAGTGGTAGATAGGCTGTATATGCACGTATTCATCTTGAGAATAAGATTATTTTTCTGTGATGATAATGCCGAACACCATATAAACTGCAAAAGTGAAAAGCAAACAACTTATGCTTTTCATAACAGTTGTTTTGATTCCATGAGGATGGCCAAACAGAGGTTCCAAGTCTCAATTTGTTAGGCGAAAGGAGCGAAAGGACCAGTAATTTAGTACTGTAAATGTGGAATTACATTACATTATCAATTTGGTATTGCTTTTTTTTAATTGTCCAAGGGTTTTCGACCTTTTTTCTTCATCTGTTTGGGCTTTATCTGTTTGACCAATACTGATTAAACCCCGCTTAAGACACGCTTTCCTGTTCGTGCATACATTTTTTACCACAAAGGTGTTAGTACTAAATTTTGTAGTTTATATGTGGGAGTGCATAACTACCACTGAAGATATATAGATGGTATTGTTTTATCTTTTACGGATATATAGCGCAATTAATGTTAATAAAGGTCGAATTTTTTTTTTTTTTTTTTTTTTTTTCGCTGAATCGATTATGGTGGTTGAGAAATTTGTATTACTTTTGCATCACTCTCACACATTATTAAATGAAAGGTAGGCTGAACTCAAAAATCTCAATCAACCTTTCAGTGTAATGGGGCACAAACTGGGTGCTTGTTTCATTGTGACCTGATGGTTTTGTAAAACCTCGTTCTTATTTTTAATCTAAATTTTACTTCTAATGTTGGGTACTTCCCTTGTGTTTTCACTATCATGGTAGCCATAGCAAAGTCTCGCTCTTCTTCAAATTTGTTTGAGTTAATAAGGGGTCTTGCATGTTTCTTTGGTCCTTTTTATAGTAAGTTCTCTCTTCTGTTCAATGTATCACTTGATCGAATTGCTTGGGATATTTAAAATCTTATGTTACCATACCGGAACTTCAACTTCATCGTGCTTCTGCCCTTTTACATTATTCCTCTTAGGTCCCATTCTGCCTGAATTATCCATCCTGTTTCTTGATTCCGTACATCCTTTTATTAGTTGTTTACGCTTAGTTCCCCATTAATATGTCTGGCATTTGCAGGTTTTTGGTGAAAAGGCTTTTCAGAAATTTGGAAAGGGTTTCATCTACATGCATTTTTCAGATCAACATCCAGGCTCGCGAAAGAAGATGCTGTTGTTCAAGTTTGCCCTACCAGATGCCGGTAACATGGCTGATATGACTCGACTGGTGGCTTTGGTACCTTATTATATTGATTTGATTGGGCGCTACAAGCTAAGCAGTCAGGTGGGTCAGCTTCCAGTTATATTGTGGAATCAAGTTTCGACAAAGTTTCCATTTGGCCTTATTTTTTCTATATCTGATTGTTGCAGGTTCGATCCAAAACCGAAGCAATCAGATCAAAGGCGGCTCAAGAGGCTTACAAAGAACTCCAAAATGCTAGGCAAGAAGCGTTGCAAAGAAAGAAGGCAGAGCGGAAAAAGATGATGGAGGAGGCCGAGGCTAAGCTCAGTGCAGATAGTATTCGCAAGAGAGAAGCAAAAGAGCGTGCTCGTCAGATGAAGAAGGCAATGCCGAAAGTAAAAATGACCCGTGCTAGCTAGTTCGTGAAATTACTCGTCATTTCTTTCCTCTTCATCTTCGTTTTAACGTCTCATGGTATTTTAGCCGAGAGTCATGCCGGCCATAAGTTTTGGTTCCGCCCCCTTGCGGGCTTGTACTGTAACCGTCTGAATTCGTTCGACACTAACGTTACAACATGAGTAGGTTTTGAATGTACCAAAATTCAATGCTGCCGGAACTCCCCAGCGTTTCTTTGTTGACATTTTCCGAAGCCACCGTTGTTACCTCGTCGTTGCGGGTATTCAGGAGTTGTAGTGCCTAAGTTCATTTCTGCAAAACTCTTACGAAGGTATTTCTTTACCGAAAAGTGAATAGTTAGAGAGAAAAAACTGTGTTTGGGTTAAATCAATAAAACCTAAATTTTCTGGATTAAAATTTAGGTTTTAATCCAACCGTCCAAGTTGTTGGGATAAGTTTAATAGAGGGAATCAAAAGAATTGTATAATGCAACTAAGTGGGAGGTAGGGACAGGTAACTAGTAAAAAGTTTGAAATTATATGAAGAAAGTACAAAGAATCTGGTTTGAATCGTTGGACAATAAAAAGAGAACAAAGAGAAGGGCTACAAATAATGGTTGATTAAGTTGCTTTATAAATAACATTAAACTCGATTTTAAAATCTCATCCCGAGTTTCACCAAATCACAAAAACAAAACAAATAAGATTGTTACAAAAAATATGACATGACGTCGACCCAACTTTTTCGTGAAGACAGTTCATTTTCTTCGTCAGGTCTCACGATTCTTCAACTTTAGCTTTGAGGCCGCCATAAATTTGGTACGTAGTGGTCAAGATTGCCCCGAAACTACTTTGGTCCTTAGAGGCTCCGCCTATGTTGTCGCGAAGCTTTCTTTCGACACTCTTTCCTTATCTCGTCGTACAACCATGGTACCGCGTTAAATGAAGAACTTCCCCAAAACACTGTTGAAATATCGATGAATAAAATCAAGTTAAAAGTTAGAGTATAATCAAACTAGTTTTGTTTTTGGGTGAATTCTTTTGGGAATGTAACACGAGAACTTTTTAGGAGGTGGCCCATTCTCATGCTACTCTGGCTCAGTAAAATTAAATATTTTATTATTTTTGAAAATATTGTTAAATTAAATTCTGACGCGGACGATTCCAAGTTGAGGTCTCGCTAATCACATCACCAGCACAATTCCGTCGCTGCAATTCTGAAACTGAAGGAGAAAAATGGTGGATGGCAATGATGACCCGTCGTCGAAGCCGAAAAAGTCGGAGAGTCCTCCGCAGCTCAAGAAATCACGAACCGTCATCACCACCACCGCATCCGACGACGCGGAGCCCACAACCCCAATCTTCCCGGGCCCGCTCTTCCCCGCCGTCCGACGCACCTCCACCCTCCCTCCCACCTCCCGCCAGTGGCCGCCGCCCGATCGCCCCGCCTCCTTCTCCTCCTCCTCCTCCTTCAATGCGCCCGCCGACCACCGAGACTTCTCCGACCGCGATTGGGTCTTCCCTTCCTTCGTTGTCCCTCAGAACACTTCCAAACGCGGCAAGAAGCTCCCCTCCTCCTCCTCTGATTCCCGTGCCGCGCATGCTAATAAGCTGGTGGACGCGCCGCGACGGATCGCCTCTCAGCCTCCTCCTGCGGCCTTGGTCCCGAAGCCGGAGGCTGAGAGGCAGAAATTGAAGGTGGTGCCGAATCTAACTTCTGCCTCTTCTGCTAGTGAGTCGACTCGGCCGAGTTCGAGGCGGACTGCGGAGTTCAAGCGTTCTTTGTTACTAGTTGTGGTAAAGCCATTTTACTCCAAAACTGTCAGTAAATTCTCAGCTCAACTACTTAATTTTCTGATACTACTTTCCAAATTTATAGATTCCTCCCCTAGATTTTAGGAAATAAAGATCAAACAAATATTCTAGGTCAAAGCTATTTTTCTATGCCCCTAGATTTTAGTAAATGTTCCTTTTAGACACCCTGGTGAATAGAATTAAGAAAAAATAATGAGAATAAAGATTGAAATTGACTACTTGTTTAGATTGGGTACTAAGAAGAAGTGGCGTTCTATGGCGACTACTACTCCTTGTGATACTTATCAGGAGTTCTACGAGATTTTGTTAAGGATTGAGAATTCTGAGAATATGCCTAGTGAAAGTGAAGAAGAAGAGAAGGATGGCAATCAAAAGAAAGACGACAGAGGTAAAGGTCAAGCATCTCAGAGACTTCGGAAGAGTCAGAGTTTTAAAAGAAGCGGGGCTAGCTCTAGTTCGTCCAGTGAAGGCATGAGTTCTACGAGCCAACGTAGAGGTGGTAGGTTTGCCGGAGGCTCACGTTTTCAAAGTCAGCGAGATGTTGGCGGTTCTGGTGGTTCAGGAGCTCTGTTTTGTCAGAGACGTGGAGGCCAGCACGCTCCAAATTTTTGTTCGGGGTGTGTCAGTTTTGTATTAGAGCCTAACCCTGATCGCGTGTGTGCTGACGAGGACGTTGGGCCCCTAAGGGGGATGGATTGTTAGATCCCACATCACTCAGGAGAGTGATCGTTATATGTATATTCTCATCCCTACCTAGCACGAGAACTTTTGGAAGCTCATTGGCTTCGGGTTTCATGGGAACTCCAAAGTTAAGCAAGTAGCGCGCGAGAGCACTCCCATGATGGGTGACTCATTGGGAAGTTCTCGTGTGAGTTCCCAGAAACAAAACCGTGAGGGCGTGGTCGGGGCCCAAAGTGGACAATATCGTGCTATGGTGGAGTCGAGTTCAGGATGTGGTGGGAGCTCGGACCAGGATGTGACAACTCATTTGGGGATTTTTTGTTATTGGAAAATTAAACTAAAATCTAAAAATCATTTAAATTTTTGTATAAAAAAAGGGGGAACCCAAGCCATCAAGCCTCCCCTCAAAAGTCGAGGGAACGACTATGTACGCAATCCTACCTTTGCTTTGCAGAGAGGCTGTTTCCACAACTCCCCGTGGCATTTCAGTCGCATAGGAGCAACCTTTCCCTATTTCCACGTCACATTTTCTATTAATAATTTAAATAAAACATTCTTGATCTTTTATTTCTAGAATATTTGTCTGTGTGCTTGCTGCGGTTGTATGCTTCGTTTCATCTGTTGTTCAGGCAGCAGTTTCTCCATTGAGATAACTGAAAATGCAAACACACTTGGTTTTTCTAAGGGGAGAAACAGTTTCCCTATGTCTACGTCACACTTTCAAGTTGTTTAGCTGCGTCAAATATGAGCAAATCTTCTGAAGTTTAAGAAGTAAACAGAAAATTAGGTTATGTTTACTTGTACTATAGTCTAGTGGTATTCCTCTTCACTTGTTGAGAGGTCTTAGGTTTGGTTGCCGTAGATGGGGAGTTCAATACCAAAAAATATTATGGCTGGCCCATTGTGTGGCTTAGCTCAAATCCCTCCACGCCTTTGTGTAAATATATTGGTGTATTAAACAAAACAAAAAAGAACAGAAAATTATGTTAATTATTTTGCGCTCCTTTGTAATAGATCTTTATAAAACAGAGAGCTCCTAGTGGTGTCCTTTTGGATTGTTGAAATTATGATATTGACAATTTTGTATTAACTTCTGTTGCAGCTCACTTTCACTTGGATATTATCTGTACCTTATGCACTTTATCTCCGGCAGAGAGTTGCAGAACTTGAGGTACGTTTTATGGTTTCAACAACTTTTATGTAGACCTTTGATTCTTTGTTTTGCATCTCAACAGTTGATTATGCTGCTTTCAGGAATGGTGTAACCCTAAAAATATTGGTTCAAATAACAGCATTAAGGATTTTCTGGTGGAGAAGAATCCATCACTATTTCATTTTAGTGCTGAAAGAAGAACTGTTGCTTTGTATATTGTGGTCTTTACAATTACTATCCCATTTGTATTGTATAAACATCTTGATTCTCTTTCCCAAATAAGGAGTCTCTCAAAACGGATCAAGAAGAACAACGAGGAGGTTCCCATAAAGAAGAGGATTGCATATATGGTTGATGTGTGTTTCTCCGTCTATCCATACGCCAAGCTGCTTGCTCTTCTCTTTGCAACGATGTTTCTTATAGGGTTTGGTGGATTGGCATTATACGCAGTCAATCAAAACAGCTTTGCTGAAGCTCTTTGGCTCTCATGGACTTTTGTTGCTGATTCTGGAAACCATGCTGACACAGAAGGCATCGGGCCAAGGATAGTTTCTGTCTCTATTAGTTCAGGAGGCATGCTAATATTTGCAATGATGCTTGGGCTTGTTTCTGATGCTATATCAGAGAAGGTTGATTCACTGCGGAAAGGGAAGAGTGAAGTCATTGAAAGGGACCACATCCTCATTCTTGGATGGAGTGACAAATTGGTAGGCTCTCGAGCATCTTTATATTGGATACAACCTTTATCTAAATTTCATGGGCTGCATTCGAACTTCAAAGTGATATCTCAAACCTGCATTACCTTTAAACTTTTGTCTTTTGGAGGTATCAACTTTGGTTTCAGATTTGTGATGTGATTCAAATGTTATGGGATTTCTTTTGACTTAAATGTCTTCAAAATTATACTGATATGAGAACACCAACTTAGTTTTCTGCACAGACCAAAAGGAAAAAGGAACTTAGCTGTTTGCATGACTATAGTTGGTAGTCTTCAAGTGTCGTCTCCATCTTGCTGCTTTAATGCGTTTTTAGATTTGTACTTTTGGTTGTTAGTACAGACTACTGTATGGGTAATTATAGTTGTCAATAGGGACTTTATTTTAACGGACTTAACAGATAGCTTCTTTGTAAGTACATGTTTGTCTTACAATTAAAATGTGATCTTTGAAGGCCCCTGAACTTCCCCATCCTTATCCTCTATGAAATTAAGCTCATTTGATCTTATAAAAGAGGTCATCAGTAGGAGTTTTGTAGTTAAGGAGTCAAACAGCAAAGAAAGAAGGGGAAATTAAAGTTGATGCATTTTATGCTGCAGGGCTCACTTCTAAAGCAGCTAGCAATAGCAAACAAGAGTGTTGGTGGTGGAGTTGTCGTTGTACTTGCTGAAAGAGACAAGGAGGAAATGGAGCTGGATATAGCAAAGCTTGAATTTGACTTCATGGGGACTTCAGTTATATGCAGAAGTGGCAGCCCTCTTATACTGGCCGACCTGAAGAAGGTATCTTTGACACTTTTCTCTTTTACCCCTACTACTACTACTGATTTAGCTTTTGTTTCATTGGAAGGTTCAATATTAATTTTCTCTCTCTCTCTCTCTCTCTCTCTCTCTCTCTCTCTCTCTCATATGGATGCAGTTCAGAATCTTCAGATTGAGTTATATTTTTTCATATGCAGGTCTCAGTTTCAAAAGCACGTGCTATCATTGTATTGGCATCTGATGAAAATGCAGATCAGGTTATTTCCTATATCAGATCTCCTCTTACAGTTCTCAAATGTTTACTTGCACTCAGACTTTAGTTACATTGGCTGTAATATGTTTCCAGAGTGATGCACGTGCTTTGAGGGTTGTGCTCAGCCTTACAGGGGTGAAAGAGGGCTTGAGGGGTCATGTTGTCGTAGAGATGAGTGACCTTGACAATGAGCCTCTGGTGAAGCTTGTTGGAGGAGAACTCATTGAAACAGTTGTAGCACATGATGTGATTGGACGGTTGATGATACAGTGTGCTCTGCAACCTGGTCTTGCACAGGTAACTCTAATAGAGCTTTAGTCCACCTATATGTTTATCGGATAATAAGCTACACTTCTTAAAACATGTACATAGAGACTAGATCTTTTCTTCTCTATTTATATTCCTGAGTTCAATAAATGTATTTCTATTCCTATTTGAGTATAGCCTAGGAGAAAAAGGTCACTGGGGCGAATAGGGCTAGAAAAATGGACAGAGGCCCGATGAGCCAGCCAATGTGACCCATTTTATGGCCACGAAACGACATGACCTGGCCCGAGCCCTAGCTTGAGGCTGACACTATGTATTTAGTTATATTTAAACTTGTTAGAGTTGTTGAAATTGCTGCGTTGCCTTATGCTGGACTGGGGGTATTAGTGTAGTCATCTAGGTTTGTAGCCTTTCTTGTTATATAAATCATTTTGAACGTGATGGGGTTAACTTAATCAATTAAAACTATTTTAACGAACCTTATTGCACTTGAGGGGATGAAAGGAGAAAGAAAAGAGTAATCCATCAAATATCTCAAGTGAAATTCACAGGACATATAGGATAACTCTGTCTTGCATTATTCAAAACATCAGATTGTAAAGTATCTCTTTTGCAAAACTAAAAACCATACATGCTTCAGAATTTGTTTTAGAAAATATTTTTTTTTTTTACTAATATATCATTTTTTCTTTGGTCAGATATGGGAGGACATATTGGGTTTTGAGAATGCTGAGTTTTACATCAAAAGGTGGCCTCAACTGGATGGTCTTCGTTTTGAAAATGTGCTTATTTCATTTCCTGATGCAATTCCTTGTGGAATTAAGGTTGCTGTAGATGGTGGAAAGATAATCTTAAATCCGGATGATAACTATGTTATGAAAGAAGGGGATGAAGTTCTTGTTATAGCGGAAGATGATGACACTTATGCTCCTTGTCCCTTTCCAGAGGTTATCTATCTTTTCTTCATGTAGCAACAATATATTTTAAAGATTAGAAAGTTGCAAAACTATTTCTCTGACTTTGCTGTTACTGTTATGCGGATGAGATATCATTCTCTGTTTGAATAGTGAAGTATGGATGCCCCAGCAGTTACTCAAGTAACTCCTATGATGTATGCCAAATCAGAAATGATTACATCTAACATAGAATTCTGTTAAGTCTAGGGCATGCAATCAACATTATATTTTCCTATGATGTATGCCAAATCAGAAATGATTACATCTAACATGCCTGAGCACATGTTGTGTCCTTCGTGCAGGTTTGTGCAGGTTACTGTCCAAAGACAGTTGAACCCCCCAAGTACCCCGAGAAGATATTGTTTTGCGGCTGGCGTCGGGATATAGACGATATGATTATGGTAATCAGTTAATATTGTGTCATCAATATTATCTACAAGTCTACAACCTAGCTGGATTGGACAGGCTGACTAAAACAATCACATACTCTCTCTCTCTCTCTCTCTCTCTCTCTCTCTTAACTGGATGTACCTTTGGTGGACTACTGCTTCCTAATTTTTGATTAAGAAAGTTACTTTTGCCTTTACCAATTTTTTTGTCATGGAACAGTAATGGGAAACAATTGTGAAAATGAAATGGTAATTTTAAACTAGTAAGTTGGGTTGAAGCATATGACTCAGATTGGGCTCCAACTTGATGTGTTGTTGAATTTCCGTTTCTCAGGTTCTAGAGGCATTCCTGCCTCCAGGTTCAGAACTTTGGATGTTCAATGAAGTTCCTGAAAAAGAAAGGGATAAGAAGCTTACAGATGGTGGACTGGATGTTTCTAGATTGGAGAACATTAAGCTTGTCCACAGAGAAGGAAATGCTGTGATCAAACGACATTTAGAGAATCTTCCTTTGGAGACTTTTGATTCTGTAAGTTTGATTCTCTCTCTCTCTCTCTCTCTCTCTCTCTATGATAGGAGTATGTTTACCTTTTCTGTATATCTTTTTTCCTTTCTTTAGTTTAAGTTTTTCTTTCCAGCAGAATATCCAAGGGGCTTAACTGTTAAAATTTATTGGGAACTTCTATCCCTTAAACCTAGTAATCTAACATGAAGGGCTTCATGAAAAACTTCTTTCCCCAGAGCCACAATGCAAACTTATTTTAACTATTTTACATGATTTTTTTAATAAGAAACACACATTTTATTAAGAATAATAATGTATAAAGGGTGGGGCTGCACCAGAAATTCACCTGAAAAGAAACAATACTGAGTATCTTAACTGGAATTAAGACACAGCTGCCTTCAAAGTTAATTAAATGGCCCAAGGAGCTACTTCGGCTGACATAAATGAGTATCTTTGAAATTTTCTTGTGTAAAATTTATTCTTTAGCTGATTTGCTAACTCTTTAAGTGCACAGATATTAATTCTTGCAGATGAATCACTAGAGGACTCTGTTGTTCATTCTGACTCAAGATCACTTGCCACTCTTCTCCTCATACGAGATATACAGGTAACTTCAATCGCTTCATCCTACCACAGGCATGTAATAGTGCTCTCTGTGATCAGTGATATACATCCATCCAACATCATCGAAGATGTTGGGACTCAATCGGTTTTGTAAATTTTGTGTTGTGTTTATAATAAAACTAGTTCACTTCATGTTACACCATTTTCACTTCTACTCTTTGTGCGTATTTCAAGTCTCTCACTATTCTGCTTGTTGTATATCACTAAGGCTATCCAAAGCAGAATCACAAATTTCATAGTGTGAATTTCTGGAGTTGTGACTAGACTACTAATATAAGCTACCTCTTTACTTTTGGATTGCAGTCAAAGCGTCTCCCTGACAAAGATACAAAGGCAACTTCTTTGCGATTATCAGCATTTTCACACAGCTCTTGGATCCGTGAAATGCAGCAAGCTTCTGACAAGTCGATCATAATTAGTGAAATTCTGGATTCTAGGACTAGAAACTTGGTCTCAGTTTCTAGAATCAGTGATTATGTGCTATCAAATGAACTGGTTAGTATGGCGCTGGCAATGGTGGCTGAAGACAAGCAAATTAATCGCGTCCTTGAGGAGCTATTTGCTGAAGAGGTACTTTCGGTGCCCTGTTTCATGCTTTTATTTTATATAAATGTGTGATAAAATGGTTTATAATTATATCATATAAATAACCTCTCATCCAGGGCACTATCATTTTCAACTTCGCAATGCTAATTCTTATGAAGTTTCTGTCATATGGAAATCTGAGCTTGTAAGGACAGAAATATTTGTGCTAGCTTCGGTAGAAGCGGTGCCACTTCCCAAGTATAAATTGCTCTGTATTTTTAGAAGTTATTCCTCAATCAGTCTCCCTCCACTCCTCACCACTTACAATTTCAAAAACACACTGATTTCGGACAAATCTAGCATCGAAGCTATCATGAATATAGTGGTATCCATTGTATCTCCCTTCATTTATTTAATTTTTATTATATACACTATATATGATCATGGATATTTCTTTACTTATTTTCGTATGAGCTATAGTCTTCGGCACTTTTAATTATAAATCGGTGATACAAGCTTCTGTTTTAATTAGCGATTGAACTTCAAAACTAAATGACTAAAGCTTTGAATTATTTTGTGCTGGAACAGGGAAATGAGATGTGCATTAAACCAGCAGAACTCTATTTATATGACCAGGAAGAACTCAGCTTTTACGATATTATGCTCAGGGGTCGTCAAAGGCAGGAGATTGTGATTGGATATCGTCTTGTAAACACAGAGCGAGCCATAATTAATCCATCACCGAAGTCAGAGCGAAGGAAATGGTCCCATGATGATGTTTTCGTTGTCATCTCTGTAAGTGAATGAAACCTCAGTTTACCGATGTGCTAAAATTGTCTCCACTCCCAACCCTACTGATTTAACCTTTTCACGGCATTAGTTACTGTCTACTGTATACTTGAAGAGAATTCCGTCGTAGTTTTTAAAATGGCGGTTCTTACCGGAGTTGATGACATCCCCTTCCGCTTGAAAATTATCGGTATATACTATTGATGTTTAGGATTTATACAGCCGACCTCACTTAATGGGATAAAGCTTGGTTGTTGTTGTTGTTGTATCGATGATTGATGTTTGTCCCATAAAGGGAGTAGTATCAATTGGTTGATGTTAACTTAAATCAGAATATGCAACTTAGTTGAGTCGATGACGGGATTAGAAGCGCATTTATGTTGTACTATTCGAAGGAAGCTTTTCTTAAGAAATTTGTAGATTTGTATTGTTATGAACAAAATGTTGTATGGAAACATTCCTGAACAATAGTGGATTACTTATTCAGAAAAGCTCGTTGAACTCTTGATTTCGTAAATTAGGTTAGCTTTTCGTTTGAAACTAGAATTCGATTAATTACGATTTTAAGTTAATCTTCGTGTCGGAAACCTTAATGTTATGTTCTTCATGATATTCTTCTATTTATAATCTGCTTGTAATGCCCAAAATAAGTTGAGATTATAGACAGAGGATGATGTGTAAATGAGGTATTTGTCGATTTTTTCTTTAGATTTGTCAAGAGCTGCAAATTTCTCCGTAAACTTTTATTTTAGTCGATTACTTTTTGAATTTTTATAAACGGCAACATCAATTTTCCCTTTGAATTTTAATTTTAACCGATCACTTCTATGAACTATTTTAGTGATCAATTTTCTTCCTGAACTTTAATTTCTCATAAACCCTAAAATTCAAACAAAAAGTGTATAGAATAAATTGGCAGAAGAGAGAAAAACACTGTTGTGATGTTGTCCACATTAGGAATAAAATTAAACTTTATGGAAGGAATTGACTAATTATGAAAATTAAGAGTGTAATCGTTTAAAATTAAAATTCAGGTGGAAATTCGCCGATTATAAACGTTCAAGAGGTAATTGGCTACGTTCAAGAGGTAATTGGCTAAAATTAAAGTTTATAAGATAAATAATAGCTCCTTACAAATTTGGAAGAGAAATCGATTGATATCTCATATATAATTCACTTTTTTTTTTGGTTGTTGAACTCAACTAATTTATTTAGGAATGTGCTATTTACACATCCTATTTTACTTATCACACACCATTTGATATTTTTTGTTCGTTGATCTTCTTCAATTCATACAATCCGAATGCCGGAAATTAAAAAGATATGTGAGAAGTAAAATGAAGTATGTGAATATCACACCCTTTTATTTATAGTAAAAGCGTAATCATCGCATCGTACAATTGGCCAATATCTGACAATAATTCATCAAACTATCGAACTTAGGTACTAGAAAAGGTTCACACTCTTCTGGCCTATTTCACTTAAGCTTAGGTCGGTAGCCATCCTCTTCACACACTACATTCAACAATTTCGCAATATCCGCCGTATAAAGTTGCATCAATTCGGAAACAAAAATCTCGATCACATGGAAATGTTCATCACATCCATCACCAAACTCTCCATCATTAGCGTTGCTGCTTCTCCAGAACACGGTTTCTCCGAACTTCGCTTCCCTGCATTTTATACATGTCCGACGAACGTTACCACAGATCTTCGTGCAAATGGTCACCGGATCGAAAGACTAAAAAATTAGAGCAATGGTCTTTTTCATCAACTTCGTTAGAAATTTGTCAAAATAAGTTATGTTAGAAGAAACATTGATACGATTGATGTCCCTCAACTTATCAAAACGTGTAGCTATGATCATTTTTTGACAACTTTGTTATAATTTTATTAAAATTGAGTTAAAATTGAGGAATTATTGCTAAAATTGGGTTAAAGTTGAGGGACGTACGAGATTTTTAGTGAGGGACCATAGCTGCACGTTTTGATGATTTGAATAACCAACGGTAATGAATTTTTAGTTAAGAGACCATTGCTACAATTGAATTAAAATTAAAGAACTATTGCCACAATTTAATATTTTCGTTAACTAAGAGCAAGGCAGAAAAACGAATTAAGAAAGTACCGTAGAAGGACGACGATGATGACGAAGACGACGATGCATGGTTTGGGTTGGTGTTGGTGATTAGGTTGAGAGGGCATGAGGAGGAGATGGGAAGGACTGGAAGATTATGACAGTTGCAAATTTCAAGCATGTAGCCATCAGGGTCATGGAAGAAGAGCTGATCAACTGTAACTCCGCCTTCTTCTACCTGCGCCGTCACGTACTCTACCTTCATCTCCTCCAGTTTCTGCACCACCACCGCCATGTCTGAGCACTGGAACGAGATGTGGTTGTCCTTTGGGTTTATCTTTCTGCATTTCTTTTCCGCGGCATTGATGGTATCCGACTCCAGCAGATGAATTCCCACTCCATGGTTGAACAGCCTAATCATAATTTAATTAACATTAATCTTAGCTATGATTTAATTAACTACACCGTAATTGAATTCGATTTATACATAATTATTTTTGGCACGTTTAGTACGATAGACATTATTTTACGCATTTATATAAAAATAAATAGTTCGTATTTTGATTATGCTGAAAAGCTTATCGGCCTTAGAACGCTCTTTTTGTGAAGAAAATTTTCATTGTGACGAAACATAGATGTTTCATCATATATTTTTATTTCATCATTTATATAATAACACGTAATGTAATACTTCGTGTACCGATAAAAAATCTCTCTTTTTTTTGGTAAAATTGGGAGTCAAAAGACCCAAGAAAAACAACTATTAACAAAACGGGTATGAGAAAACCCAACAGCATCCTCAAAGATCAACCTATTCACAAAAGGAGGAGGCTCATAAAAAACATGAAAACCAATGTCAAATTTATGGTCTAAATTTGTCATACCATCAGTCATTTTATTCTTCTCATGATAAAGATAAACATGAGAAACTTGAAAATTCTCTCCTTTCTTTGTTCTTTACATGTGGGTCAAATTGTCATGTGGTCACACGCATAGACACGTGGTCAATGTGTCCGGCAAATTATTGATGGAGGGTGCCGGTGTGATGTGTGTTATGCATGAAACATGACACACAATTAAAATAATTGAAAAAGATACACGCCAGAACATTTTCTTAAGAATCTTGTGATCGTGACCGTTCATCATATATTATGCGATCAGAAATTATTTTAAAATTTAAAATTAAATATAAATAATACCTAACAAAAAATGATCGCAAGATATATAATAAACGGTCACAATCAACCACAATCATAAGATCTCTAAAATCCTTAGGAAAAGAATAAGAAGAGGATCCTTTTCCTAAAATAAAATCTAAAATACACTGTTAAATTATGATTGTTAAACAAGGTATTGAATCTGACTAATTAATCTTTTTTTTTCTATGAAGCTCTAGTATCACATAAAGCAATAAGCCCTTTTCTTTTGAAATATACATCAACGTACTGTCATTTACACACTAATTTTTACTTCTTATATACCTTGTTAATTTTTATCAATAATCTTTTTCAATGCATTCGATCCATCAGTAAAAAATTATTAAGATGAGTGAGGGAAAAGTAAAAATGAGTGTTCGAATAGCACTACCCTTTATATATACATAGGTTAAATGGTGAGTGATCGACATAGCGTGTGAGTGTGTTAAATTGGAAAAAAGAATGGGCATGGAAGTATGAAAGAACACGTACCAAGCTCCCTCAAACTTGAAGGAAGAAGGGCGTTGGATGAGCACAAAACCTAAGACATCCTCGTAGAACCTCACTGATTTGCTAACCGACTTGCAAACAAACGACACGTGATTTAAACACAGTTGAGGTAGCACCAACTTTGATGCAGATGATGAATACCACCTCTGCTTCTGCTGCTCCTGTATTTCCCCATCACCAGAAAACTCATCACTTCCTGCATCCCTCATCTCTCTCTCTCTCTCTAAGTTATTGTTGTATGTGGTGATGACTCTGATGAAAGTATAACGCGCGTATATAAAGGCAGGCAGATCAGCAGGACCAGGATCCTCTCCTAATTTAAGGATGAGGATTCTCATGACCAAAAGATGTGAACCGAGATAAAAATCTAACAGTTATAATTATTATAACTTTAAAGAGATCTTCTGTTTGTAGCCGTTGGATAAAAATTTAACAGTCCACATCCATTGATCATGAAGATCCTCATCTTTAGATTAAGAGAGGATCCTGATCTGATCAGCAGAAGATATATCGGGTCCACATATCTCATTCGAAGTAAGAAGAAGATTCCAGAAACTGTACAAAGTTTTGAAAAAAATCAGTGTCTACATCTACATTTTGTTTTGTCATTGTTTTTCAACTACGACATTATTTACATTGAGGAATCATGCTTAACTTTATAATAAATTAGCAATAATATGATTCAAATTCAGTTTTAAAAAAAATCAAACGTAAGAAGAAAACTACTAGATAGTAGTACTATATGACAACTTTTGTCCTGTCATTAATTTAATTATTTAGAATATTAAGTTTCTTGTAACTATAATCTAATAATTAGTTTGTCCTTCAAATTTAGAACATGTTTACTTACACGTAATAGTAATTAGATTCATCGTGATTATTGAATTTCTTGCACTTATTAAAATATGAATATGAGAATTATTTTACTTTTTAACATTCACATGTCATGTGTGTAAAGTTACTAACATGTGAAATTAAAAAAATATAGATTTTCTTAAATACATAATCAAATACCTAAATATCATGAAATATTAATGTTCTTATTGAATTCATAATAAAATACCTAAATATCATAAATTAGTATGCGTGTATATATATATTCACACATACACACACATATATTATATATCATAAATTAGTATATGTCATAAATAAGATATGTCCCTCATGTATGATGTAATGATATATATCCGAAGCAAAGCTCCAACGAGGAGAATTTTTTACCCTCATAATTTCTCTATCTTTCCATGCCCTCTTATTTGAATAGTTACGATTAAATCATATTAACATGTTATATTAATTTTTTATAGAGATAATAAGATAAAAAATAATATATAAAAAAAAAAATGAAAGAAGTCAAGAATAAAAGGGTAGAAAATCTCCCTCCAAACCACATGACGTGACACCACCTACTCTCCTCTAGATATAAAGCCGGCCAGCTAGGCGAAAAGGATCCGGATCATTTACTTAGGAATTTCTTGATCATGTCGTCCTTGTGCGCTCAATTTTCCATCTTTCCTTACTCGTACAAAAAATGAATCATGATACATCAAATAAAGCAACAAATTAAATACGGACCACGTGATGGTGGTTGAATAGGCCCATCAAATTCAATTGGACTTTGATCGATGTCTACAGGGTGGAGATATCAAAAAGTTATATTGATAATGAGTATGATTCTTTTCTTTTTTATTCTTATCATCTTTCCTTATCTTCGTTCGCACATTAATTTTTATCTTAATGTCTTTATAAAAAAAATTCAATATAAAATATTAACGTGACTTAATTGTAATCGTTCAAATAAAAGGAAAAAAAATGAGATAAAGATTAAGAGGAGAATCCTCCTCCTGTAGATAAAGCTGAAACATGATAAACGTTGTGCGGTGTGATGTGCCCTATATTAATTATAGATATGGAGCAACCTATCGGGCGTGCAAAAAGGAAATAATAATATAAAAAAAACAGAATTGTTTTTGCTATTTCAAAAATCTTATTTTGGCACTTCAAAATTTCTATAATTAGAAAAAAAAAAATACTTGTGAGGAGTGTAGAATGAGATTTGTGGAGTACTAATAACAGTTTCTTAAAAAAAAAAAGCAACTTAGTAACGATTTAGTGGTATTTATTTATAACTGGGAGGCTTTAGGTTCGATTTTCGTTAAAAATAAATTTGAACCATATTATTATTAACTTATTATGAAAAGCCTACTCTCCCTCCTCCCAAAAAATAACAACTAAAATAATTCATTGAACTTAATCAAGAAACTAGGACAATTTTTAACTTTTATTAAGACAAAGGTTATCTTACGAGCAAGATCAGTCGTTGAAATTAATCAATGATCTAAAATAATCATCAAATGTTATTAAGTTAAATAATATAGTACTTATTTATTTCTATCTTTTAAAATCATCAAAATTCAAAAAAACAAAAAAAAGAATACCATAAAATCTTTACATATATGTTACTTCTCCATAAAATAAAGAACAATGGGCAAGGCTTGGGACCCACGCACAGTCCCTCCCCTGTCATCGAAACAAAAAAAACCTTATATAAATAGTATACTAGTAACATATAAAAAAATTTTAACGAAAAACTTTCGATGCTATTTATTTTAACGAAAAATCATATTTTTACACTAAAAAATCAATCATTGTACTATTCAATTTACCTTTTATTTCGTTCTTATCATTAAAACTCAATATTTTTAAATATTTTTCATTATTTTTTTTTTATAATTTTATCATGTTAAATAATTAATAAAATATTATATTACTGAATCAAAATATCACATTACGTTATAAGCACATGTCATATAAGTTATCTCTGCAGTGCGGTGGGGCATACTCGTGAAATCTTATTCGCATTCACATGCCCCTTTTGCTGTTCTGGGACATGTTCAAAACATGTGAATACTCAAACCGCATTAGTTAATCATTGTACATGTTTTAACCGGATGGGACGGAGGGAGGGAATTATTTTTCAATAGGTCCGTACCACATGTCATTATTTAAGCATAGAGGTACTTAAAAAATAAAACATTTCTTTAATTATATAATAAATAACATGCAATATATCATTTTTTCTGAGCACAATAAATTTTTTTTTAAAGAAAATGGACGTTCGTGCTGTTGTATTGTACTGAACAAATGTTCTACCTTTGAATTGTTGTAGATCGGAAATGAACGTTGGATTGGTGGTGCTGAATGGAGAAGGTGTAATGAGAAGGGAAAATAATTTTCGCACACTATGCATGGGTGTGCCAAGAGAAAACGGGATAAACATAAATCGCTTCTCAATTGCTTTCATATTTTCCATTTTACCTTTGTTGTTGCTATTATCGGATTTTCCCTTTTGTGAAAATGTAACAAGGATAAAGTTTGATCCTAAGATAAAAAATATATAAATCATAGATTCGAGTAATTACATGTCGTCTGAATAGCATAAGATTAAGAGTGATAAATAATCACCTAACAACATCTTAATTAAATTACAAAAAATAAATACAAACAACAAAGCCTTATCCCACTAAGTGTGATTGGCTGCATGAATTGTAAAACGCCACTACACTCAGTTTTGCGCCACATCTTCTGACAAAACATAAATCACTGGAAAATATAAACCAAAACTGCTGTAGTGGCCAATCCCACTACTATAACTCAGATTTGAAGCTCAACCTGCAAGCCACCACAATGAGCTTCCAAAATTTAACTATCCTTCTATTCCTTGCATGAAAAAAGTAGGCGACTAGATTAATATCCTCACAGCAGACTTGATGGCAAGTAGCTCCTCTTCCCCGACTTTCTTCCACGCCCCGCCTATCATGAGATGTCCGTCGACATCTTCTGGTGATAGAACATCCTCACCTTCCGATGCAAAACCATCCGATGTCACCCTCATCTTCTTAGCACATGGGTTATCTAGTAGCTGCATTTCGGAACTATTTCTCTTGACGCTGCATTGGTTCAACTCCCACAACTCTTTTCTTCCTAGTAATTCAGGAACCTTTTCCGGGACATTGTTAACGTCCAGAACAGGAAGGCAGCCGGAAGACCCTACAGCTCGAGGCAACATTCCTATTGGACACGGGTTCCATGATTTTGCCAGAACCCATCTGTTAGTGTTTCCGACATGAGCATCTGCGGTCTTAACTGCTTTGCTCTTCCTTATGCGACGCTTAATCAGCTCTAGCTTCTCTGCTGCATGACTTATAGATTCTTCTTGCTCGTTAAATTGATTATTTAAGTTTATACGAACAGCTTCTTCTTCAGTACCATCTGAATTTGATGAAACAAACGAAGAGAGTTTGTGCAGTTTTCCCACTAGGAAGCTGTCCCCTGTCAGCTGTGCAAGATGGGCGGCAGAATCCACGAGCTTGTTATTAGCAGAAGCTGATACAACAAGACATTTACGTAGGAGTTCCATCAGAATTGCTTTTGAGACAGTTTTTTCTGCTGAAGAAACTTTGATTACGACTGCAGAGTCTTTTTCTTGGTGAGGCTTTAATCCTTCGAAATTTCCAACGAGCCAAGTAAACAGAGAAGAGAGGTGATCAACTTGGAGTATCTCTGCCCCACGGTCTGATGATGTGTGAAACCGTCCTAGACAAATTCATAAACTTAGCAACCAAGATAAGTACATTTGGATAATTTAAAGTTTTGGTGAGTATGTCTAGCTGTACCAAATGACGTTGAATTCATGCTATGAACTGAGAATATCAGATACAATCAGGGAAGGAAATTACCCAGCATGCAAATTCAAAAACTCCCTAAACTCAAGAAATCAGACTGTTCTGATGTGATCGTTATTACCGACTAGATCACTTAACAATGTCCAGGATAAAAAAGCAACCTAGTTACCCTGTAAAATATAATTTGAATCTATACACGACCTCAGCATAAGTTCTACAAGTCTATATCTGAATATGGAACAAATAATACAAAGAATAGGTCACAGGATTACCGGTCTCATATATCACTGCTTCCAGAGTCTCAATCTTATCAAGAACTGCATTCAGAAGAGCAATAAGCAACTCCGGTTCCTTATTTAAAATTTTTGTTATCACAAGCTTCCACTCGTTCAACGAAATAAGTAGTCCTGGGCCAGTTTGGGTGTTTACTGGAAGATCCGAGGAGTCAGTGGAATTTATAGCCTCCAACAAGAACTCCAACAGTACAGAAACAACCTCTGAGGAGAAGGAAGAATACATCCCACTAAGACTTTTCAATATCCTTGTGAGGTCTTTTTTTGAACCTGGATATGAAGTACCTCAATTAATAACCATACTTACAAAACATCAATGTGTTCAAACGACATCCTTCAAAAGTAAGATGACAGATTGGGATTCCTCTCTACTTGCCCAATCGATGGAGAAATAATGTTCATTAATCATGGACATCGCATCAGAATTAAGATCGCTGTGAGAGCATGCTATAAGAGAGAGTAAGTGAGGAACATTTTCTGAACATTTTAATCAACAATACAAATAAGACATGCAAGTATAAAAAGAGAAATATGCAGGTGTAGCATTACAAATAAAAAATGTTAAATCAAACCCAAAACATGACATACAGATGGACTACATGGAGATGTCTCAGTCGAGAGTATACATCGTACACATGATACTTGCCGATAATGACTTGTTTACAACAGCTTAGCTATGTAAATTCCATTTCCTAGGAACATAACGTAACAATCAATGGTTTTCTAACCTTCCCATGTGATTGCGAGATAGCTTGCTGATTGAAATACAAATTATGATAATCCATTCCCATTCCATCATAATGTATATTTTCCAAAACAAACAAAAAAATAAAAATAAAAGTAAAAAAACTCTGAATATGCATTTCAGCATGGGAGAAAATTACAGATTCGTAATTTTACGTACATTTTATATTCTGTCAGAATCATAAAATAATTATGGTCTAAGATTATTCCTTTACAAAGAATGGGTGAAAACTGAAGACAAAGTCCTAACCAGACAAACAGGAAATATCCCAAAGAAACAAAAGCATCACAATCCCTACAAAATGTAGCTGCTGCAAGTAACATGAAAAGATATATATGGTGTAATGCGTATTTGTTCTCAATCCAAAAGCACTGGAAAATATTGTATCCTATATATATCAGAACCCTATCTCAACCTGCAAGCAGCAATAGTAATGGCAAATGGAGAAGATGAAGTAGAAGGGAGCAGGGCTCCAATATATTTTTATGTTTGTATTTCTTTCTGTAAATTCTGATCTGATTACAATACCGAGAGCTAGTGCTCTTATACAAGTACAACTCAACATGCCAGCTGGCCAATTATAACAAACTTCACTAAAACAGGAATAAGCCTGATAATCCCAAGATTAAAACCTTTAATAGTGATTAAGCTAATCACTAATTACAGATCATATCATATAATCAATCTAACTTGAAGAAAATAAATTTCCATACCACACTTTTTCTTGACTTTTGAAGAATGGGGCTGAGGAGTCTCCTTAACTCTTAAGCAGAAGGCCAATTCATGGAATTTAGACCTAATTTCATTTCTGATCTCAGCAGTTTCATTACCATGAAATGGAATTTTCTTCTTCTGAGGCTCCCAGTAATAACACTTTAACCAATCAAGGGCCTAAAAACACCAACCATGGACAATGTTTAACTTCTCAAATTTAAAGCAAGTCACCCTCTTCATAATTCGCATATAATCATTGAAGTATTTCAGTAGGAAAAAAAAGGTAAAACGAACAAATCGTCATAAACTAAAATGAACTTGTAACAGAGGAGCCATAAAGGGTTAAGATAACTGTAAAGGGTCCTTTTTATCCTCAAAAATAACTTAGTAATATCTGGTGAATAAGAGACTAACCGTAAAGGGTTTGTTTTCAGAAACAAGTTTAATCTTCCCTATTCTTTTCTTCTCTTTTTGGGTCAATTAATCTTTCCCTATTCAAGATCTGAAAGTTCTAGCCCACAAAAGTGACTAGAAACATAGAGAGATAATAATATCATTTTGGTACGATTGAAATGCAGAATATAATGTTTTTCCAGCCAAAATAGGCTGGAATAACGTCAAGTGTAGAAAACCTGAAATAAGAATCTAGTCTCATCAGAAAATATTTCCCCTATGTTTATATGGAAAAAGAAAGCCGGTTTTCACAACTTAATGGAATTCAGAGATATTATCAATAAAACCAACATTCTGTGCAGCACCCATAAGTAATTAAATCAAACATCAAAGGAAGTCTTACTAGGATTCTTTTATAATTATTCATCACTAAATAAACTAGATTATAAAATCTAAAGATTATGATTAGGCATTTGAAGAATTTGAAGGTGGGATTCTTTTTTATATACCATGATATGTACCTTAAGTGAAGCAGTACGAACAACGACAAGTGTGGGAAGTTCACGGTGAGATCCCTCTGAAAATTAAAGCAATAAAAAAGTAAAAAATAAAAATAAAAAAAGATCAATGTGCAGTATCATGAGTGTTTAAAAATTACTTTAAATACCAAAAGCCCTGTGCGCAAGGTAGGCATAAGTCAAATGGGCATGGTTGGTTATCCAACAGAGATGCCTAAAGGCTTAACCAACTAACAAAAGATTACAAAATAAAAGTTGGAGCTGCTCACCATGACGAATATCAATCAGTGTACGTGGAATGCCGATTGCATCGGCAGCCACAGCAATTGAAACCTCAGTTTTTTTCCTTGTCTTCTCAACCACACCATTCACAAGCCTTCAGAAACAAGACAACATGTGTGAAGGTGATGTATTTATGTAGCATCACATGCAACAATGATAAACAGAAAAAGGAGGCAGAAATAAATATGAGCTTAAACATTAATCCCCTATGAATACTGAATTTCTCCGTTCTGTCTAACCATGACCTCAAAAACTGTGTTGATATATCAGTTATGTGATGGAAAAAGCTTTAAAAAAAATCTGCATGCTATACTTACAAGAACCCATAGCAGAAGATATTTTAAATTGAAGATAACAAGCAGTGAATACGTATCAAGAAAAAATTCCGGACCAAATTCTGGATGCTTAAGGATTCTGACAGATGACTGGTACTAAGAACATGAACATATACATCTACAAGAATTTAGTCAAAAGTTTTCTTCTAAAGACTTATTGAGTGACATGGTTCCAGGTATAGCTTAAACTGTATTGTAGCTGGGATAAGTCAAAGGCTATGCAATATTTGTAGAAACATGAAAAAAGACGACACTTGATGCAACTAGCTTATGTATCATACTAATTTTTTGCTCAGTTACAAGTTTAACATGCTTGCTACCCATACATGGAACGAAGTAGTCTACCTCTCAGCCAAACCTACTACAAACTACCTCCCAAAGAGAGAGTGAAAGAGCGAAAGAGTGTGTGTGTGTGTGTGTTTATTCAGCAGTATAGGTGATCAAGGATCATGTTTTTACTAATTATTGCACTGTGCTTATTAGGACCGTACTAAACTATGCATTGATCCATCACAAAAAGATAAGGATTAAAGAAAAGAATGGATAGATTTAATAGCACAAAATTAAAGGAACCTCACCTCATGATTGCCATACAGTATAACATGGCCAGCATTTCCTCTGAGAGCGAAACATCATTTGATTGGGCTGTTCTGCAATTATCTAAAGCATCATTTGACTGGTCCTTTCTATAAGTCAAAAACACATACACGAAGTTGGCAAAGTAGGACAATCTTTTGAAGAAATTCAAAACAATATATGAGATAGATATACAAACAAAACCACAAAGCAAACAACATTTAGCATGAAGTATCCCCTCCCACATCCCTACCTCCACTGGGTAAAAAAGGATAGAAGAAGTTGATCCAAACAGGCGCAGAGGAGTTGGGAGTAAAAGGTACCTAAAGTGAGGATCTTTTTGCTGAATTTCAATAATTGATGCTGTAACTTCAATCACAATAGGAAGACAGCCTCTGCTTCTCCATGTTGATATCTGCAAACAACAATTCAAACATCAAAAGAATTTATGTCAATGCCAAAAACCTCCAAAAAATTCAATAAGAAGGAAAAACCTCTTCAAAAAAATAATTGTGTTCATTATTTTCAAAATCATAGCAACGATACACAAGATTCAAACAGATTCAACAATACACTAAGAATTTAATTATGAGCCCGTCAAAACAATTATTTCCTTGACTACTAGAGAGACTAACAAAACAAGGAGGCATATCCACGTGAAATTTCTAACATAACATTATCTTTGGAAAACATTCCATGGTAAGCAAAATGAAAACATGAAGTTGGGTTTCTCTTACTCTTCTCAAGGCGGAGGCCACAATATCAGGTGAATTAGAAAAGAGAGATTCTTCAACAAAAAGCCATTCATCCCAGCTCAACCAGGGAACCAATTTGTAGCTGTACGATGATGATGACAACGATGATATACCCAGCTCCTCATTATCTCTTGATTCTTCCGTAAACCCTAAAAGTTCCTCCATTAGAACTCTTCCACCCGCTCTACACAACTAATAACCAAAAAAAAGTACAAATGAGAGAACAACAATAGGAAATTTTATACGAAATACAAAATAAATTCCCAGATTAAAACTCAAAAGAGGTAGCTATAATTCTGAGCTCTGATGCACGATACTTTACATTCTCTATACTATTTAAAGCACACAATATCAGAAATTCGCCCCCAACTGAAGTGTTAACATGATTGTCCAATTCTTTTGGTTTTATATGCACTAATTAAAACTGCTATTGCTACTGCAGCTCTGGATCAATCCAAAAGCCCTAATGCTTGAATAAAACTGACAAGCTACCTTAAAAGAAAAAGACAGCTTTATATATCTTTCAGTTACCTTGTTGAATCAAATCTCAGGCACCACTAGCTTCAATAATAACCTAACACAAAACCAACAACACAACAAACCATCTCTAGTTTCACTTGTGATTGATTATGATATAATAATGCACCATATAAACAAAAGAAGGAGATGGCAGAAAAGATGACAATTAACACCAAGAGTACAGCTGCACACATTAGGCGAAAGTAGATGTCAGCACAGTTTCCTAGCTAACAAGGTAGCACAAGAATAATTACAATCATGAAATAAACATTGATGTCTTAGAGAGAACTGTTTCTTCATTTTCTCAGTTCACCCTAAAATAAACGAAATCAAAACGTTGAGACCTTACAGATCCTCATTGTCTGATTTCTAAACTAAACCAACACATTCATGATATCATATATAGACACAAAGAATGAGAACTTTTGTATATCAATTAGACTTTTGACCACCCTCTCATCCCAAACTAGAAGGCACTCGATCGACTGACCCTAAAGGATATCCTAAGTTATAACTATGAAAGTAAAGCACACCAAGGGTAGGAAAAGACAAGAGAGAGAAGCCAATCTCAACATTTAACCTACTCGATAACCGTTTAACGAATAATTGTGCACAGTATGCCATGTCAAATGAAAAATAGTAAGAAACATTGGTAGCATTTTCTCAGTCCTTCAACTTCATCCCCACCAAAATTATGCTATCATTAAGGATTATATAGGAGGTTGGAGTTAGGCTATGAGAGCTTGTTCAACTTTAGTTCACCCACTATAAACCCACTTCAAAATTTACAACCATTGCAAAAAGAATCACCTATCAAATCCAAGTACCATTTTTTTTCTCTCTAGGATTCAAATTCAATTTGTTTTTTTTTTTTTTTTTCCTGCAAAAACTGCAAAACTATCCACACAAAAAAAACAATTTTAATTTTACTGAATAGCGATCAAGATAAAAGAAAGATTCCAAATTTAACACTCAAATTGACAGAACAAGTATGAGCTTATTCAGTATGAAATTAAGGGAATACCAGAACTAGCAACGGAAAAATTGTTCTAGAAAATCCAAATTTCCCAACTCACCAGCCAACTCGGCCGCCAGAAGCCGAGACAAACACTGTGACCGGCTTGGAAACGGCTGAGGAGTGGCTTGAAACAAGGTTGAAGCGACGGCGGCTGGGAAAAAGGTTGCAGCGACGGGAGGAAGAAAGAAAAACAAAAAAATTAAGACGCCAAACCACACGACGCCGTTAAGGAGACACTTATGTCAGTGTGTTCCCGACCAATAGAAATTAGACACCTGGATTATTTAATACTATAAACGGAAAGAAATTCTAATAATACAAACACTAATATGAAAAGTCTTTCAAATCCTTTAGAATTCTTACATAATATCTATTTGGAATTTACATAGTCGCCTATTGTGTGGTAAAAAATTATTGTAAATTATTTATTTAAAATTGAATATAAACAATCATTGACGAAAATTGATCCTACGATGTACGATGAACGGATATAATTAGAGGATCTAGTGAGGATTCTCTCGGGAGTGAACAATTTTTGTAAGTGAAATATTATTAAATTCGAATAGAAACGTTTACATAAAAAGTTAGAGTATTGAACAACCAGTCTAATTCGGTTTAGGAGTAAACCATTAAATGGGCTCATTTTAGCCCAATTGGAGGGCCCAACAGTATCAATACCCTTGTCGCTCCACCTCTCTCCCTCCCCCCTCGATCTCGCGGGAACAGAAAACGCTCGTGCTGTACCCGTTTTTTGAAAAGTTGCGAAACGGTTTACTTCTTCAAATAATCAGTTGCTCCTGCAGTGGTACAGTATCTTTCTCTCCCCCTTTCGACTAAAGTTTGAATTTTTATTAGTTCCTTGGTTGTTGATGAATCTAGGGTTTTCTGCAATTGTTTAATTTACTTGTTTTTCGGGTTTTGTGTTGCTTTGACTGAATTTGGGTTAGAGAATTGCTGAAAAAAAAAAAAAAAGCACATTTTTTCTTAAGTTACTGAAGTTTGTTTGGGTTGTTTTTATCAATGGTTTAAATTGGAGACGTTTTACATGTAATTTGAAAGTTTTAATTGACCGAAAAAGTTGAAATGTTGAGAGAACTTGCCCCACTAACCTGGACAGAAGGAATACTGCACGTGGGTACAATATTCCTTGTCAGCAGACTACCACATGGTTTCAGCTCCTGTGCTCTGATGTGTTGTAGCATGGGCAGCAAGCACGCCACCTTTACAGAAGGAATACTGCACATGGGCAGCAAGCACGCCACCTTTACAACATTTGTTTATTGCATGCAATTGTTTAAATGCATGCGTGTGTGTAAGATGTATATAATACAACCAACTGCCATTACAACTGTAAATCAATAACACAACCAAATATTAAAATTAATATGGTATCAGAGCTCAGGCAATCCTTTGCTCTGCTCTGCCTTCACTCTTCCGCTGCTATACTGTGAACAGCGACATCTGTTACTGCAGCAACCAGTGCACTGCAAGCTGCACACTCGCTGCCTTGCCGTCGCAAAGCTGCTACACAGCCATCGTCGTTGCTCTACCTGTCACAGCCATTAAGCACAGCCACAGAGCACAGCCAAGCACAGCCACTGCACACTGCCTGCCGACATGGCAACTGACTCTTCTAGCAAACACACCAAATACGAAGATCCCAGCGATCCTCTTTATCTTCATCACTTTGATCAGCCTGGAGCGATCCTCGTCACACACCCTTTGAATGACGAAAATTACTCCACTTGGAGCCGAGCCATGGCCATGGCCCTCAATGCCAAGAACAAGGAAGGATTCATCAATGGATCCATTAAAAGGCCCGAGTCTGCATCCACAAGTGAATTCCAACAGTGGACTCGTTGCAACAACTTCGTGAAATCCTGGCTGCTCAACTCTGTCTCGAAAGATATCGGAGCAAGTGTCATCTACAACAATGTTGCAGCTGATATTTGGAATGAGTTGAAGGAACGTTTCTCTCACACAAACAGTGTACATCTCTTCCATATTGAACAAGAGATACATGGAAGTGTTCAAGGAAATTTGAACATTGGTGCATATTATACCAAACTGAAAAGTTTTTGGGATGAACGTGATGCCATGTGCACTCTCCCAACCTATACATGTGGAGCTGCAAAAGAATTAATGCAGTTTCAGCAAAGTCAGAAAACCATGAAGTTTCTCATGGGCCTCATTGAATCCTACGCTGCGGTTCGTGGGCAACTTTTACTTATGGATCCCCTCCCTGTTGTCAACAAAGCTTTCTCACTTATTATTCAAGATGAGAAGCAAAGAACAGTTTCAATACATGCTCCTGGAAGGTCCTCAGTCACCGATACCGCAGCTTTCGCCGTGCGGGATAACATGCGAAACTCTGGTATGAATTTTTCTCTAAGAAATTCCCATCTAAAATGTGGTCGTTGTGATGCAACTGGACACACTTCAGATACCTGTCGTGCACACCTCAAGTGCGACTACTGTAATTGGAGAGGTCACACCATTGATCAATGCCGCAAACTGAAAAAGGTGAAAGACAACAGCAATAGGGGAGATTATCAGGATCGCAGGGGTTCCAATTCCAAGGCTAATCATGTTGATACCCAGCCAACGCCTCCAGCAACATCTCCTTCGTCCTATAACCTCACTTCCGAGCAATATCACAATCTGCTTGCACTCCTTGATAAGAGTCAATCCAACTCCACATCTAATCATGTCGGTACCACCTCTACTATGAATAACTTGTCAGGTGGAGTTTTTTGTGCTTCTGCTCTCAATAAGGGAATGGACTGGATTTTCGATACAGGCGCCACAGACCACATGGTCTGCTCACCAAGCTTAATGACCACAAGTGTTCCGGTATACAATCGACAAGTGCACTTACCCAATCATGCACTTGCCGATGTCACACATATTGGCACAGTTCATCTCTCGAATGATCTCACCCTTCACAACGTGCTTTGTGTTCCATCATTTAAACTGAATTTAATTTCTGTCAGCAAACTCACTAATACCTCATCTTGCTTTGTCATCTTCACTGATAAAATGTGTCTACTTCAGGGTCAACGATCGGGGAAGATGATTGGGACGGGAACTGAATGAGAAGGACTCTACTACCTTGATAATGTGATGAAAACCAGGTGCAATTCAGTGTCAATTGTTGCCTCTTCTTCTTCTCAGCTTTGGCATCAACGCCTTGGCCATCTTTCCAACAAGACCTTACGGCATCTCTCTACTTGCATTAAAATTTTGAATTTTTGTAGCATTGATGATTGTTTGATTTGTCCATTAGCCAAACAAACACGTGCTCCTTTTCCTTTGAGTTCTATCACCACAAAGGCTACTTTTGAGTTAATTCATGTTGACATTTGGGGAGGTTACCATGTTCCCACTATCACAGGGGCACAATATTTCTTAACTATTGTGGATGATTTCTCAAGATGCACATGGGTTTATTTAATGAATCACAAATCAGAAGCACGATCTTATCTCATCACTTTCATCCACCTTGTTGAAACACAATTTTCCACACGAGTCAAGGTTCTTCGTAGTGATAACGGTCCAGAATTTTTTTCAGATAAGGGGATTCTCCATCAAACAAGTTGTGTCTCTACTCCCCAACAAAACGGGGTAGCAGAGCGCAAACACAGCCACTTACTCAATGTTGCTAGAGCCTTACTTTTTCAATCTCATCTTCCTAAGAAATTTTGGGGTGATGCAATCCTCACTGCCACTTATCTCATAAATCGGACTCCCACTCCTCTTCTTCAAGGCAAATCACCCTATGAAATACTTCACCACAAACAGCCAGCGTATGCACATTTGCGAGTGTTTGGTTGCTTATGTTTTTCTTCCACCCACCACCATCGTCCCACAAAATTTGATGCAAGAGCCACACAGTGTCTTTTTCTTGGGTATCCATATGGCACAAAGGGATATCGAGTTTACTACCTTCACACGGGTAAAATCTTTATCTCCCGTGATGTTATTTTCCATGAACATGTGTTCCCTTTTTCATCTTCTGCTGCAGTTTCACCACTTGTGTTTCCACATACTCAAGATACTGCCTGTGATGATCTCATCATTCATCCGTCCATTCTATTGGAGCAGGATTCCGTCGATACATCCTCTTCTTCGCCGGTGAGTCCTGTTTCGGTTTCATCTCCTTTTCTTTCCACCTCACCACCTCGTCTTAAACGACCCACTCATGCACCTGGTTATCTTCAACAATATCACATCGACATCAACCTCCCTTCTCGGTCCGTCCCTTCATCTCACTCGGCGTTGACCATAGTACCAGGTACTCCTTACCCTTTGTCTGATGTCCTACATACGATCGTTTATCTGCTCGACATCGTGCTTTCACCACTTCCATTTCAGCTGCCATAAAACCCAGCTCATTCTCACAGGCTATACGCGACCCTCACTGGCGTTTCGCTATGGAAGAAGAACTGGCAGCCCTTGCTGCGAATAGGACATGGTCTCTGCAACCATTGCCCCCTGGCAAGAAGCCGGTTGGATGTAAATGGGTTTACAAAATCAAATTTCGATCCGATGGATCCATTGAGAGATATAAAGCACGCTTGGTTGCCAAAGGTTATAACCAAATTGAAGGCTGAGACTATCGAGAGACCTTTGCTCCGGTTGCAAAATTGACTACAGTTCGTCTACTCCTTGCTATTGCCTCGGTCCAACAATGGCACCTCCACCAGCTTGATGTTAATAACGCTTTCTTCCATGGTGATCTTGAAGAAGATGTCTACATGTCCTTGTCTCCTGGTTTCGAACGAAAGGGGGAGACACGAGTTTGTAAACTTCATAAATCTTTGTATGGGCTTAAGCAAGCCTCTCGTCAATGGTTTATCAAACTCTCTTGTGCTCTTAGAAAGCCCGGTTATCAACAATCCAAGGCAGATTATTCATTGTTCGTCCGAAACCATGATGGTAAATTCACTGCCCTCCTTGTCTATGTTGATGATATTATCTTGGCAGGAAATAACATACAAGCAATTGAAGATACCAAGTCTTTTCTTATGAAGCAATTCAAGTTGAAAGACCTTGGCCAATTAAGATATTTCTTGGGCATTGAAATTGCTCGCTCTAGCAAGGGGATCACCCTCTCACAGCGAAAATATGCCCTTGAAATACTTGAGGATGCAGGTCATCTTGGCGCAAAACCAGCCACCTCTCCTATGGAGCAAAACTTATCACTCAGAAAGGACGAAGGACAATGGGTTACTGATCCTTCCTCTTATCGACGACTTGTTGGGAGACTAATCTACCTGACAATCACGCGCCCTGATTTGGTGTATGCTGTCCATATTCTTAGTCAATTTATGGATAAGCCTCGAACTCCACACTTGGAGGCAGCCCAGCGAGTCTTACGATACGTTAAGCACACACCAGGGCAAGGTATTTTTCTTTCTGCAAGAAGTCCAATTCAATTGAATGCTTTTTGTGATGCGGATTGGGCCAGATGTCGAGACACACGACGTTCTACCACCGGATACTGTGTATTTCTTGGAGAATCCTTGATCTCCTGGAAAACCAAGAAACAAAATACTGTGTCACGTTCTAGTGCAGAGGCGGAGTATCGTTCAATGGTAGCAACTTGTTGTGAAGTCACTTGGTTGAAATCTGTTCTACAAGACTTGGGTATCAAACATAAACGTCCAGTCAAGTTATATTGTGATAATCAAGCGGCACTTCACATCGCTTCGAATCCGGTCTTTCATGAAAGAACCAAACACATAGAAATTAACTGCCATCTTGTACGAGAAAGGGTTCAAAGTGGAATGATCGAGACATCTCACATCTCAACCATGAAACAACCAGCCGACATCTTCACAAAGCCACTGAGCTTATACCAGTTTACGACTTTGCTTTGCAAGTTAGGAATAATCAACATTCATTCCAAACTTGAGGGGGAGTGTTGAGAGAACTTGCCCCACTAACCTGGACAGAAGGAATACTGCACGTGGGTACAATATTCCTTGTTAGCAGACTACCACATGGTTTCAGCTCCTGTGCTCTGATGTGTTGCAGCATGGGCAGCAAGCACGCCACCTTTACGGAAGGAATACTGCACATGGGCAGCAAGCACGCCACCTTTACAACATTTGTTTATTGCATGCAATTGTTTAAATGCATGCGTGTGTGTAAGATGTATATAATACAACCAACTGCCATTACAGCTGTAAATCAATAACACAACCAAATATTAAAATTAATATGAAATTTTTTTATGTTTTGGTTTCTCCAATTGCAATTTAATTTCTTGGATTTGCTTTTGTTAGTGTGTATAAAAGGAGACTGGTTTCTTTTTCTTTTTTTTTTTTAAATTAATTTTTGCTTAAAAAAGAATGAAGCTGTACTTAAATGAAATTATGCCTTAATTAGCTTTGGTGAATGGTTATGTGCAGTGTGGAGCAGGGACAGATCAGTTTTTGGTTAGGAGATGAAGCGGAAGCGAAAGAACAAGCAAGGAAAGCCCAAAGGTTCTGTAGCAGGAGGAAATGAGGCAATTTCAAGTGGGGCTATTGTAAATTTGGAGGATGGTACAAGTATGTATGAAGATGGTAATTACCATAATAAGTATGAGTCTGGAATGGTCGACCAGGACTGATCAGCATGTCAATATTGCCAATATTAAATCCTGACGGCTCAATTGATAGGGGAGTTGGGAAATCAGTGGGAAGAGTTAAAGTGAAGCTTAGGACTTCCTGCAAAAACTGCAAAAACTGCAAAACTATCCACACAAAAAAATCAGTGGGAGTTTTTTTTTTCCTGCAAAAACTGCAAAACTATCCACACAAAAAAACAATTTTAATTTTACTGAATAGCAATCAAGATAAAAGAAAGATTCCAAATTTAACACTCAAATTGACAGAACAAGTATGAGCTTCTTCAGTATGAAATTAAGGGAATACCAAAACTAGCAACGGAAAAATTGTTCTAGAAAATCCAAATTTCCCAACTCACCACCCAACTCGGCCGCCAGAAGCCGAGACAAACACTGTGACCGGCTTGGAAACGGCTGAGGAGTGGCTTGAAAGAAGGTTGAAGCGACGGCGGCTGGGAAAAAGGTTGCAGCGACGGGAGGAAGAGAGAAAAACAAAAAAATTAAGACGCCAAACCACACGACGCCGTTAAGGAGAGATTTTAGAGTTCCGCAACTCCAACTCACTTATGTCAGTGGTGTTCCCGACCAATAGAAATTAGAAACCTGGATTATTTAATACTATAAACGGTAAGAAATTCTAATAATTCAAAGTTTACAAACACTAATATGAAAGGTCTTCTAAATCCTTTAGAATTCTTACATAATATCTACTTCTAATTTACATAATCGTCCATTATGCGGTGAAAAATTATTGTAAATTATTTTATTTAAAATTGAATATAAACAGTTATTGACGAAAATTGATCTCACGATGTACGATGAACGGATATGATTGAATGATCTCCGGGATCCTCACAAAAAGGATCTAGTGAGGATCCTCTCTCGGGAGTGAACAATTTTTTTTAAGTGAAATATTATTAAATTCGAATAGAAACGTTTACATAAAAAAGTTAAAGTATTGAACAACCAGTTTAATTTAGCTTAGGAGTAAACCGTTAAATGAGCTCATTTTAGCCCAATTGGAGGGCCCAACAGTATCAGTACACTTGGCGCTCCGCCTCTCTCTCCCTCCCCCCTCGATCTCGCGGGAACAGAAAACGCTCATGCTGTACCCGTTTTTTGAAAAGTTGCGAAACGGTTTACTTCTTCAAATAATCAGCTGCTCCTGCAGTGGTACAGTATCTTTCTCTCCCTCTTTCGACTAAAGTTTGAATTTTTATTAGTTCCTTGGTTGTTGATGAATCTAGGGTTTTCTGCAATTGTTTAATTTACTTGTTTTTAGGGTTTTGTGTTGCTTTGACTGAATTTGGGTTAGAGAATTGCTGGAAAAAAAAAAGCACATTTTTTCTTAAGTTACTGAAGTTTGTTTGGTTTGTTTTTGTCAATGGTTTATGATTGGTTTAAATTGGAGACGTTTTACATGTAATTTGAAAGTTTTAATTGACCGAAAAAGTTGAAATTTTTTTATGTTTTGGTTTCTCCAATTGGAATTTAATTTCTTGGATTTGTTTTTGTTAGTCTGTATAAAAGGAGACTGGTTTCTTTTTTTTTTTTTAAATTAATTTTTGCTTAAAAAACAATGAAGCTGTACTTAAATGAATTATGCCTTAATTAGCTTTGGTGAATGGGTATGTGCAGTGTGGAGCAGGGACAGATTAGTTTTTGGTTAGGAGATGAAGCGGAAGCGAAAGAACAAGAAAGGAAAGCCCAAAGGGTCTGTAGCAGGAGGAAATGAGGCAATTTCAAGTGGGGCAATTGTAAATTTGGAGGATGGTACAAGTATGGATGAAGATGGTAATTACTATAATAAGTATGAGTCTGGAATGGTCGACCGGGACTGATCAGCATATCAATCTTGCCAATATTAAATCTTGACGGTTCAATTGATAGGGGAGTTGGGAAATCAGTGGGAAGAGTTAAAGTGAAGCTTAGGACTTCGAGAACAATGGATTCTCAGCCTACTTCTTCTGATGCATACACACAAAGTGATACAGATAAGAGTGGCCAACAAGTTTTTTGGGAAAGACAATGTGTGGTTTCTGAGAAAATGGAGGAGAGTGCCAATTCATTGCATGAAATAAACGTTGGTGCTTCTGGGAATGCGGCGAAGAAAACTGGGAGTGTAAAGATTAAAACATCAAAGGAGTTGGGGTCTAGTGTCAACCACAGTACTGATCCTGTTCCTGCACGGACTGAGAGTCCACATAAAAGAGAATCGAAGGAGGCTGGTCAAGATTCTCGTTATAACAAGCAAGAATTAGATACTGCACTGACGGTTTGTTAAGAATTTTGAAGTAAATCGTGTTTCTTTTGGGTCATGTAAACCTTTAATTTAGTGTCGTCAGTTTCTGTTTCAAGTGTGCTTTGGTGTACGTGCTTATATTTGTCTTCACTTATCACTTACACAGATAGTAAAGAAGGTGATGAAAATGGATTCTTCTGAACCCCTTAATGTCCCTATGAATCCTGAAGCTTTGGGAATACCTGTAAGTTTGATTTTAGTTTGTGCTCAATGTACGTGGATGTTTTTTGGTGCAAAACAAATTTTATGTTATTTTTTTACCCTCAGGATAAGAAAGAATTTAATTTGAATTTGACAATGGGAGAGCACGACGTAAAGCACATGGGACCAAGTTAAGCACGTTTGATGGACTATCGGTCCCATGTGCCTCAATGGGATGATTACAACACTCGTAGAAGTTCATTTTGCGACTCAAGTCCATCAAACGTACTTAACTCTTGTCAGATACACATTGCACAAAAATTTGAACCTGGAAGTCTTGAACAATGCCTTTTCTTTTTCTTGGTTTTTTTTTTTTTTTTTTTTTTTTTTTTTTTTTTTGTGTGTGTGCTCCATTTCATCTCTTTGAGGTTCAAGTTCCGACTGTTATGCTATGAATACTGCATCATACCTAATTTCCTTTCTTCATGCTTTTATTAATGACATTGTGTTTTGTTTTGTGGGCTTGGGGTTTGTCTGGAATCAGGATTATTTTGATGTGATAGATACACCAATGGATTTTGGAACAATATGCAGTAATCTTGAAGAGGGTCGCAAGTATAATAATTCCGAGGATGTTTTCAGAGATGTGGAGTACATTTGGAACAATTGTTACAAGTATAACAGTAAAGGTGACTACATTTTGGATCTTATGAGGCGGGTGAAGAAGAAGTTCACCAAGTATTGGACTGCAGCCGGGTTGTATAATGGACAACCAAGAGGAACTAATGGTGAGTGTTTTAATGATAAGGACAAAATAAAGAGTAAAGTGAATAGTACCAGGATTAACTTTTTAGTGTAAAAATATGGTTTTTCGTTAAAGTGAACAGTAAGGTGGGCTTTTCGTTAAAACTTCAATTTAAAGGAATTACGTGCAGAGTGCACTGCTATAGTCAACTTAGTTTCACTTACAGTCATCAAATCCAAGCCGATAGGGATGGTGTTTTTGGTTTAGTCCGTTTTGAAGTGTACTCTTGCCTTCGGTACTCCGAAAAAATGGAGGCATTAGTATTGGCAATGAGGCAATCCTTAATTTGGAAAATAAAACATCGTTTACATGGTCATCGATTTACAACCATTAACTTGACATCTACTGCTTAAAAATGCTTCCGTGTTCATGCACTTTTTGAGAAATTTGGATCAACAATGGCCGCACCGTGGGCTGTGAAAATTGGCGCCTAGTGTATAACCCGGAAAGTTGAATCAACAAACATCCACTGTAGAATTACTGTCGGCTTTGGTGCAGTCGCGCGAGAGTCCCATGAACAAGTGCAAACATAGAACGTTTACCCATAATGCAAACCCTGAAGACACGTCTTCTCTTAAGAGTCCACAGAAGTCCACGGCAAGCATCAGACAGAGTTGCCGTCTTCATCTCATGGCAAATCGTACTTCACTTGTCCAAGGTACAGACCACAAGCAGGCGCCATGGGACTAGCAGCAGTCACCATCTTTGCATTCAAGATCCTCTCAACTGTAAATTCCATTTCATTAGGACAGAACAAGGGGTTAGATCATTACAAGAGAAGGAACAAACTGCAAAGAATAAAAAATATGGAAGAATCGAAGCTGCCCACCATCAGGTATTCTTAAATCTCCGGTGCCAACGCATTTGAGTACACCAACAAGCAGTCTAACCTGCATAAATCTCGACAATCTCAGTAAACAGATTGTAACCGCTTGAATTGGAGGTAGATAGACTATAAACAGTTCTGTAGAACTCATGACACAGTGCTAATTAAAGAGGGCACAACGCATTTGCATGAGAGATTTACAACGTGAAAATTTTGAAAACTCAGAAAGGGGAAGAAAAAATTTCTAGTCATGTAAACAAAAACATTGTTAATATGTATACTGCAACTGAATCCCTGCTCATTTTCACCGAAGTTCCTAATGATATATTTGTTAAGTTATTTTATGGGGGATGGTGGTATAGTCATTAGGGACCTGAACACGGAAATACTTTTAAACTAGCAAAGTACACACTCAAAAAGAAACCAAAAACAGTGCAAACTCGAGAAACATTACCCTCTCCCTGTGAACAGAAATCAAGATCACATAAACAGCAGGTGTTAATTTAAAAAAAAAAAAAAAAAAAATTAGAAAAAGACGTTTAGGAAGAAGGAACATTTATATTTAAACAGCAAGTTAACAAAGTGTACAGTTACATAATTTTAGAGCATTAGTCTTTTGTCTTTAAAAAAAAAATATATATATATATATATATATATATAAACACACACACATATATGTGTGTGTGTGTGTGTGTGTAATTACAGAGCATCCAACACATACAGGAAATAAAAGGAAATAATATGCAAGAGGTTTAGGAAGAAGAGCTCAACCTGGTGGTACAGAAAAGAACGTGCTCGTGCGGTTACCACAAAGCAACGGTGCTTTTTTCTCACGCCAAATCCTAGTCCTCCATTGAAACTAGAGGATGTATCAGTCTCAGATTTGTTAGCGTGGGCATCAGGATCTTCCTCCACCAAATTGTTTTGTTTCCTCTCCATTATTGATGGAAAATAAGGACTTGACACTACCTCAGAAACATTAAGTTCATCCAACGTTCTGATCGGTGATTTTGCCTATAGATAACATAATTTAAAAACATTAAATTAGAAATAGAAATCCGTATCACCTAATCAAGTCTTCAATGAGTTTAACCGTGGAGTACGGACACTTAGGACTGTTTCTATTCCAGTCTTGCCTATGATAGCAGGAACCAAAAACAACTTAAACTCGCAGATAAGTTCTTGCCAACCTTTTGGTGAACTTTAACTCACAGATGCTTCGTCAATCTGAATGAAGATTAAGAAAAGGAATATCTCAAGAGACAGTGGATACCAAAGACCATAAAGAGATGGGAATATAATAGATGCTTCTTCAACGAATAAAGACACATCTCATAGTACACACTTTTTTTTTTGGGTTGAAAAGAAACAAAACCCTCATCATATAATATCAGTGTCAAAAGCAAACAAGGGGAAGAACATTAAATCCTAGCTAATTGGGAGGTGAGGAACAACCTGACAACCCGCTGCCCTAAAGGAACTAAAATCATGATGTCCAACCAAAACTTTGCATGCTTCCTGCATCAATTTGAATCAAGGTAATTGCATTAGACGGAAAATTAATGACCAGATATATTTAGAGCAAACATATTATTTGGAAAACTGCTAAGGAACCTGCATAGCACAAAGATCCAGCTCCTCAGGTACATGCCATGCGCGGTCTTTTTCAAAGGTTGACAAAGGCTCTGGTCCAAACAGAAGACGGTAGAAATACCTGAAGAAATTTAAACGAAGCCTGTGAAACAATAAATCATGTATGGTTCTAGTCACTGAATTTAATTATACATGAATCAGGCCTAACTACATTATTCTGACACAATCCAAAACAAAACTGCTATGTTAAACATTCTAACAGCAATTAGCGTACAGTAACCCAACCAATGGAAGGTTATGATCAATTCTACAGAAGTTTCATTGGTGGATACCACCGTACCATGTGAAATGATAGATAGCTGCAATCTTGTTTACATTTGCCAGACTAACTTGAATGTTCTACCATCTAGTCAAATAAGCATGGAAAAATCTTCATGCATACTGTTACTAACATATATATGAGTCCCCAGACATAAGATTGCATTTGTTTTCTCCATAATCGAGATTCATGAGTACTTACGTGCGCTCTTGGGCTTTATATCGAGCATGAAAATCAGCTGGAACACTTCGAACATCTATCACCATTACATCACCTTCATTCTTCTGATGGAACAAAAACAAAGTGTCAGGATCTCCTCATTAGAACAAAACTATAAAATATCAATTGGCTCTGGTTTTAAATCCGCAATCCACATATACAGTCAAACTAAGTCTCCAAAATGATATTCTTGTGATTCGAACAATTAAAAGAAAGCACACCTGTAAGAAATGATTCACAGCTCTTTTGACAACTGAAGGTTCATGGGGTTCTAACTGCATTTAAACACAAACAAAAGTAACTTTTATAGCAACCAGAACTGTTCAAATATGATATCTTTATAATTCTTTTACCACAAAGTACAAAGGAAATTTAAATTGGTTGAGTGTAGGTGCCTCTGTGTATGCAAGCAACAAATGTTCGTCTACCCACGCTGAATACCAACATAGGGCTATTAAAAGACAACGATTATCACCGACGCACTTTCTTTAACTAAAAGGTCCTTGAACTTCGAAGGTGGCTCAAAGGCCTAGTCTTTGATTTCAGAATATGATTTTTTTAACAGATTGATAAACATCAAATTTACTGCAACCTCATGGGAATGAAACAGCTTCCATGACAGAACAACCAAGAATGCTAATTTAACTGCACTACTTCACTTCTCTTGTCCCATATTATATGCAGTGCATCACTGTTATAACATATTATTTTTAAATGACTTACCACTTCACCAGGCTTCCTTTTGCTTATGCGCTCGACATCTACATGACAAACATTTGACAAGGCATGGACTCCTGCATCCTACAACAACAAAAAGGAATACATCCACCCCATCTCCCAGTTAATATAATGCTTGCTAGAAAATAAAGACGACAAAGTGACACTTAATACTGTCACTCTTATACTTTTTCCGAGTTACGAAATAACAAGTCAAAGAAAACTAGTGATAGTAAATTCCAAATACAACGAAGTCACAAGTAGACTTACAGTTCGACTGGAACAGAATATCGAAACCGGCTGGCCAATAAATTTACGAAATGCCTCCTACAAAATTCAAAAAAAATCAATCAACCAACCACTTGATTTGCAACAAAATGAACATTTCGAACAATTCGTTCACCGCAACTCAACGATCCCATGACGGAGGAAATGAAAGGACAATACAATTCAAAAGCAATGAAATTTTCATTGGTAAAAAAGACGTAGCATTTATCACTCAAATCTCAAATTTCACAGAAATCACCTCAAGGACTCCAACAACTGTGCGGCAATTGGACTGCTGCTGCGAGCCCGAAAAGCGAGTACCAATGTACTCGATTGCCAGTAGATACCGCTGGATTCGAGCCTGTTGGCTCATCGGTTGAGGTTGCTGTGACTCCTGATCGCCGTCGCTGAGATCGTCGGCGGTTTTGGAGACCTTTGGAGGCCTTTGGGGAGATTGGGAGCTACTGATGCTATCTAGTTCGAGTGGGTGCTTAAGATTTTCTGACATTGATTTTATCTTCGTAATTTCTTCGGCCCCAAACAGTGAATTGGGCTCTAGGGTTTTGGGATTGCAAAGTTTCGAACGTTGGGAAATCAGGGTTTAAGGGCTTTAGCTTACCGTTTGAATGCAGGGTCGTACCAAACCCGACCCGCATTGCAAAAAAATTGAAAATGCCAAAAAACAGAGTAAAAAAAATCCACTAAAGAATCCATCACCCAGATGACAGAACACCAATCATAAGAACAAAAGTTGACCGCCACCACCGATCACTCATAGTTTTGGATTGTCTACTAATAAGAAGAGATGAGCACAGAACCTAAAAGTACTTTCCGATCGTTCAAGCTGGTTGGCAGACTTTGACAACTATCTAGCACGGAGTTCCAAGGATAGGTTTGTCCAGACATAACTCCAAGCCATGCGTTGGCCGTCGATGGGAAAAAAAGTCTATGAAGAGATGTAAATGTTGTCAGGCACAACTCTCGACTAAAGTACTTTCCAACCACTCTTGGGGGAGCAATGTGCACACCACTCAATACATGTCAACCCGGAAAACCATGCAATTAGTTTTGAGCAAATATCACTTCTCTCCACGTGTCATATGGATAATGGAGAAATAGCTTATAGGTCATATCTACGTCTTCGGCCCATTAAATGATAGGGCAGTGAGAAAATTAAAAACCTAAGACCTTTGCGGCTCACTTAGGGCCTATACAAGATGGTAAAGTGTTATTCTAATCCACAACAAATGTATATCAGATCACTACAATAGACGTAACCCATATTTCTGAGTGAAACACTTAAATTCTTTTGTTCATAAAGTAGCTTTATATTCCAAGCCCAAAAAACAGTTGATCGTGCTGGTTTGTGTTGGCCGCCCAGTAGTTTTGAGCATAAACAAATTTAATACGATGCTGACCGCGCATTTGGGTTGACTCTACAATATTTTTGCATGATTTGAACCGTTCACTTTGTAAATCTTCATTTAAAGATCATCCTTACATAAATTCATCCAAATCAAAAAAGCGTTTTAGTATCTAATTGTGACATAGAAAATATACACAAGACCAATTCTTTGGAAAACAATGAAACGATCAGGTCAACAATCAATTGGCTAAATGATTTTTAATTGAAAAATGTTAGGAATACCACATTGATGCATCATCACATGTGACAAGTGATTTGTACATGCCACATCAATTAATGAGTTTATTTAAATGAATATATTAATTTTATGAATCTCCTGCCACATGTAATGATGCACTAATATGATATAATTATTAGATCTCCCAAGCATTAATCTTTTCAATTTGGCCAAACTAATTTCTTTTTCGTGTTGGTAAGGACTAAACTAATTGTTTTGGTTGGTGAAGGGGGAATATACTAGAGGGAGCCATGGGGGACAAGAGGGCTACTGCTCACATTGTCAATATTCTTTCTACATTTCTTGACCAGCTGCTCCTGGCATGAACAGGTAAAATGTATTTATTATATCCAACTTGTCGGGTTAATTACTAATTAATTAGCATGGTGCATATACAAATTGGAGTCTTGGTCTTGAGAGTATACATGCCTATATTTTTTATTTGGACTCTCGTCAAAAGTTTTTCAATTGCTCACCTCTTTTCACATTCTCTTCAAACGCAATCGCTTTTGTTTATTCAAATTATCCAAAAAATATCATGATTTCACTTATCTGTATGAAAAAATGATGGTGGGACAATTTCTCTTAATAAGTGCATATTTTTTATCTTATATAAATATTGTGTATCAAAAGTGAGAGTAAAATAGGAAAAATAAGGATATGATTGTTATTTTCTGAAAAGATACAAAAATAACTATTTTTCCCTCCTTATGTAAGTATTGTCTATTGTGGATCAAAAGTGAGGGAAAAATAGGAAAAAAATGGGCAAAAAGTTGACAATGAGGGTTCTCTTAATAATAGTACTAGCGGAGAGTAGGGGTGGGCACGGGTCGGGCCGGACTGGGGGCAACATTTTCTAATATAGGAACCGGACCCAACCCAGCCCGGTTGAAACGGGCAGATCTGGGTCGGGTCCACGGTTCCTTTGCTTTTTTTTTATTTTGTTTTTTTTTCTTTTTTGGGATACAATTCAATCGATTTGAATTTGATACAATCAAGCCAGCATTGACAATAACAATCAAATTAATGGGCATGTCAAGATCTATCAATAACTATCATAAACAAGCAATTAAACACAAACAAAACCAAAAAAAAAAAAAATCAATTGAGATTAAGGTATCCATCCATGCCCACACCCCTCCTTCGTATTCTTCTACAACTCAATAACACCGCCCAAACCACCGCCACTCAATGCTATCTCCACTCATGCCACCTTACCATTAGATCCAAACCCACCAAACCCAGTTCCAAATAGCCACCCACAATGAGATTCAACACTGCCCAACTCAGATCTGCCTCTTCTCCTGCTCAAATTCAATTTAATTCAACAGAAGTTTCAAACCCAGTTGATTCAAATTCAATTCAATAAAAGATTTGAAATTGACACATTACAAAGGTCAAGGTTCAAGAACCCAACAAAATCCCTAAATCTAGAAACCTTAATTTAATTTTCAATCCTAAATCCCTAAAACGTAATACCTTAAAACTGAAGAGGACGAATGATACGTCATGCGCTGCAGATATGGGTCTAAGTCAGATGGAGAAGACGTCGTTTCGAGTTGTTTGACTTCGTATGTCCCTTTGAGTTCGTCAGAGAGAGAGAGACTGATTTCCAAAGAGTGAGTCAGGAGAGATCGAGGCCTAATGATGATGGCAGCAGACGACAGGAGACTGGGAGTGAGCTAGAAGAGATGGAGGTCTGACAATGATGGTGGTGGGGTACGGAGCTGGGACGGTGGAAGGCTAGGAACGGGTAAGGAGGAGGTCTCGAGGTATGAGAGAAATGAAAGGAGTCGGGGATGAGAGATCGAGAAGACTAGGGATGAGGACAAGAAATGGGCCAGGCCGGGGGCCCGTTCCTTCCTATTTCAAGACCCCGCCCGCCTCGATAATTTCATATACCTGAACCGCCCCACCTCGTTTTGTGTTTAGAAATTTTGAACCCACCCTGAACTTGAATTACGCGCCCCTACCCTCGGTTCCTGTACCCGTTTGCCCAACCCTAGCAGAGAGCACACGCTTTTTGTGTATGAACAATTTCTTTTCATAAGTAATAAGTGCATATTTTTTTTATTATTACATAATTATTGTTTTGTCATTCTTATGTAAATATTGTGTATCAAAAGTGAGGGTAAAAATTAGAAAAATAAGTATATGATTGTCATTTTCTCAAAAAAAAAAAAAAAAAAAAAAAAAAAGAAGGGCAAAATAGGAAAAATAGGGATATAATTGTCATTTTATCAAAAGGTACAAAATTACTATTTTGCCCTCCTTTTGTCTACAGTGTGTTTCAAAAGTGAGGGCAAAATAAGAAAAAAAATAGGGAAAAAGATATATCTACAAAAATTTATTACAGATCTTCCAGATGCTATGCAAATTGGAGTCTTGGTCTTGGAGTACACAAATTTATTAAAGATCTTCCAGATGCTATATTGCATCACATACTTTGAGTTCGTTATATACAATAACAATGAAGTCTTTTCCTACTAAGTGGAGTCGGCTATATGAATCCTAGAACGTCTTTACGCTTGATTCTGTGTCACATCTTTCATTAGATTCAAGTATTCTAAGTCTTTTCTTAGAGTCACCAATTTGTAATGAAGAGGTCAAACAACGAATTATATTTGTTCATATATATCGAATATATATACAAGTAAAAATTTTTTACAAGCCTATGAAATAGTCTAAGTAAACAATGAAATGCTTGGTTTCATATGATTACGTTGAAAGGAATCGAATCTTTGTACAGGCAAGTTGTTCGTTATATAATAATACATTTATTTTTGCATTTTCGGTAGGGACGAGTACTGTGGCTGGTCATGATGGGAGATGTCTCTTTTGTCTAGTCATTTTCTGGTGTGAGAAAAGAGGGGTGTTTGGATATAGCAAAAATACTAATGGGTGTTTGGCTTAATGTCGTTTAAAGGGTTTCGAAATGAAACGTGGTTGACCAGTTGACCTTATCCGCTTCAGAAGTTAGTGTATAGGATCCTGAGACCCCAAGAAATATTACCCTTTTAAGAATTATTAAGCTCGTTAATTCGGTGTAGCAGCTTGAGCTAGTAGTTTGAGCTTATGGCTGCCCCCACAGTGGCGTTAGATATTGAGAACCGGACACGGGGAACCGAGAGGTTAGTCGACGAATAATTAATATGCTTCTTTCTTTTTTCATCTTTTTTTTTTTTTTTTTCAACTGAATAAGAATAGGTTTAAGATTTGATTCCTTTCAACGTAATCATAGGAAACCAAGTATTTCATTGTTTACATATTTCTGACTATTTCATAGACTTGTAAAAAAAATTTACTTGTATATATATTCGATATATATGAACAAATGTAATTTCATTTCAATTGCATTAAGCTCACTTTTGTTGGTTCCTAGTACAGTTCTACGACGGATTAATTCATTTGTGCATTCTTTTTCATCCAATTTGATGAGACTGCAATTGTTTTTGCGATAAATATATGTTTTTATTTATCTTTCTATTGTTTATGCAGCACTGCAGGTTCTCAAAATAACAGAATGGGAAGACAATTAACTAATTACATGAGAATAGATGGAGGACGTTCACGTTCATCAACCAAGACGGGAAAAGGGGCAACCGTGAAGGAAATTCTTGATCCACGGGGACGCTTCGGCGTAATATGGTCTAAGATGTTTGTGATTTCATGTGCGATTGCAGTCTCGCTCGATCCTTTCTTCTTTTACATTCCGGTCGTTGTTGAGGAGCAGAAATGCATAAGGAAGGACACGAGTTTGAGGACTGTAGCTCTCCTCTTACGTTCACTCACGGATATGACCTTCATAATACATATTTTACATGAAGTTCGTGTTACTAGTACCAACACTACTGCTGTGGCCATCTCCATCTTAGTTGACTTTCTCGCCATTCTTCCCATCCCACAGGTAAACCTAAACATTTTGGTAAGTAAAATGTTTGCCGAGAAAAACTTTATCGATTGGCTGTTTCTGCTATATGACGGTGAGTGGCTAAAACATGCAGTTTAGATGACATGTGCCCATTTAAAGACACACCGTTTTTAACTGTTTATGTCACTCTACATTAGGACGAAAACCTTTTTCTTTTTCGTTAATATTGTCATAGTTTTCTTTATAACTTTTGAACCACATTATTGCTAACTCATTGTGATGCACAAAACGGTTAAACTTTGGAACAACGTAAAGTGTCAAGTTATGACCTTCGCAAGGTTGCTTCGGTCACTAAGTGTAGGTAAATATGTAAAGAGATAGAGATAAGGAAACAAACACAAAATATACATGATTGAGATAGAGATTTGGAAACCAACACAAGATATACATGGTTCATCCCAAGTTGGGTAGAGTTCTCATTAATAATGTAAAATTTACTAACACAAAGGTTTAAGCACAATCATTAGTAGTAAGTTCTAATAATGGATTAAGTGGAATAATAGTACAGGGGAGTAATTATAGGAGAATGGTCTCCTTTTATAGTTGAGGGGAGTCGCTCACTCTCGTTCGTGGTTGATGTGGGACTTTATGAGCTTTATTCTGATGTTGACACGTAACATGTTGTGATTGGCCTCTCGGTTAGAGCAAAACTTATGTGCTTTGGCAGGGGTGCCTCAACACGAATCCTTCCATGGATCTCTGAATGTATAAAGTTCACAGGTACTCAATAATTTTGGAATTGATAAAGTATATGGGGTACAAACAAATCATATTATCCAATGTGTAACTAGATGATTTCTCTTCGATATATAACACTCTTGACTCTAATTTAAATCCTTTCAATTTGTTTAGGTGGCAATATTGTTGTTCTTTCTAGATCTGAATGGCTCTGAGTATTTTTACAAAAGGAGTAAGATTTTGAATGCGTTTCTTCTCCTTCAATATCTACCAAAGGTGTATCGGATTCACTTGACCTCGAAGAAACTTAAGCCGAAGGCTGGAAAATGGGCTAAAGGGGCATTCAATTTCTTCCTCTACATCCTTGCTAGTCATGTAAGTTTCAATTACATTAATTCTCATATATAATTCCTTTAATCTTTCTTTTTATTTTAATTTTTTTTTCTTTGCTCAAAGTTTTCTCTTAAAAATTTGTCTAATAGCATTCATCTTCATTTTGTAAGTGAAAAGTCTTAGGTTCGACTTTCATAAACAACAGCAAATTTTGGTCCACTATGTAGCTTAGTCAAACTCCAAACTCCAATATCGTTGTATCAAAAAAATAATCCTAAAAAAAAAACTTATGAACAATATATAAGAAACTTTCTAAAGAAAACCCTAGTTAACCCCATAATTATGGCAACACATGACACCAATCAGAGAAAAAAAAATAGTAGTCAGCTTGATAGTTTTAGCGGACCAAGAAACCAATAGCTAGTCTAACATGTTTTTAATTCATTTTGCCAATTTTAATGAATAAGAACCAAATTGTTATTGGTCCAAAATCACACAAAAGAGCAAAATGTGATTAATCCTTTATTTTTCAAGAACTTAGCCTTTTTGTACTTGTTTTAATTACTAACTACGTACCTTGCTGGTGTTTTAGATAACAGGAGCTTTTTGGTACTTTTATTCTATTCAACGAGAGATATCATGTTGGCATCGTGCTTGTATGCATCATCCTACGACTCCAGCATGCATGTCTACATATTTATGCGATGGCACCACTCCTACAACTTCAAGAAATATATCCTTCCTTGGTGAAAAGTGCCCTACCAATCCAACAAATGCAACCCTATTTGATTTTGGAATGTTTAGTAGTGCCCTCGAGTCTGGTACCACGCAGTCAATGAACATTCCACCAAGGATCTTTTACTCTTTTTGGTGGGCTCTCCGAAATTTAAGGTTCGTAGATTTACTTACAACATAAATATTTTCTTTTTCATCAAGTAATTAATAGAAGCCTGAGTATACATTTTTGAATTTGATATTAAAGGTGGGTGATAAATCGATGTGTTTTTTATGTTTCAATCTCAACTTTTATTATTAAATACAAAGTGAAAGACTATGAATTTTTTATGCTTGGTGACTGAGAGAACGGGATTTATACTCATTATATACGTAAGCAATATTTATAATAAGCTTTTGACATTAGTATTTCAAACATTGCTTATGAAATTTTGCAGTTCTTTTGGTCAGAATCTTCAAACAAGTACTTATGTGTGGGAAAACGGACTTGCAATTCTTATTTGTGTCATGGGTTTGCTACTGTTTCTATACCTTATTGGGAATGTGCAGGTTGGTAACAAATTAATCCGTCCAACGTTTGTTTTTCGTATCTTTTTCTTATTGGTATTAGTTACTTATTGTAGGGTTTTAGGAACACCGTAATAGGGTTTTATGACATTTTTCAAGTTAAAAGACGTGTTTACTATAATGGTGTTATTAGAAAAAAAGGTAATTAATTTCAAGTTATAACACGGGCAGGTTCCAACTCTCATACTTGAGACTTCTCAGTTTCACTAGCATATGTGTTATTAATCTGCTCATATTAAAATACATCTTCTTTTTATTTATGCGTTATGCCTAAAATGACAAAAAGATATTATATCGTACATCTATATTATAACAACTAACAAGTGGACTAAGTAACACCACTTGATTGTATTAGGGTCACACTGAACAACCGGTGTTCAATGTTTAATTGAATGAGTACATGATCTTTCATTCAATAATATAGACTAGTGATATTCTTTTTAAGTGTAAGTAGAAAGTTTTAAGTTTGACTTTTATCGTTAACGTGTTCGAACCAAATTATCATGAAAGACCTATTGTGTTGCTTAGTCCAAATTCCGACCCCTTAATATGAATATATCGTTACCATATAATTATATCATTATATTTAGAAGGAAAAAAAACCCATGGTTATTGTCTAACCATTGCCAAACTACTCATATGAACTTTATTAATTTTGTGTTGTTTGCCCTTCAACATAAAACTCAATTTCATTAAGAGCTCATTTGGAAGTGCATTTTAAATAATTGAAAGCGTTTTTAGAAAGAAAAAAAAAATGTTTTTGGGTTTCAAAGCCACCAGAAGTGCTTCCTGCAAAGCACCAGTTATGTGTTTCTTGTATGAGCAATTCAAGTGCTTTTCCAAAATTGACTCCAAAAACATTTTCATCAAAAACACTTTTAGCCATTTTGAAAGCACTTCTAAACCAGCCCTAAATCCCATTAATGCATGCATGCATATTCCCTAATAGTCCAACATTTTATGAATAACAAAAGAACGTGTTTTCGTGTAAGAATTGCAGACATTCATTCAGTTGGCAACTATGAAATCAGAGGAAAAAAGACTAGATTCAGTGTTATCTATGAAGATGCAAAGGAAAGGGGTAGATATACATATGTGGATGGACAAAAATGGTATCCGTGATAAGCATATGAAGACAGGAATCATGAAAAACATAGAACAAATATTGAAAGGAAACGAAGATGTTGATATGGAGCACTTATTCTCTATGCTACACTGGCGTGTCAGAAAATCCATAAAGCACCATCTCTGCATGGATACGATCAAGAAAGTAAGTTGCTTTTGTTTAGATAAGAAATTGAAGATTTATTTTACTGGAAAACTTAATAGATGATCAAATCCAATTTCTAAAATGATATAAGTTATCAATATTTCGTTAATATCTGATTGGTATTTCATCAATCTTTAATCGGTATTTCGGTGATTTTTTATTTTGATCTATTCAGTAATTGTCATTTCTTATCTAATGATTTTAGTAAAATTTGTTTCTTTTTCAGTGTTTAATAGCTTATTCTGAAGAATCTAAGAAATTTTTCATTGAACAATTCGATGATTATTTAGTCTAAACTCTTCTTCTTAATTATCAAAAGAATCAAATAAAGAGGGAAATCAGCAAAAATCATTGAAAAACAAATAACAATTGCTAAGGTGATCAAAATCAATTATCTATGATATATTGAATATTTATCAAGGAAATAATGGTCTCCATGTTTTTTATGAGCCTCCTGCTTTTGTGGATAGGTTGATTTTTTAGGATGATGGGGTTTCCCTAGACCCATTTTGTTAATAGTTAGTTGTTTTTCTAAGGGTCTTTTGACACACAGTTTTACCAAAAGAAATAATGATTAGATCAGATATCCATGATGAGAATTTGATCATTTAAGAAATTCAATTGTAATTTGGAAATGATCGAAGAAAAAAAAGCGTTTAATATTGATGCTCCTATTGAATTCATTCCTCTTTTAAGTTTTCTTAAACCTATGCATGATATGAATTGAATCTTAATCTTGATTAGGTTCCTTTGCTTCATAATTTGGATGAACAAGTATTGCAAGCAGTATGTGGGAACCTTAAGCAAGTAAGGTATGCCGAGGATAGTTTTATTGTCCGAGAAGGGGAGCCACTTGATAAGATGTTATTCATCACACAAGGCATTGCATGGATCTACGCATCGTCGTCTAGCAACACTGGAGGCAATGGATGTCTTCAGAAAACCGACTTCTATGGCGAACAACTTCTAAGTTGGGCACTAAAATCTTCCTCGTTTTCTGATATTCCCATCTCGACCAGAACTGTTAAGTCCCACACCAAAGTTGAAGCCTTCGCTCTCATGGCCGTCGACGTGAAGTGTGTAGTCTCTAGACTCTGGTGGCATTTCAGCAAGGAGATGTCCAACTCGGAGGATCCTAGGCCGGAGCAGTGGGAGCTCTTAGCAGCTTCGTCCATACAAGCAACTTGGCGCCGCCGTCACAGAAGACTATAAACCGTTGCCAATTTACCGAGGCCCTGAGGATCGTAGCTAGTATCAAAAAGTTGGAAGACTAGGGATTAATTGTAATTAATTGCAACATGATTATAATAATGAATGGTTTTGGAAAAAAAAATCACATCAGAGCGTGCCTAACTCGTATGATCCACACTAATTCAAAAATAAAAAAACTAGGCAAGCCAACAAAATCCGAATGCAAATAAGCAAGAACCACTGACGGAGAGCCACAACCAAAGATGAAGAAGATAAATTGATGTCAGTGAAATAATCCGCAGCCATAACCCCTTCCCGGTAAATGTCAAAACAATCTAAATTCATCATCCGAATGAGAGTCAAACTAGTAAACCATTGTGTATGGAGAGACCTAGGAGGAACAAACTCAAACAAGATGATGTAGAACGGATGGCAGAGTGGATTGAAGGGTAGCGCGGAAGACGCAAAACTGGCAGCAAGGCTGCTGGTATGTAGGTCTGGTTGTCGGAAATAGGGCTTCTAATTTGTCTTTTGAAGAAAATGACGCAAGGATCAAAACACATCGGCTTCGCTCGTGACATAAGGGCAATTTTTGCCAAAAACCATCGTACCATACCAAAGCAACGTTTTGGGTTTTGGGAATACTACTTTGGAAATTTGTTAATGGTTTAATTCCTTTTCTATTTGAACATTAAGTCCTATTAGGGTCTGGTTTTGCGTTTTGAATGTATAAATACACCTTGTTGGTGTCAGGATTGATACCAGGGCGGAGACCAAAGCACCGAACCAATGATGGTTCGGCGCCGTTTGCTGCCCACCATTTAACCATTACCAGAAATCCAGTAAATCCAATTCCTTCCTTCCCACGTAGACCACAACCATTTCAAAGAACGATTTTGGCATTCTCATGGTTTCACAAAATTGAGACTAGAAGTTAGGTGAATTTTTGGTAATGCAACAGCGTAACCACACGAGCACACGACAGAGCACGATGGGAGTGTAAAAACCCGAGCACGAGACAAAGCACGATTGGGGCAATCTTAAATAAATCGAGTCGGCCTATGCTGCTTCCAAAAGTATAAGCAAGGAACAACACAAACTGTGTATTGAAAAAAAATCAATCTTTCATGATAGAGCGAAAAGAAAAACATCGATTTCTAGGACAATTTGCTCACAAGAAATTCGACTTAAGACTCAACAGCAAAATAAGCCAAGCACAAAAACTAAACTCACAAACCAGCTTAGATAGAAAAATTGAAAACAAAAATATAGCTCAAAAAAAACATCCTAAGAATCAAAACCTTCCAGACCTAAGGCGATGTGAGAGAACCCATTCACGTCACTGGCAGGCGTTGAGGGACATATTTTTCGTGAGCGAGATGAGAGAACCCATCCTCATCCCACCAGACTCGACATCAATGTTTCTCCCTCCAGCATTCATATGCTTCTGCAAAAGGAGGTTAATGGAAAAGGAAATTCAAACTTTAATTAGCCGCAACTTTTCGTTCATTAAAGTTGAGGGAAGTCGTATCTTAAAGTACAATATGTAAACACTATACAGAAGAAAAAAGTAGTTTGCAAAAACCAACACAGCTCTTAAACTCAATAAAATAGATATGGTACTATAATAGGCATTAATCAAAGAAAATAAAACTTACAGTGATATCACCATTATCGTAATTTTCCATCTTCAAAGTTGCGGGTTTATTGCTCCTTTTGGCTTGCAGAGACTTCTCCCGATTTTCATAGAACGTAAAGTCATCTAGCAAAGATGTTTTAGCTGTGTAACTTTTAAAAATGTTCAGCATTTCCAAACCTTGCTTGTGTCCAATCTGAACATTATAATACATGTGAAAAAGAGTCTTAATTACAATCATGTCATAACAATGAAACAGAGAACATACAATAGAGCAAACAAGGAAAATGAAGCTATAATGTGTCACAAAAAAATGCAGCTGCCAATGAGATCAAAAATAAAAATAATACCTCCTGAGTGTCCCGGGTAAAAGTTACTGGTCTGTTGTCATTGTTTTCCAGGATAATGTGCCGCAACTGAGGGTTCGGTATGTCCTTTATTACATGCCACTTTACTGGAAAGAATCCACTCCACTTGTCAACTTGCCAGAAATCCATATCTTTATTAAAATCTACCCGTCCAATCATCTCAGCTACACCAACAAACTGTCCGCTTCCGTTTACCTGAGAACAATAATAAAAGTTTATTCTCAGTGCATGACCGGGCATACTACATAATGAAACGCTATAACCCAAAAATCAAGAGAAATTGCATATACCAAACTCACCGAGAAGAAGAGAAAGATGGGGCACTGAGTGTTCGTCTCCCTCAATTTCAACTCTGCATCATGAAATGCTGCATCTAATTTCTTATTGCCATTGGGAGTGCTGGCCCAAACATCATATTTAATGGACTTATGGACATCATCTTCACTGTAAGACTTGATGACATAAAACTTCGCTTTTTCATGATCTGTCTGAAAATCTGGTAAGTTATATTTATCCCTACGAACAGTGATTCCTAGTTCTTCCTTCTCAATTGGTGAGTCTAATGGAGAACTCTTGTTGCGGGACCTTGGACCACGTGTCAACTCAGCTGAAGATTCAAAATCTTCATTCCTGTTATATTTTTCCCTTGACTTGAATCTATCATTTCCATTCAGAATTCTACCATTTGATTGGTAGTATGTTTGACCAGTAGGAGGAAACAAACCATATTTCTGGTTAGTAAATGATGAGAATCTTCCTGCTGGTGGGTAGCCCTTCAAAAGACCCGCTGAAAAATCATTGCCCAGATGAGGAACCTATAGAATAAAATTTATACTAACAATTAGATGGTTCTTGTTATATATCAGCAAATAAATATGGAAAGTTATCATGCAATGCAACACATAACATCCATTTAATGGCTCAAGCAAATGCCGGAATCTTTCCTAACACTTAGAAATTCCTGAACCAAAGTTGCAGAAATTCTTTTCCGAACCTTGTTTAATGACTTGCCAGGTTGTGTTAGAGGGAGAGGCTTGGAAAACTTGCTTGCAAGAGGGCCACTGGCTTTAGTCGATGTAAAACCATTTGACCTAGATAAAGCAGTTGACCCAGGTCCAGCCTTAACATTTCCAGAACCAGCATTTGCTGCAGTCGAGACGTCTCCACCAAATGTTGAGTCCCAAGAATAACTAGGCGCAGCTTCTGATCCGTATGAAATAGGTGGTTGCACATATCCTGAGGAAGGATAGTACTGCTGTTGGCCAACACCTTGCCCGTCCATTCCCATTAGAGTTCCTGGGGCATATGGGTTATAGCTGGGAAGGTAATACAACATTGAACCACTGTCTGACTGAGCACCCTGGATCATCATCAAGGAAAAGAATAAAATTACTGCATGCTCAATTAGAAGTGGTCACATTGATGAATAAATTTAAGCATCCAAGGCCTGATTGAAACAGCCATACTGTATGTGAACTATTAGCGTGCATATAAGCATGATCATCCATCTGCGTAAACGATCCAGTATATCCTGCACCCACAAGAAATTCGAAATTTGAGTACCAAAATGGATCTAAGTTGAAGAAATAACAGGTACTTTGACTAAAGCACAATTTAGACAAACCAGACTATATTAAACACTCTTCTGAATGTGTTCCCGTTTTTTATTCCACGATTTGATAACAGGGTTTCATGTTTTGATGAAATATACAGCTTCACTTCTTCAACAACAAAAACTTTATTGTGGATTTCATGTTTGAACCATATACTCATGCTAATTGCCTAGTTGCAACCATTACAAATAACAAAACATCCAAAACAAACATTTAGGAATCAAGCTCACTTAAAGAATAGACATTTACCACTCTTCCTACGTATTTGTTTATTTTAGTGACAATAGACAGATGGATTGCAGAACACGTAAGTTTTAGTACAGCAGCAAAGGTTTCCTTAAAAAACAAATTGTATTCTTCAATGGTAATCGCCACTGAAAAATAATCAGAATGCAATAAAATTATACGTACAAAAGATGATAACAACAAAGATCTTACGCTGCTTACATGCATAAAGAAGAAATTATTTCTTCCCAAGTAAGAAGTTACAATTGAAATATAATTAGAACCTCAAGTTAAGCATTCTATAGAAGTTAAATGATCAAAACTAATACAATTCGCCACTAAAAACTCCACTAAATTCACGGCTTTAGTAGAACTCTATTACACTAATAAATTCAGATCAATTACAAAGAACCATTTTGACATCTAACCTGGGTAATAATAATTGTAACAGCTAGTAGGTGGATAGTAAACACCATGCTCTCCAACTGAGACTTGATCGGTCTCACCTTTGATGCTAGAGGTGGCATCCAATAAAGCAGACATGGACTTTGAATCAGATGGTATTCCGTCTTTCCCAGAAACCTGGAAGAGAGATACATAGAGAAGAACAGAACTATGAATATTATAGTCAAGACCGAACCTCAACACATTACCTAAAACTCACTCATGACCAAATAAATAAGCAAACAAACAAATAAAATGTAGAAAACAAAAGTACTTTTTTGAATGAGATAAAGCAATCCAATAAAAAGCTTAATAGAACACTTTGAGAAGATGGACAGCCAACAAAAATTGTTCAGAAAATTCACATGAGGCATACCAGAGATGCACCAAAGAATCATGAGGAAACAACCTGACTAGTAAAAAAATGGGTATCGCATACAGTTGAAGTTTTCCAATACCAACATGGGACTAATTTTTCAATTATTTTTATGTACATGTACAGTCCAATCAGTTGGATCATCCAACAAGGGATCAAGCAACAAAGCAGGTCGGTTGTACTCTGACCCAGACCAGAAGGTAAGAAAATCCAAATCAAAAGAACAAAGCTATTTGGGTTATTTCGGGTCTTCTACTATGAATGATTAAGAATTCTAGTTGCAGCTAATCTCATTTAAGCCAACAATACATCAAACTATTAGAACCAAACCTTTCCCACTCAAATTATGCACTTCTCTATACAACAGAGAATGTTTTAGTGTTTTCAGCACCAAACATATAATCATAACAACCGGCAAATTCAAACTTTAAGGATACAATTAAAAACACACATGCTACATTGGTATTGGAATACAAAATCCAATCAAGACATTTCTTGTTTGGCTTTTTTTTTTGTTTGGGGGGGGTGGGTTGAAGTAGGGACAAAAAGAGAAATCGTTAAAAATTGAAACATCACGAAAAGAAAGGTTTTACATACCACTTCTTGATCACTCAATCCAGTAACAGGATCTGCCTTCACTACAGTGGATACAGGCTCTCCTGGAAACAGATAGTCAAGAAAAACATAAGATCTTTGCCCATGCAATTATTAAAAAAAAAGATAAATCTATTAATCCAAAAGAAAATTTTCAATTAGGTAGGCAAAAATTGAAATCAACCCGTCAATCATATGAATAGAACTTCAAGAAAATCATCACAGACTTGCAAAGACAAGCTCAGGAAGAGGAAAAAACACGGGACTAAACAGAAAATAATTTCATAACAGCTATGCGAAACAAATACAACAACAGTGTCAAAATATATAATTTCACTCCAATACAAACAGTTCATGAAATTTTCTTCCATGACAGCACATACCAATGGCTTTTCGAAAATAATTTGCTCCCAACACTTAATTGATAATTTAAAACAAACCCAGAAATTCTTTAAACCTATAAAACCCTGCAAATATGATTGTCTACTCAAACTTCAACCAAATTCCACTAAAGGCTAAGAGTTGGTCAATAATTACCTTTATCAATTTTCTTTTCGCCCGCCATTACCAATCTTTAAAACCCAACTCAGCCTAAAACCGAACAACAAAGACGAACAAACAAAGAGAAGGAAAAAAGAATTAGGGTTAGTAAAGAGTAACACCACTACTATCTTGCTAGGGTTTATCAGCCTTAGTTGTGTGTGACCCCAACTGAATAAACTCTCCAATTAAATTAATTAATTAATTCTAATTAAAAATTCACTATGAAATTAACCCATTTCTTTTCTTATTTTAACAAAATTTTACCAGTACACTAGGGATTATAAATAAGAGGGGGCAATGTATGCGACAGGCGCACATTAGCAAAGCCATGAAATTAGGTGCGCCTAAAAAAAGATTCGATTTTGGCATTAGATACCCTTTTCCCTTCTGATATGGACATGTGGGTCGTCTTCGTCTTCCTTTTTTTCTTTGGAAAAAAAAAAAAAAAAAAAAAAAAAAAACTCAGCGGAAAAATACGAGGACAAATAAATAAGAATTTTCAAAAGAAAATATCTCAGGATAAAATATTTTCAAGGATATTTCCTTTTTTCCCAATAAAATCTCTCTGGTTTCAACGCAGAAAAATCCAAACAAACAAAATCCAAACTAGGAACAAACAATAATTCCCGCACAAAAAAAAAAAAAAAATCAAGGGGGGTTCGTAGTGGAATTTCATGTAAAACGCAAGAACTGAAAAATTAAAAGTTAAAATTTTAATTTAATTTTCACACAAAAACAAGCCGCTTCCACCAATCAAAACAGCGAACGAAGCGAAAATTTGATTTAAATAAACAAAAAAGGATAAAGCTGAGAAGAGAAACGAACCTAAGAAACGCGGATCGAAACGAGTGAGGCCGATCAGGCAGAACCGCTTCTGCTATTGGAATTCTAGAGAGAGAGAGAGAGAGACTGAGGAGAGAGACGGAATTAGTGAGACGAGTGTGTGAGTCGACTGCAGAAGGAGTGGGAGGGGAACCGGCACTGACGTACTGTGTGGTGTAAGCCCTTAAGAAACAAAGGAAGGATCGGAGGGTCAGGATTAGTTCCTAGTTTTCTGAAGAAGGTTTTGGGGCCGTTGGATTAGTGAGGTCAGAGTAGCGGGTGTCGACGTTTTGGGAATTGGGCTTTCTCATTAATTTCCCGTTTGTTGTTTGTTTGGAGGGATTTAAAATTTGTTATTTCGGGTCGGTTTTATGAATATTTTGCTCGTTCTACTCCGCTCCATTTTTAGCAATATAGTTTGAGGACATGACCCTTCACCAAATCATCCTGGCCAAAGGCCGAGAGCAAGAGTTAGAATTCTCTTCCTTCCTCTTTTCATTTCCTTTTATCTCCTTCTTTTACATTCTTTATTTTCTCTTTCTCTTTATATTAAAAATTAATATAAAATATTAACGTGGTTTAACTGTGACCGTTCAAATAGAAGGAAAGGGAATGAAAGGGAAAAGGGAGTAAACATCTTGCCAGCGGCTACTTTGGCAACTACAATGAAGAAAGCGACGGAGTGGTCAATTTGATCAATGCACCGTTGCACAAAAATTACAAATCTGCAACAAGAAGTATATTACAATTGGATTGGTCACCATAAGTGGCATGCTACATTGAGAAAGAGCCACATGATCCAACTATTTGAAAGGGAGTGAAGTTAAGAGGGTATGTGAAATACCCTTGCTTTGGCTAAAGCCACAACACACTAGGCCTCAAGGGAATTTCAGCGCTCCAGTTGGGGGGTAGGTAGCGAAGGTTGTGGGGGGGATGGATTGTGAGTATGAGATAGAGGGATGGGATGAGGGAAGGTGGTTGTTTGGGTTTGAAAAAGATTGGCATGAAAGTAGGGAGAGTGGAAATGTAAGGAAATGAAGACAATACAAAAACGATGATAAATATCGAAAAAGTATGCCATTAACTCTCAAAACGACAACGAAAAACGACGTTTGTAGATGGAGCACAAGAAGGTGGGAGGTTTAGAAATAATGAGGCATTTATTATAAAACCAATTGGCAATATAAGGAGTAGCCCAACCTCTTATAAGCCTATGCAACGTTTCTCCTCCCATCATCAATGTAGGACTTATTCTCAGCACGCCACTTCACTTGTCCGAATTTTCGAGCCTAACACATGGATAACATAATAAGATGATGTGGAGAGTGTATGACCATTTGGCTTCACAAGTGGAACAACTTGCTTTGATACCATGAAGAAAGTTGGGGTTCCACCATAAAACTAATTAGCAATATGAGTAGTCCAACTTCTTATAAGCTCATGCAAGATCTCTCCTCCCATCATTGTGGGACTCGTTCTCAACACTTTTATCTTTATTTCCTGTGTTTATTATGCATATTTCATATATGTCTCCTATTTAATTGATGAACATATATTCCTTCACTTAACCGTCAAATATAAGGGTGTCACTTAGTACTACAGCGTAGTGGTAATCCTCTTCATTTGTTAGTGAGATGTCTCATGTTCGAATCTCGTGAATCACAAGTTCGAATCTCGTGAATCACAAGTTCGAAAGCAATTTATTCTCTCACCCCCTTAGTGTAATTATATCTTTGTATCATCCTCACATAACAAGGCTAGCTTTAATAAAATTGAGATGACATTTGTTGATGCACAAAATCAACGAAGACTTCGGAACAACGTAAAGTGTCAAGTTTGTGACCCTCGCTCAGTTGTTTCGGTCACCTAGTGATGATAATATGTAAAGAGATAGAGATATGGAAGCAAACACAAGATGTACGTGGTTCACCCTAAGTCTGGCTATGTCCACAGAGTACAGGAGTTCTCATTGATAGTGAAGGGTTTACACAATTACATAAGGTTAAGCATAATCATCATGAGTGGGTTCTAATGACTAGTTTAAGTACAATAATGACATTCCTCCTTAATTGCAAGAGAATGGTCTTCTTTTAAAGTTGAGGAGAGTATCCAGCTTTCGTTCGCAATTGATATGGGACTCTAAGAGTTTTATTCTGATGTTGACACGTGTTGTGATGTGATTGGCCTCCTGGGTGGAGGGAAACTTTAGTGCTTCGGTAGGGATGCCTCAGCATGAATCCCTTAGTGGGTCCTTGAAGGTATGAAGTTGACCGGTGCTTGGTAGTTTCGTGATTGGTCAAGTATGGTAAAAACAACATTGATAATCCAAAAAAAGTCTGTGTGCATTATTCGTAAGTGTATTTGAATTTCTAAATTTAGAGAGTTTGAAGTGTACAATGACTTTTTTCAAGTACTAAAAACAACACGCAATAAAATTAGAGTAATGGTACAGAGACTAAATTTGTAGATTAAATTAGTAAACTAAATGAGGTGTCACCAATAAAAAATGAGCACGTTTTTCAGCAATTAAGTAATAATCTAATCACTAACTTTCATGTCATTTAGTTTACAAATTGAATCTCCCTAGCATTACTCGTAAATAGATTGCAATATTAACATTATGAACCTCAATATAAAGGGGTATGTATCACTTAGGGCCGGCCCAGGCTCAGTGCTGGCAAGGCGACCGTTCGGGGCCCAACATAATTGGGGGCACCAAAATTATTAGGATGGTATATTTATATATATTTTCATAAGACTATAAATTTATAAAATTTGGTTCAATGATAGATAAATTTAACTAGAACTGGTGGTTTTGTTGTTTGAAATTAATGAGGAGGTATTGAGTTCAAAACACCATGTGTGCTTATTTACTTTTCAATTTTTACAAATTTCTTTTCATAAGAGTATAAATATATAAAATTTGGCTAAATGATCAAGAAGTTTAATTAGAATCAATGATTTTTGTTGTTTAAAATTAACGAGAGTTCGAAATACTAAGTGCATGTTTATTCTTTTCAATTTTTACGAATTTTTGTTTGGTTGTTAATTTATTCTTAATTAGCAGCTAGTAGCTATGTGGGTTGTTATTTTTAAACATTGTTTTAATTCAAGTCTAATCTTCAACAAAGAGTAGTGCGTTGACCAAATTTTTAGACCAAATTTGCAAATTATATGACTTGTCATCAAAAAGTTTAAGTTAGTACCCATTTATTACTAATACATATCAATTAAAGACCCAAAAACATCATTATTTTTTAAGTCCCATCTTGACAAGGTTAGTAAATAAGAAAAAACACCTCACGATTTATACAAAAACAATTTAAAAGTTCATATAGAAAACAAAACTCATATCTATCTACTTGTAAACCTGGAGTTTTTTTTTTTTGTTTCCTTCTCACAATACAAAATAAATTAGTTTTTCCGTGTTTATAAATTATTAAATTTGAAGTGTTTTTCTAAGTATAATTTTATCGATGTCTTACGTGTAAAAATAAATAATTTTCTTATATAAAATGAGGGCATATTTTTTGGCGTCACCTCGGACCTCAAAAATCTCTAGACCGACCATGGTATCAGTACAAGAAGAAAAGCAAAATTAAGGAATATCACAACTTTCTTAGTGTTATTATCCCTCCTTTCCTAGCTTTTTACTCGGTTTATCAGGACAGAAAATAAACGGAGAGATTCATCACTCCCTTTCCGCTTCGATCTTTAGTAAAGATTTTCTCTCATTTCATCTAGAGTGCTGATATACCCACCTCGTTGTCTTATCTTCCCATCCCACTAGTTTTTAAAACTTTTACTACCACTTTTACCTTTTTGTAAAATTACATCAAAAGACCTAGAAAAATCTCCTCACCCACGCTCGCATCACCATGGAGGCCTACGCCATCATGGCTCTCAAGCGCGTCCCCGTTGACATCCGATCGCAGGGCGGCGTCGCTCGAATGTCCAACCCCTAGAGAGGGAAAGAGAGAAAGATCGCAAACCACCACTGTCAAACCTATACGCTGTCGGTCACCAACAACCCCAACACCTCGTTGGGTCCATTTGTCAATCTCAAACTGCTCCAAGAAAATCGGGCACTCGGACCCACCGTTTGCCTCCACAATGTTGACGACGGTGGCTGATGGTCTAGTTATTCTAGGTTGAGTCTTGCATGTAACGGCCGCATCTCGAGATCGTTCCATGGTTGTTTATTGTTCCGTTCAGATTTGTCGTAAAGTTGGTATTAAGGGTTCGATAAACCTATCATCATTTGATTTGCATGTTGTAGATGTAGATGGAATTTCGAGGAGAGAGCCTCTCATGTCCAATGGCAACTGCACAGCCCAATGTCAACTAGCTTCAAATCGAGGCCGTTCGACTGATGATGCAGTTGGGGTGAAAAAAAATGGATTTAGATATTTGAGGTTATTTTTGGAATAATTCGGGTGGATTAATAGGATTTTGGGTTTTTAATTTTTTATGATGGGTGAGATTATAATTTAGGGTGTAGAAATAAGACAATTAGGTGAATCTAGTAATACTCTTCGTCTATTTATACATGCCCTTCATAAATCTATTGAATAATCAAAAGAAGATTTTACTTTTCATATATAGCACGGCTAGTTACAACAAAATCAAGCCACATTAAGACCATATACTAATTAAACTCCAAAAAATGAAGGAAAAAAAATCATGGTTGTTATTAAACCAAAATATCTTGTTTGAACTTCGGACATTTTCCGTCTTTTTCTACATTCTTCGATTTCTGGGAATTGGCTAAAGACGAAGAGGACTGAAAGGATTCTGGAGTGTGACGAGGAAACTCCGATAGCATTTGAACGACTTCTCTCATCGTCGGCCTCTCAACGCTGTTTTCTTGGATGCAAAGCATTGCAATGAAGAACATGTGCATTGCTTCATCTTTGGGCACAGATATAGTAAGCCTATGATCAACAATATTTGCAACATCCTCTTTCCGACAATTCGTTGCTTTCTTCGACCATTGCACTATGTCCACGCCTTCTCCAAATTCGCCTACGGGCCGCCGCCCCGTCAGAAGCTCTAACAGAACCACCCCGAAGCTATATACATCGCTTTTCTCGTCCACCCTCAGCGTGTATGCATACTCTGAAACACATGCATGCATATATACAAACATCATTACCAAAACTCACAAAGAAATAAACCTACAAAAGAAGGGCAAGGCCCAAATTTAATTGGTTTTTGGGTTTTCGATTTGAAGCTCAATATGTTTTCTTTTATTCGAAAGAAGCCCAAGAAATCGAAAGCAAAGCAAAAATTAGTTTAAAGATAAAAAAATAAAATAAAATAAAATAAGTGAATGGGTTGATGCAAGTTGCAAGGGGAAGAACCGGGAAGAAAGCAAAGTAGCCGAGACTTTCCACGTCGGAAGAAGCCCACTTTTTGTGCTTTAAAACAAAACAAGTGGCGGGGGTGGTGGCCTAAATGTATAAAAAAACAAGTATGTATAAGTGTGTGTGTGTAATTAAAATGGACGTGCATGTCGGGTTAGCTTTCACGACAGTCAAGACCTGTTGTGCTAGACATCACTGTCAGACTTCTCTCTTGTGTTGTGTCATTGTCAAATTGACCTCACAGAATACCGATTCTGATATCAAATCGAGAGAAAAGACAGTAATTAATTTACTATCCTGTTTTGATTCACTAAAATAATTATATAAGAAATGGACCCCCACAATAATCTGAGTAGTCTGGCACAGAATTTGGAAGAGGAGAGGATAGAGGCAGATCGTCAACCCTATTGTTATCGTGTCTTTTTTTTTTATTTTTTTTTATAAGATAACGATTAAATCAAGTTAATATTTTATTTTTTTATTTTTTTATTTATATTAAAAAATTAATATAAAATATTAACGTAATTTAATCGTGACTGCACAAATAAGAAAAAATGAAAAGGACACGGTAACAAAAGAGTAGACAATCTGCCACCAGAGAGGAGAGAGGAGAGAGGCAGTTTGTGTGTTTTGTGGTTACCAAGAAAATTCCATGCATAATGATATTGTTTGTTTCTTCTCTCTCTTCCTGTGGACAGTGGACACAGATCACGGTGGTTTTCAGACATGTCAATTTTTAGCAAGTTCTCTTCTTCTTTTTCTTTTGTGGTCAAGTGCAAGGAGATGTGTGTGTCATGGTATTTTCTAGGGTTTCGTGTGAACTGATACTGCATGCATAGTAGATCTTGGTGCATGGCTTATGGGAGGGACTTCAAGAAAGGCATTAGGAAATCAATTACCAAGTAAAGGTATGGGAAAACGAATCACACAACTCAAAATATCAATATATAAAAGAGGAATAAGAAAATAATATACATTACTCATCTTTTTCTTACTCTTATTTAATCATGTTTATTATTTTTAATTAATTTATTCAATTTGATGATTAGAAGTAAAAAAATGATGTGTATGAAGCTCAAAATAGTGTGTAAAAATCATATGCATATAAATACAGTAAACGAACTAATTTTTCTTTTTGATGTTATAAGAGGTCTCAAGATGCAACTCTCCGTCCTCTTTAATTAATTAAAAAAGGTAAGCTTAAGACTTTATGGTGTTCTTCAAAAACAGAATATATTTTGCTTCATGTAGTGGAAATTGGAAATTTACAAAAGCATTCCTAACATCTTAATGGACCCAAAAACTAATTAATACCTTAAATTCTCAACCAAGAACACAAAACTAATGGCTTACATGATTACACAGGTATGTATATTCCTTATGCTCATGTGCAATTAAAGGAAGTGTTAAATTTAACAAAATGATTTTATAAATTTTAAAAATTATATTTTTGATGTAAAATCGAGCACAATTCTAGAATTTTCTTACATTTTTTCCTCAGATCGATCCATTAGCTTCGAGAACTGAGGGCAATGATTGTCTAATGATGTGACCCACAATTTTGACAGTAGCAGAAATTCACATATTGACTAACTTAACTACCAAGTACCAACTTTGATCAACGCATCAATATATGAAATACACCGACACACTGAATTTGCATGGCTGGATTTTGAAAGGCGTTCGTTATACACAAACTACACAAAGCTTGGAATAAATTCAAAACTATAGTCAAATTGATAGGGAAGAAGAAACAATTAACATACCTGGTGCAATGTAGCCATACGAGCCTGCAATTGCAGACATGCATTCAGATGTTCCCCCATCCATCAAGAACTTGGCAAGCCCGAAATCTGCAACGTGCGCTTCGAAGCTCGAATTGAGCAAAATGTTGTTGGATTTCACGTCCCGGTGAAGAATCAATGGAGAACAATCATGGTGAAGGTAGCACAAGCCTTTGGCAGCTTCGATGGCAATTTTGTACCTCAAATTCCAGACCAAGAAACCTCCCTTCTTCCCATGCAGTGCTTCTCCCAAGCTTCCGTTTCTCATGTACTCGTAAACAAGCAGATTGGTATCCTTGTTTGAACAAAAAGCCAGCAGCCTCACAATGTTTCTATGTCGAATGTTGCCTAACGTCTGGATTTCGGCTCTGAAGCCATGATCGTGGCTGTTTGGTCCAAAACCAAGTAGCTTTTTCACAGCAATTTCAACCCCATTAGGCATTTTTCCGTGGTAGACAATCCCTGCTCCCCCTCTCCCAATCACATTACCGTCCTTCACGCATTCGAGGATGTCAGCGATTGTGAATTCCAGCTTCTGGAATGCAGTCATTTTCCATGAATCAGTACCGTTCCTTTTGAATGATTTGGCCTTGAGGATAGCAGCCGCAGCAAACACCAACGAGCATATTAGCAGGCCGAATGCGAAGATTAGCTTGAAATCCCCCGGAGGTTTTTGCGGTGTGCTTGTGATTGTGGTGAAGTTGCAAGGGTTGTTCAGGAGGGAGCCACAAAGATGGGGATTGCCCGCGAAAGCGGAGGCATTAAAGAAGGAAAATTGCCCTGATTCGGGTAGTTTTCCGGAGAAATCATTGAAGGAAAAATCAGCAATTGTGAGGCTCTTCATGGTTCCTATTGATTTGGGAATATTTTGGTTCAAGTGGTTTCTCGATATGTTCAAGTAATTCAGGATGTGAACCTTGGAGATTTCGGGTGGGATGGAGCCGGAGAGGTTGTTCTGGCTCATGTCAAGGTAAGTGAGATGAAAACAGTTTCCGATTTCTGGTGGGATTTTGCCAGAGAGTGAATTTCTGCTAAGATCAAGCTTTAGTACTTGATGGAGTTGGCCTATTGAAGGTGGGATTGGACCGGAGAATTGATTTCCACTGAGTAGGAGGATTTGGAGGGAAGAGAAATTTGAAAGCGAAAAAGGTAAAGAACCGGATAGGAGATTGTTCGACAGATTAAGCTGGCCTAATTTCACTGGCTGTGACGAACTATTAGCTTTCTCCAACAGTATGCCAGATAGGTAATTGTTTTGCAACTCTACTAAACTCAGCAGAGGCAAATAAATTAGGCCATTTGGTATGCTACCATTCAGGTAATTCTGCCCCAGCCTCACTCTAGTGAGACTAGAACATGTCCCCAAGCCTTGAGGGATTGGACCGAAAAGAAAGTTTTTCAAGAGAATTAGTATTCTCAGCTGATTGGATGAACACAAGTTTGGTGGGATTTTACCGGTGAGCTTGTTCGAGGACAAATCGAGCAACTGAAGCTTCCCATTCTGGCCAAGTTTCTGCGGGATGATCCCGGTGAAGTTGTTCATCCACAGCCCCAGTGTTTCCAAATTAGGCAAGTCCGCGACGTAGTCTGGAATCGAGCCATGCAATCTGTTCATGAAGAGGTTGAAAAGCTTGAGCTGTTTGAGATTGGAAAACTCAAATGGGATTTCACCGGTAAGTGCATTGTTGGAGAGATCAAGATTGACCAAGTTTGTCAAGTTGCCTAGCTGCCTTGGAATTGTGCCTGAGAGAAGATTGATGTGCAAGTAAAGTGTGTTGAGCTCCTTCATATTCCCCAGCTCGCGGGGAATTGGCCCGTCCAATTCGCAGCTCGAGAGATCCATGTGAACCACATTGACCAATTTTCCAAACTCCTTTGGAATCCCACCTTCAAAAACATTGTAATATCCCAAGTAAAGCTCTCTCAAGTTAGTGAGGTTGCCCAACTCACCCGGAATTTCGCCACTGAGATCATTGCCACCAAGTGACAAGTACTCCAAGCTGACTAAATTCCCATAAGATTTTGGGATTTTCCCACTGAAATAATTGCCTCCAAGCTCCAAAAACCTGAGCTTGTTCAAGCTCAAAATACCAAGTGGAAGAGTAGCACTGAAGTTGTTGTTATAAGCATCAAAAACTTCCAAATTGGCAATGCCGGAGTAGTCCCAATCCAGCCCTCCACTGAATTGGTTGTTGGATATGTTGAGGAACTGAAGGCTTGTGAGATTGGCAATTGCAATGCTGCCTGTGAAGTTGTTTCCTGCAAGTGAAAGGTAGGTGAGGCGGTCGAGGCCTGAATTCAGTGGAGACACAGAGCCGGATAGACCGAAATCTGTCAAGTCCACTGCAACAACTCTTCCTCTATAGCACCGAATTCCGGCCCACAAACAAACTGACCGTGGAAACGAAGAATTCCAAGTGCTTAAGGCCTGTTCGGGGAATTGAAAGCCTTGCTTGAGAGTGACTAAAACATGAAAATCACTGACCAAGGAAGAAGCAAAACAAGATGTGCCAACAAAAGAGAAAAATGTCAAGACAATGAAAGGGAAGACCATCATGTACGTGTGTTTTTGTTTCCTGGAAAATATTCAAGAAAATTATTTTTTGAAGTATTCAAAGAGAAGTTGGAGGGATTTAAGCATTTGAGATTTTCCGGGAAAGGAAGGGAAAGTAGGAGGAATCTGAGAAAAATGAAGTGAGCATGGGGTTAAGGAATCAAACATCTTCTTTCACAAAGAGTCTTCAAATACAAGGAAGAAGCTAAGCCTCTGCTTTTCTCCTTTTTCTCTCTTTATTTTCTTTGATCTTTTCTCTTCTCTCAGAGAAGAGAGGAAGAAGATTGAAATTCTGGTAAGCTATGAAACTTCTTTAGACAAAGCTAAGATGGAAAAAGCAGGAAAGGAGAGAAGAAGGTTTGTTGAGAACAAATGAAAAATAAGAGCCGTTGGATAACAAATTTAAAGTTATAATTTGGGGAGGAAAGGTAAAGTTCATGAGATGATGCTCTCTCTTTCTTTATTCACATGACAAAAATGTCCTTTAGCTTTAATCAAAGGGGATGGTGTGCTAGCTCTTTATTGCTTTGAATGAGAGGCAGTGGTGATGGAGCTGCACTTTCAAATTCAATCATTGAAATTGGTACCATTGTCTTCAAGCTTTTGGTAAATGACTATCAGCTGGTATATATCCTCAAAGCGCTGCAATCTATGACTGAAATCCGAGGTTATAGCAGTCAAGATATATGCACAAATTAAACCGATTGCAAACTTTTAATCGACAATAAAACTGAAAGAACGCTATCATGATTTATATTCAAATTATTGTCTGTATAAAATTAGAAAGAATGTTTGGATAATAAATAACTTTGGTAATGATTTCCACGAAGCAATATTAGAGTACAGCTAGCTAGCATGTTTTAATTGTTCTTCATGATCATTCATAAAATTCACGTTTTCATAAATTGTAAAGAAAGCATATAAACACATATTAGATCGATCATGCATGGAGGACCCATCAAATAGTAATAACATATACATATATATATATATATGATAGCAGCCATGCATGCTTGCCTCATCATGTTATGACAATCTGTAAGCATCGCAGTGTGCATATGGATAATGTTCTCAATAATTGCATGTGGTTTAATATTCTAGTAGATATTGTGTTGAATTTCTATCTATGTGCAGTGACAGATTTAGGATTCTAACATCGTGTGGTCCAAATATAAAAGCTCCAAAAAAAAAATTGTTATTGGCACTCCAAAAATCTCATTTTGCACTTAAAACTTTCTATAATTAAAACGAAAAATACACTTGTGAGGAGTGTAGAATAAGATTTTTTGAGTGCTAATAACAGTTCTCAAAAAAAAAAAAAAAAAAAAAGAAGTTGAACGATAAATTACCAACTTTTCATTCATAGTCTTTACACAAACATTACAAGCTACAAAGACTATATATTTGTCCACAATGAGATTTTATACTCTGAAAACATGTCATGGTAGTTTCATAATCTTTTTCTCCTTCGTTAATCATTTGCAGAACCTCCACCTGCTGGTTTGCCGTTGCACTCTTCTTCTCCACCATATGCCCAAACTTGGGTGGTCCTCCAAGATCCTCATAGCCACTAGTTATATGTACTTTCCAGTAGTCCCTAGACCTCTTGGGTCCATTAATGCATCTGCCATTGTCTATGCGTTTTGGGTTCGAAACTTTCTCATTTTCTAAATTATTGTAATAATTTTGAAACTCTCTCTCTCTAATAATAATAATCCAAAATAAACAAAATAAATTAGAAGAAAACACCACAACTATAAGTTGAGCCTTAGAAAATCAGTTTATTCAAAAAATTAAAAACTAAACTAAAAAAGAAAAGAAAAAAAGGAGGGGTAATTTCCGATGTGGAGTAATAAGTCGAGTCTTTTAATTGATCGTTCTTGAGCTGGAAACATGTGCCTGCTGCAACATGTGCAGTGGGTTGTAAGAAGTAAAAGATGATGATTATTAATATATGATTACTATGTTTGTTTGAATGATCAATATATAATTATGTTTGTTGTTTGAATAGGTTGCATGGAATAAGGAACCAGTGCAGTGGAAGCTTTTCTTGTGCAATGCAGCAGCAGCAGCTTTATTCCCTTCGATCTCCTTCCTTGCCCTACACAGCCGGCCAGCCGGGACCAACTCTCTATGTAGTATGTAATATCGTAAGATCGTTGGTGGTGGTATATTTAAGGGCTTTTTCAGAAGATGGAATAGTCTTAAAGAGAGGGCTCAAAAGTAAAAGCAGATATATAGAAATGCATCATCTGCTTTTGATCTTCCACTTCAAATGAAAAGCAAATTAATTAAAGAAGAAAAGAAAAGACTAATTTACTTTCTTTTTTTCTTTTGGTTTCTTAAACAACAAAATCCATGACCCGCCCACCCTTCTCCTCCAAATTTCACATGGAAAAGAGTGCTCTTGTATTAACTTGAAAAAACTCACTCACTCTCTCTCTCACTCAAAGAAAAATCCATGGCCCCTCATACATGGGAAAGAGTGCTCTTCTAGCAACACATGAACTCTCTCTCTCTCTCTCTCTCTCTCTCTCAAAAATATATGTACAAGTGGTAGGGTTTTGTCATGCAAATGCAAATACTATAGCGCATGGCTGGCTTGGCTCCACCATGATACTCTCATGGCAAGGAATGAGTAGTTGGGTGGAAGAGTGTGCACTTTTTGAGGTGTCTCGGTATATCTTATTGAAGGTTTCGACAAAAAAAAATCGATCTTATTGAAGGGCAGGCCTGCCCTTTCGAAGGGTCACTGTCTTTGTGCCCTTGTTGGCCTTAAGTTTATGAAAACCTAATGTGGTCACTGATCAGTGTGAATTATGCAAACAGCCAAGAGAAGGATTGGATTGAAAATCAAAGATTTACTCAATATTGAGATACTATTTTGTGATCAATCGTGCCTTCGTATGCATCAACTTCTAGTCCACGGGACCATTAGGTATCGTATTGTGTGCATCAGATTTATTTAATTTTGTCATATATGGTATGAGCTATTATTTTGGAGACGTCAGGAATTTATAAAGCCTTACAAGGAATTAGGTCATTTTTCGTATTTCCAATTTTTTTTTTTTTTTTGGAATCTCAACTTAAATTATAATACCAAAGCATGTTTACTCACATGCTGAATCCAATGGCCAGATAATCTTAGAAAGAACCGAAGTGACAGTAATTTGCATGATACAAGTCAATTATAGCCTAGAAAGATGCAGGCATTTCTCTAAATGTGCTCAAAGTTACCCAGTTAAAATTGTTTGTGTGTTAGCCTCACAAATTCATCACTCGTGACTGAGTGTGTAAGGATGTGAATAAATGTCACACATTAAAAATTTACAAGGATCTATAAGGAGTTGGGTCACTCCTCTATTACCAATTGGTTTTTGGGTGGATCATCAACTTCTGTCAAAGAGGTTTGTAACTCAGTTGATTAAGAACATTAACTCATCCTTGCACCTGAAGTCTCAAGTTCAGTTCCCCTATCCCACAAGTCACTTGTATAAAAAGAAGAGACAAAAGCTATATAAATGAGAAGTACTCAAATATAACTATCTATAATCACGTGTTCATTTCTTAAGTGTGGTTAATTATGTATATATTTTTATTTCTCCTAATAGGTGTAACAAATTATATACGATCATAATTTTCTCTCTCAACACATGACGATAATTGACAAACAATGTGGGACTGCAAAGTTTTTGATAATTGACTTCACATGGCACTACCAAATTGGCCAAAGGGGAGAACCATATTCGCCTCTCCTTTTGCCAATTGAGGCAAAAAAAAAAATTTCTCAATACTGATTCGAGCTAAAAGGATGTGCATATGTTCTTTAACGTGCACGGCTTTAAAAATTAAATAAATTAGTAAATTTTTTTCTTTGGCCTAAGTTTTGGATTACAAAATCAAAGTTCAAGCAAAGCGATTCCTTCGAATATATTGTAAAATGTGTAAAAAAATATATTGTAAAAAGACTCAAAAATAAGCAAACAAGATAGCCAAAGTGTCTCTAAAACCAAATCTGACTATATCCAAGTGATAAGTTAAGACAGAGAGAGTTGACATCGTCACTTGTATCCATGTTCATGGGAAGGGAAGATTAAAAATATACGACAAACAAGCATTAGTTGCAAGTAATTTCTGCAATCTCAATCTCACAATCTTAATATAATTATAAACAATTTGTAGAACCAAGTGATCTACTTCGAAATAATTAATTAGTAAAGAAAATGAGATTAAAAAGATCAATAATGATGTTTCATATTATTGCTGGTACAGTCTATAATATATGTCATCATTTTATGAAAGTATCAAAAAATGTGTAAAAAATTATGTCACTTTAATTTGTAAATAATAATACTCATAACTTAACACATTATTAATTCAACGTATGTGTATCTTATTTTCTTGTTCTGAAACCCTATTATACTCATATTTCAAAAAAATTCAACAAACAATCTAAAAAAGAAATTAAATATAAACAGTAAATGGGTTAATGGTGTTGATTTAGAGTGTAGTTTGCTCACTACCCTAAGGTGGTGGTATGCTCACCATCCTATTAATTACCGTTTGATTATTTTAAGTTTCAAGATTTGTATAGTAGATAGATTAAATCAAACTTATTCAACGGCAATTAATAGAGTGGTGAGCATCACCATTATTTTAGAACAGTGAGTAAAAATATTTTCAGATTTATGAATGAGAGCAACAAAAGGAGGACAACCATACAAATTGGTGCCAGATGGAACTAATTAAAAAATGTTGTATAAAATAGACAACATGATTACATATCTCACATATGAAACCAATGCTGAGACAGAAAGAACATTATCGCCCTTTGAATAGGAGGAACCCAATTTATGAAAGTCATCAACATCTCACGCCCCTTTAATTGGATTAGGAATGCCTTTGGCGATGCCCCAGAGAGCTTTATTCCTCTAAAGATAGGGGTTTTGACCGTCTCAAGGGGCAAAGGAATCATCCTTGTAAATAAGGTGGCAAATAAAAGGTTTGTCCTTGTATGTAAGCATCCCTCAATGAAGGAAAAACAAAAAGAAACAAACGTTTAAGGGATAAAGAGAATAAAGAGAAAAGAGAAAGACATTGTGCTATACCTCTCTGTCAACGTTAATTATGAGCATTTTAAAGGATAAAAACATTATGCTTCACATGAATGACTAGAATGAACGCATATAATATGGATATGAATTGTTGCTCAAAATTTTTGAACGCACTGACCATGAAAGGAAATCAATTGCAATATGCATATAATACATATTTGTATGTAGAAGGAGTTGAAAACTAGAGTAGGCAGAACAGATGGATAAACAGATTACGAAACTACTTTATAAACTGTAAACAAAGAAACACTAGCTACAAGATTTGTCAATAAAGCTACATAATATGAAGAGACTACGTCTTGAGAACTTACGACTACATAATTACAATACGTTCTATTTAGAGAGAACTAACCTTAATCCAATAGGCAACAAATGCAAATCCTTAGCCTACAAGAAAACTAATCATTATCCAACAAGAAAAACCATAAAAAAATTATATAAACTAAAAGGGCTAATTTTCCAACTCACAACCCCCCAAATCCGAGGTCCAACTCATAACCATGTGAGTTTGCAAACAGACAGATGCTTGTGAACTCTCAATTCTCAGTCCAAAGTCGGCCGCTGATTTTTTGTTTTGGATTAGGTGTCGAGTTTGCCAACAGACAGATGCATGTGGATCATCTCACCCCTCTTTTCTCTCACTTTCAAACTCTCAATTCTCAAACCTAGCACAACAGCCCCCCACCCCACCCCCCAAACCGTGTCTTACATTCTTCTTTCCTACACCACCATTGTGAATCTCTCCAAACGAAATCTCTCTCATCTCACCCCTCTTTCTTTTGGAGTAGGATTCTCATCCCTCCTATTTCCATCATTTTCCCTCCCTTCCTCTCACTTATTGTTTTTTGTCTTATTATCTTTACAAAAAAAATCAATATAAGATATTGACGAGACTTAACTGTAACCGTTTAAGTAGGAGGGGAGATAATTCTCTTCCCCTTCTTCTCTTCCTTATCCTCAATCCAAAGTCGGCTGATGATTTTTCCGGATTTGTTGGAGAGGAGCTTTAATCCGAAAGACGGGTTCAAATTGGATGCGCTGATGAGCTTGGATTGTATTGTGTTTGTCTTCCTTTTGGTGTGTTGGTTTATGGGTCAGATTCTTGCTTTTTGGGTCAGGTGTTGAGATTGCCCATTGTACTGAAACTCTCTCATATTGTACCGAAACTGAACTGGTATTGAAAAATTCGGCACACCTTCGGTTCCACCCCCATACCGATACCAAAATTTTGCTTCAGTTTCGATTACACCCCTATCCCAAACCGTACCATGCGCACTCCTAACATCAACCCACAAGCGAGGAAGCTAATTCCATACAATAGACAAATGGATAGTTGTAGGAAGTCGAGAGCATGTAGGTCTTCCGATAACCCTTCGAATGTTTGGTATGCGTCTTTTTCGTGCCCACCAAACGTTTGATGTAATACTTCCTAGGCATATATCGGCAACACCGGGCATGTTGCGTCGAGAGCACTCGAGAAATTCTCTCGATAGCACTCAGATTGCTTCGGCATATGTCAGTATCCGTTGACATAATGCAAGAGAGTTCAGTTGGCGATAATAAGTCCACCAAGTGTTTGATTATATCCAACAAGAATATCGTGTATATATAATTTTTCCTTAAATTATATCCAACAAGGATATCTTGTTCATATAATAGAATAATCCAACGTAACCTCAAAAGAAGAAGCACAACATAAACATATATAACAAGACAAACAATTCGTGTACGTGGGGAAAGCTAGATCTTTCGAAATTTTGAATAACCATCTCAAACACATGCAAGCAACAATATGCATTTCACACACACATAATTCTTCAAAACCTTTGTCCTACATATTTTCTTGCAATTGTTTAATTAGATTACCCCTTGATGTTTGATGGTTTATTAACTAATTAATCAAATGTCAGACAACAATATCAAGGCCCCCATGGCTAGCAACTAAGATTGTGTAGCTAAGATTCTTTATGCAAGATTTTGTTCAAGTTTTGTTTTGTCCATACCATGAAAAACTTCTTAACCTATTTGAATGACATAAGTACGCATGCAAAGCAACACATAAAGGCCCCTTAAATCTCAAATTCTTGTCTTTATCTGATTTCTTTATTTCCTTTACAAAGGTTTTGCTTTAGTTTGTGTTTTTATCGAGAACAATACATCAGGACCAACATTACCTGGAGGGTTTTTCCCTTTGACTAACTAAAGCATGTATGACTCCATGTGTAATTACAATACACACACATGCATATATGCTTTTATGAAGAATTTTTCAAATAAACTTATTTGATTGTGCTGTGTATGTATATACACATATACACACATGGTTTCTACTAGCTAGTCCTGATACAGACTATGATTATCTCTTGATCTTTCTATGCGGATCCCGTTGAGTTTAATTCATCTTTACCAACTTGCATCCACTTTGAATCAAACGGCCACGATGACATGGTATGCAGGCTCCGCATAGAAACATCAGGAGTATCTGGATCCTCCTGATACTATTGAAGAAAGGTGATACTTCAATTTTGTCCCCTTCAGTTAATAGGAATATATATATATATATATATATATATATATATATAAACCAAACCAAACTGAAGAACAAAAGAGAGCAAACAATTGAACACAAGATAATAGCAGGCAATTTTTTTTTTATATTTTTATTTATGAAAATCGATATATATAAATTTCAAAAGAGCCAGGAATAGGCTAAGAAGTACAAGGGTGGAGTTGTCCTCCTCAACTAAATCACTAATCAAAGAGGGAGTTTCTTCATCCCATATACTATCTCCTCCATAATGGAGGGCAAAACGGGCTAACCCATGGGCTACGGAATTGGCTTGGCAACGGATGTAGGACGCAATAGCTTCAGCGATCGAATGCAACAAAAACTTAGCATCCTCTATGCTAGGTCCAATGTGGGACACATCCTTAGAAGACCCATGCAAAGCTAACACGATCTGAAGCGAATCACTCTCCAGAAAAATACCATGAAAACCCTATGAACCGCCAACAGAAGCCCTTCTCTAACTGCTAAAGCCTCAATTTGAATAGGAGTGAACACATCTTCGCATCTCCTACTCACAGTAGCAACACACACTCCATTCGTGCCCCTGTTCCATTTGATGGAGATATATATACCTGGGTAACAGTGGGAAATCCAGTTATCAGCGGCGTCATCCCTTAGAGTATCGATATTGCTTCTTCCTTTCAAGGTGCAACACCAATGGAGGATGAGTAGGTGTGATATAGACTAGAGGGTGGCAAAGCATGAGAGTTGTAACGATAGCACATATGAGGCTTTGAAGTCCCATAGCTACAATTACCACAGGGTGAACCAGTGATTTTGGATGAATTTCAGGCTCGTATTCTATACGACACATTATGGGTTCAATTTCTACCACTCGTGAATCGCACGATGGTGGCTAGGGAAAGTTGAAATGCCTTTGTTAGTTCCCGGCCCTTGGAAGGGTGGATTGCCGTTGCGAAGCAACTAGTTGGTCCCCTTGTTAAGAGAGGGAAACAAAAAAAAGCCTCCCATAGCCACGTCTTTTGGCTAGACGAATTTAAGATTATGTCATGACTTAAGGCTTGTGACGTATCAAATGTCTAATTTTCAAAACATAATTTAATTGTATAATAGTAACTAGCCACTTAATATTACGATTTAGCAGTATTTTTCTACATTATATTCATTAGTACTTTTTATATTAAATTTAAAATTTTCTTCTCACCTAGGTTTCTGTATATTCTTGATTCGCAACAGAATGTCATTGTATCTTGAGAAATAAGAACCGGTAAATCCTGAAAATCCATGTGAGGCATAATATCGTTTTAAGGGCATAGTGTACAACGAGCCTCGACCAAGTTACGTTTCTCTACAACTCTTTCATGTGCGTTGTGTATAAGTATCAGAGTGTAAAATGTTTGCCCCCACTAAAATTTTCAAGTTTTTCTAACCCTTATCTATGTATGATTAAGCAACTATTTCTATACATCATTACATGATTTATTTCATGAATTTCCGAAATGATTTTAGACCTAATTTTCCAACACAATATACTGTATCAGTGACGTTGACCACTTATGGATTAGCAGTATAATTCCAATTGCCATGGTATATATCGTACGAGCCATAAAGTTTCCTATTTTGATGGCTATTTAATTACTTTTTTAATTGATATTTTTATCATTTGAGTGGCTCCAACAAGTGCTATCCGTGTCATATCAATTGTTAATCATATGCGTAGAATATCTCTTATCAGGAATAATTAAGGGTACCAAAGAGAATCTAGTGACATAATTAAGATTTGACCTAAATAAGGGTACGAAAAAGAGTCTAGTGACATAATTAAGATTTGACCTAAAAGAATAAGAACAGACACATGGTGCAAGTATGACATATGAATATCTAAATTGAGATCCTTTCCAGATCCTTGCGTTCAGACCGAAGGATTAGAAATTTCGTATCACTCATTTTAAATTTTATGATTTTTATTAGCTCATTTCACAAACTTATTTTACACAAAATAAGATTTCGCATCTATCTTCCAATCTCTTTAACAATTCGAATTTTCAAAATTTTAAACTCCGAACACAAAAATCAGAAATCAAAAAAGGATATCTCGACTCTGAATATCTGATCTCTGACTCAGCAAAAACCCTAATCTTTCAAGAAATATAATTGTTATAATAGGAATACGTCATCCAAGGTCTGCGTTGTGGATCGTGTGCTTTTATAATTATATGACATCATAGCTTTGTTTGGAGATACAGGGATTGTGTTGACCCTGCTGGCAAATTGACCATGGTGGAATTCCAAGTCACGTTGAAATGGGTTTGTCATCTTTGTCGTACAAGAAAATTGATCGTATCTTTTCCATCAAGGCCACTGAATTAAGTGATTCAAATCTTTAAAATTTTATTTAACGGTTCATCTGTTTTGATTTCTTAAAAATTATATTAATTTTTTACTATTTGATGAAATTTCAAAGACTCAGATCACTTAATCCGATGACCTTGATGAAAGAGATTCGAAGAGAATCTCTTTAAATTCTAAAATATATGCTTGCCACTCATGCTCTCTAATGCGACATGTATATTGATATATTACCTATCGATCCCTACTCAGCTCTAAGTTGAAAGCATATCTTCACCACTCACCTTTATTATTACGTCCTTAATGCATCTCAAGGGGCATATTTAGTATTTAAAATGTGCCTCGATTTGATCATAGTCATTCAAATGCATAGATAATGGGAGATTATATTCACACACTTCAAATTACTTTTCTCACACTCTTTTAATTTTTTAATATTTTTCTATCAAGTGTTAGTGGTGTGTATAAAATATTAAAAAATTTTAAAAAGCGTGAGAGAAGTAATTTAGGATGTGTGAATATAATTGATGGTATAGGAACTAAGTGATATATTTATGATGAACCGTTTATTTATTTAATACATTTAGATGAATGACCACGATCTCCTAATCAAATGATCTTTTGTATGAGTGATCTTCAAAATAAGATTAAGGAGAAAAAGGTTATGTTCATCATTTGCTTTAGGTTTTTTTATCCAAAATGGTCTATGAGATTTGCATAACACATCGCCTTGGTCTCTGAGATTGAAAATCAATATAAATGGTCCCTGAGATTGTCCACCATCAATTATTTTGGTCATTCCGTTAAAAACTCCGTTAAGTAAGCGGAGTTCTTGGCCAAAAGTTTGGGCAATTTTCAAAACTTCGTAACTCAATCGTTTCTTAACCAAATTCGACCTATAATATATCAAAATGAAGATAGAAAAGTGTAGAACAAGATTATACCTATTTAGAAGCCAAATGGTTGCCATAGATGGCTGGAAAATAGCCTGAAAGGTGAATAGTCCGTGGGAAAACTAGAAAACTCACCGGAGATTTGGTAAACTTTAAACATTCATAACTTCTTCAATACTCAACGAAATCGAGTGATTCAAAAACAAAAATCATACTTCTCGACAAGATGAAGAGAATGATATCTTTCTTGAAGGCTAAATCACCATGGTTTGGCCGAAAAACGGCTCGAAAGTGGCTGTCTTGGTCATCAAGTTAGCCACTTTCGATTCATTTTCTGGCCAAACCACGACAAGTTAACCTTGAAGAATGGTACCATTCTCTTCATCTCATCGAGAAGTATGATTTTGATTTCATTGAATATTGAAGAAGTTATGAATGTTTAAAGTTTACCCAGTTTTCGGCGAGTTTTCCAGTTTTCCCGCGGACCAGTCACCTTTCAGGCTATTATCCGGCCATTTCCGGCGACCAATAGGTATAATCTTGTTCTACACTTTCCGATCTTCATTTTGATATATTATGAGTCGAATTTGGTTAAGAAACGATTGAGTCACGAAGCTTTGAAAATTGCCTAAACTTCCGGCCAAGAGCTCCGGAACACTTAACGGAGTTTTTAATGGAATGACCAAAATAATGGATGGTGGATTACCTCAGGGATCATTCCTATTGATTTTCAATCTCAAGAATCAAAGTAATGTGTTATACAAATTTCAGAGACTATTTTAACTAAAAAGCCTTTGCTTTAATGCAAACGAGCTTTTGGCAAAAATTGAAAATTTTGGAACCACAATTACAAATATGCTCATGATTTAGAACATGCTTAATTGTTTTAATACAACTACACTAAGGGGTGATGAATAAATTGGTATTGAACTCTTATTTTATAAATTTAAGCCTAAATTATTTACTTACAAATGAAGAAAAATATCATTATACTATAATCTAAAGTATATATATTTACATTATACCATTGTCTAAATGCTTCATGGGCTGGTCGACCCAGGTTCGCATGGACTAAACCTGCCTCATAAATTCTCCAAACCTAGTATAAGTTTTTTCTTCATGGGTTGGTCGACCCAGGTTCATCTCACAGATTCTTTTTTTTTTTTTTGGATGAAAGGGCGATTTTTATTGAAAAGGGGTGTGATGTGCATGTTGGACCGAATCCGATAGTTACAGGCCTCGTACAAAAGCCCAACTTAACCCCAACTCAATTGTGCCCTAAATCTAACGGACAACAATCCATGTAAACATTTAGACAAGTTAATCGTAGCCGTGGGTTCCGATTTAAAAGCACTGTAAGATCTACAACCCTAAATCCGGCTAGGGTTTGCTCAGCCAGTCTTGCCGAAACCAATCAATTTCTGGTTGCGCCGCTTGCTTCTTACATCTTCCCTTTCTTCGTCTCGTTTCGCAGGTAATATCGTTCAAGTTCTCTGAAATTTTTAGGTTAAAGCTATTCACTTTCATATAATTCGTGGATTTTTTTTTAATTTATAATTTTATCAATGCCCATAATTCATGGAAATTTGAATCGCAAGCTAAATTATGAATAAATGATATGGAATCGCTTTATGATTTTTCCATTTTTTTAGTATAAAATTGTTAGATCTTTGGGGGGTTTCAAGGAGTTTTCGTATGTATTTGCTGTGATTTGTATTTGTACTTGTTGCCCCGATCACTGAGGACATGTTAGATACTACAAACTTTCTCTTTTGGCGATACCGAATTGCTTCCCATAAGAACATTGTGAGTAATCAAGGCTGGAGTCTCAAAAGGGCTCTAATTTTGCCAAAACCCTAATTGGGGTTTTGGAAAGAAATACCGAGGAGCCCGAGAATTGGCACTATATTTTGGTGCCATAGGCCTTTGGTTTTTGGGAGCATTTCGTGTCACCTATTGGAGAAGGTGGTTGTATTCTACGTTGTTTTTGGCTCAAGGGCGTGTCCTTGGAGATTTCGATTGTTTTTGTATGTTTTGAGTAGATTTCAAGTTTATTTAAAAGGTTTTATCTTGGAGTTTGATATGATAACAGTGCAATGGTTTCTTGTAAGGAAATTTTGGAATTTTCACACTTTTTGGAGATTTCAATTTGTTTCAAGTGGTTTTATCTTAAAGGATCTATAATTCTTTTACAGTTCTAACTTCTAAGATCCTTTGTCATCAGTTTTTGGAGTTTCTAATAGTACTACAATGATTAGATTTTTTGCGTTTGATGCTGCACATGTTACTTAAAATTTCATACATGCAATCATTTTTGTAGTTTAATTTTATGTGGATACTATAATTATGTGATTTTCTTTATCACTGTGTCAAAGTAATTTGTTTAATTCTTTTTACCTGAAGATGTTATTATTGTTTGAGATACATGGCTGAATTTATTTGTGTAATTGTAAGAAAATCTGAGGTTTTGGAGTTTTGTAGACCTAGTTTGAGAAGGAAGCATGTCTCATCGTAAGTTTGAACACCCAAGACATGGCTCTTTGGGATTTCTTCCAAGGAAAAGAGCAGCCCGCCACAGAGGAAAAGGTTTATTCTTCTTTTCAGTTTCAACGTGATATTCAATAATTTGTGTTTCCTTGAAATGTTGCAATGAAATGATGGCTCATGTTTGTTTGAACTGGCTCTGGGTTTTCTCGAGTGAAATGCACTGGATCTTTTTCATATTTTTTTGTTGAAGTTATAACTTTCATATTGTGCATGGGTTTTTTTCCATGCTTTTGGTATATGGTTAAGGAGCTTTATAAGTTACACCTCAAGTTACACCTAACTTGAGGACTTGTATCATTGGTTCAGTTATGTAGGGATGATAATGCATAGTTGGTATCAATGTGCTTGTTGTGTCTCGCTTTATATCATATCTAATATTTCTCATACAAGTTATTAGTTTCTCTCAGTGTATATCCACACATTGGAATGCTATATATAATATATTTTATCCACTTTCCATTTTGTATTTATATCTGAAGACTATTGTTGTTTGTGATTGCATCTTATTTCTGTTACTATTCTTTATGGAACTGTTCAACTTTTTGGTTGTTCTCTCCTTGGAAAATTTGGCTTACATGGTTTTGTGTATGCAGTGAAGGCCTTCCCCAAAGACGATCCAACAAAAACTCCCAGATTGACTGCTTTCCTGGGATACAAAGCTGGAATGACCCATATTGTGAGAGATGTTGAAAAACCCGGATCAAGTGAGTTGGTCTATTGTTTTACACTTGTTCTTTAGTTGAATGAGAACTTAAAAACTGTTACTCTGAGGAAAACTTGTGATAAAAGTGTTAATAGAAATATAAGATAAAAATTAGTAGAAATATATTTCTAACATTTTTCACAAGTAATTTTTCTGCATTTGCATTGTAAATTCTAAAGAATACTATTATGATGTTTCGCTTGTACCAGAATAATGCTTTTCATGAGTTCCTATATGTTTTCTTGAATTAAGGTTTATGCTGTTTTTATTGATTAGTGTTCTGAAGCTTTTGAAATCGGAAGTAAAATACAAGCTATCTATTTTTTATCATTTTACCTCAGTTCCATTGTGTATTGAATTGTAGTATCATGTTATTGAGTTATTATCTAAGCTTAAAAGAGATTTGGAACTTTTAACTAGTTCTTTGGGTTACTGAAGCATAGTAGTATTACTTTGTGGCTTGTTCTTTGTGCTTGGTCTAAGGATATTTCATCTGTGCTCCATATTGTGTTCTGAAACCAATTTTTCCATGCAGAGCTACACAAGAAAGAAACATGTGAAGCAGTTACAGTTATTGAAACACCACCAATGGTGGTGGTTGGTGTTGTTGGTTATGTGAAGACACCCCGTGGTCTCCGTTCCTTGGACACAGTTTGGGCCCAGCATTTGAGTGAGGAGGTGAAGAGGAGATTCTACAAGAACTGGAGCAAGTCAAAAAAGAAAGCATTCACCAAGTACTCAAAAAAGTATGAGAGCGAAGACGGGAAAAAGGACATCCAGGCGCAGTTGGAGAAAATGAAGAAATACTGTTCTGTTATTCGTGTTTTAGCCCACACTCAGGTAAATTATATTGATTTGTTTTACGAACAAAAGAAAGTGTGATACCTAGAAGTGCCAAGTAAAACAGTTACCCAGTTTGCTGCCATTCTGATGTTCTATTGCTAAAAATATTTACTTTTACCTAGAATAATCTTTTTTGGCTTATCTTTTGCAGATTAGGAAAATGAAGGGGTTGAAGCAGAAGAAAGCCCATCTGATGGAGATTCAAGTGAATGGTGGGGAAGTTGCAAAGAAGGTTGACTATGCTTATAGCTTGTTTGAGAAGCAGGTTCCTGTTGATGCTGTTTTCCAGAAAGATGAGATGATTGACATTATTGGGGTTACTAAGGGGAAGGGTTATGAGGGTGTGGTGACTCGATGGGGTGTCACCCGTCTTCCACGTAAGACCCATCGTGGTCTACGTAAAGTAGCCTGTATTGGTGCATGGCATCCAGCTAGGGTGTCATTTACTGTTGCCAGGGCTGGGCAGAATGGTTACCATCATCGTACTGAGATGAACAAGAAGATTTACAAGCTTGGGAAGGCTGACCAAGAGTCGCATTCTGCAATGACTGAGTTCGACAGGTTTGTGCCTCTTTCTTTGTAATTTTTTTCTTCGTTTGATTTCGCTGTGATTGAATTTGTATTATTGGTTTACTCATACGTGTTGGAAATTGACACGGTGAATTTGGGTTCATTTCATTTTATGTTCAGGACTGAGAAAGATATTACCCCAATGGGAGGTTTCCCACACTACGGTGAAGTGAAACAGGATTACCTTCTAATGAAAGGCTGCTGCGTGGGTCCGAAAAAGCGCGTTGTTACCCTGAGGCAGACGCTTCTGAAGCAGACATCTAGGGTTGCGTTGGAGGATATTAAGCTCAAGTTCATCGATACATCATCCAAATTTGGCCATGGCCGCTTCCAGACCACCCAAGAGAAGGCTAGGTACTACGGCCGGCTCAAGGCTTAATCTGACAAATGTTGATCGATCCCAATTTTCATTTAGTCTTTACAAGTTATTCAGGCGTATACTGTTTCTGGTTTGGATTCGAAGTTTTGTATGCTTCCAGTTTTGTGACAGAATGTATGTTTGGATTCTAAACTATGAAAAATAAATTTGCTGCTCTTGTTGCTTTCGCTCAATAGACAAGTTTCATTCTGTTTTTGTTGGAGTTGATTCAACGTTGAGAGCATCTTTTACAGCACTTCCCCTCCTAACAAATGTGCTAGTCCATTTTTAGGGCCAGTCCTTCCAAAAATCTACTCCACCCCATCCAATCGGTTGGCCCAAAGTGGAGGCCATCTTTGAACTCAGCACATAATAGACTAAGCAAGAGACGGGCTTACATGACTTCAGGCATGGGAAATCTTTTTTAATTTTTTTTTATGCCATTGGTGCGTGGGATACACACGCTTGCGTTCACATTCCAGTATTAACAAAAAAAAAAAAAAAAGTCAGAATCTTACCATGGGCCATGTGTCCACTTTTGGGTTGTCGGATTTTTTTTTTTTGAAATTCAACGGTCTAAATTAATTAATTTAATAAAAATTATAAAAAAAATTATTTAAACAGAAAAAAAATAAAAGATCTTATATATATATATATATATATATATATATAAATACCTAACCATCTTTCACAAAAATTGTACTTTCAGAAAATGACATGTGGCGTGACAATATTAGTTAAAGATTCTATCCGAAATTTAAAAAAAAAATTATTTTTTATTTATTCTATGAAAAATTAAAAATATTTTAATACGAATTGACTAGACTTTTGCCCAGCTCATTTTTTAGGCGTGGAGATGCACTTGGCCAAATACTGTTCATTGAAGTTAATTACTATTCATCTGGGTGGATTAAATGGACTTTGGGTCAGCTCATATTTTAGGCGTGGAGTTGCTCTTATAGCACGGGTATAATGTTATAATGGCATTCCGTGCATATAATGCAATGACACGTGGAAAAAAAATGTCTTTGTATTATTGGCACAAGATGTCATGTGGTAGTATAACCGTGCCATGCTCACTACTTTCAAGTAGTACCGTTGGTTGAGTTTAAGTTTCGAGACATGTATAGTGCTTAGATACAAATTTCAAATTTTAAACTCATTGAATGGTAGTAAGTGAAGTGGTAAGTATTAGCATCACGTATTACCACCATTGAATAAAAATTATATGATGTCCCATACTGAGCATATGATTGATGTTATGTATCACCTTATAAAGATGGTAATCATACAGGAGACAGATTGTCTGCCCTCATGTTTGGGTGCCTTTCCCATCCCCTCCTATTTGTGCGATCACGATTAAGTCACGTCAACATTTTATATTCTTATTGCTTTTTATCTTGTTATCTCTATTAAAAAATTAATATAAAATGTTGATGTGACTTAATCGTAACCGCACAAAATAGGAAAGGATGAGAATGACACCCAAACAGGAGGGCATAAGAACACATAAATTAGTAAAAAGTTAATTAAAAGAGTTGCTTGCCAAGTCTCCAAGTCAAAGAAATATGAATATGGAATTGAATCTATTTCCAACGTTTGTGAAAATGTCTTACATGGACAATGAAATGTAATCATCTTTTATTGATTATTAATTGTGAAATTTCTTTAATTTATTTCCTATTACAAAGATGGCAGGTGTTTTTTTTTACTTACTTTCTAAAGTAAGGCTCATTTGATATGTTTTTAAAATGACTGAAAGTTTTTTTGGTGAAAATGTTTTTGAAACTAAAAATTCAAGTGGATTTTAAAAAAATACTTAAAATGCTTCTTGCAATAAGCACATATCTGGTGCTTCTTAAAATTTTTTTTTGAAGTACTTTTAAAATCAAAATCAATTTCACCAAAAAACACTTTTAGTCATATTAAAAACACTTGCATTTGCACTTAAAGTGTTTTTTTTTTTTAATGTATATTGTTATATGAAAAGCCCTTTGGAAATAATGAAATGGGTTGTTTTGTATTTCTCTTCAGAATTTTTTTTTCTTTTCCAAAAAAGTATACTTTTATTCATATTGAAGATCAAAAGGAAAAGGGAATCATTTCTTTTTCGTTTTTCTGATTTGACATGGCACATTAGCTTATTTATAATTTGATTCATAATTTTATTTTACTTTTTCTTACTATTAATTTGGATATACGATTCTTTTTGTTTAAGAGGTAAATGATGTTAATGAATACGAGAATCTCACATTAGAAAATTAAAAATAAAATAAAATAAATAGTTACATTCTTAATATCATTTAGGACTGGTTATGTGGTCATTGTTGTGTAACTAGTAAGATGTGTGAATGCAAATTTCTTCCTCCTTGATATTGGATAAGATTGCACCTACAAAACAATTAACACCTTTGGTCAAGGCCAAGAGCCTCACGCGCCCATGACGAATGGGGGAGGGCTTTGGCCGAAGAATCTCTGATACCAAAGTTAGAATTTAGAGAGAAAGTGTTTGAGAATTTTAGTTAGAGAATTGGAAGTCCATTTTGAGGAGAATGAAGGGGTTTCTATAGGAGAGTGGCCGGCCTCCTTGGATGAGAGAGGACCAGCCACCTAGCTCCCTTTGTGGGCTAGGTTCTTGATTTGTGTTTAATTGGGAGTTATGGAATAATTACCTAATTGATTAGCTAATCAATATAATAGAAAAGGGAAGATTTGGGAGTTTACCTTGTGGAGAAGATTGGATGAGGATGGATGAAATAGGTTTTGAATTGTTACTTATTTTGGGCACTTTTGACTTGGTTGAGTGATGATTGTCCGCTGCTCGCGCGTAGGAATCCTGGTATGCCTCAAGGGTATTTTTGTCCTCTTTTACCCAAAAATTCACGTGTCGTCTTGTGATTAATTTTGGCTCCACAAATGCCCCTATACTTGTTGGGTTGTTCGCAGAAAAAGGGCAACAGGTGTAGAGATTTTCTTACTTTAGGAAACTTTAAGATTGCTTCCTATTTTTATGTAGATTCCCTCTTCAATAAGAAATTAGATCCTTCTAGAAAGGAAATAAATTTGTCTCAAAGCCTATTTAAGTCCACCTTAAGTGGATTATTAAATCAACTTTGGAGAGAAATTTATTATACCTTACAAGAGAGAGAGAGAGAGAGAGAGAGAGCTTAGAAGATATTTATTCCCCCTCATCTAGCAATCATCTACATCTTGCCCTTGCAAATGATCGTCTTTCGTGGCTTGCTTCATCTTCTCGTTGCTTCTAGGTAAGAAAAAAAATTAATTTTTTTGGAAGCCTCGAGGCTTGAGAGTGGCTCAATGGGGTTCGAGGAGACTTGAAAAAATTTGGAAAGACTATGGCACTGTTGCCGTGGGTTGTGGTGTGCCATTGGATGGCTGGGCTGGGCTGGGCTGGGCTCGGGCCATGAGGAGGGAGAGGATGTGGGGGCGCTAGCCCCCTGTTTGTTAAATTGGGCAGCTAGGCCTTTGGGTCGAGGGGAAAAGTGGGTGAACCAGCGCGGGTTAGGCTATCTTTTTGCCTTTTTTTTTTTTAAAGAAGGTTGGGCTTGGGCTCGTGCCTAGCGTAGGAAGAAAGGAGAAAGGCCAAAGGCTTGGCCTGGTTTGAAAGCCGAGAGCTACCCTGTTTTTTTTTTTTTTTTTTTTTTGAATATCCCTCTAACAAATCCTTCTTATGTCTTGTAGAATTTTTTCAAGCATGTCCTCCTCGAACCATAAGAATGATGATGGTGTGCCGCCGTTGTATCGTCAAGGTGGGTCTTTAAGCAAAGTTGGCTACTTTAAGGCTGCTCACTTCAACATTAGCTCCGATAACTTGTTTAGAGACTTCCTCGAGGCTTATTGGCACGCCATTTCGTTGGAAGTGCTTGTGAAGCGTGTTAAGGATGGTAGCAGCCGTGAACTATGTGATGGGGCTTAGAAAGCCATCATGTTCCACCCCTACTGTTTTGTGTTGGGGGTTTACTTTTCCCAAGCAGCGTTTCTTCCAAGAAGTGCTCTGTTCCATGAAATGTGCCCCCACTCAATGTTCTCCGAATGCGGTTTGTGTGATGGTGGGATTCCACAATCTTAGCCAGTTCTTTGACTTAGATTTAACAGTTAATGAGTTTTGGTACTTTTTTGACATAGGTCACATCGAAGGAGTTGGGCAGCTGCGATCTCGCCATAGAATTTTTGATAACTCAAGCAAGGGAGATCATGATTGGGCCAAGGAGACTTTGGAGATAAGTGGAGATTAAGAATCTGATTCTTCCCCTGAGCTGCATGTACCAACGGTTTTCATATCCGGTAAGTAAGCTGCTTCATATTTGTGCTAAGCTGCTCTTTAATTTTCTAATTGTCTCCCGCTGCTTTTGTAGATTCAGAATTCGGCTCCACTTCTAAGACTTCTCCGGACATGAAGAAAGTGCATGTTGCTCTGGATATCCCATCCGAGTACCTTGAATGACATTGGCTACTTAGTCTTCTTTGTACGGAAAAAGGTGGGCTACCCCCAATAGAGGTGATAAAACGTATCAAGGCTGAGGCGTTGGCTCATTTTATTACTGTGGTGGATCTTGCTACAAATGAAGGTGGGAAAAATAGGTCTTCCCCGCCTACCCAAGAAACGCATGCTAAGAAGAAAACGAAGACTTTTTCCGCTGCTCATGAAAGTTCACCGGCTACTCCCAAGCTTGTGATTAACTTAACTTCCTCCAAGGGCGAGAAAGAGGAGGCTGCTAGATCTGTGCCGATGTTGTCTGTCGCTCTGAAGACTACTAGCTTGATTGCTGAAAGGATTGTCCAGCATATAAGTTCCTCCGTGCCTTTAGTGCCGAAGTTTATGCCAAAGCATTCGTTTGCAACTAAGTCTGGCTCACTTGGAGAGGCTTGCTACTATGAAGAATGACAAGGTGCCCCTGCCTGCTAAAATGGCGCCAAAATTTGTTCCATCTGCTGTTGAGATTGACTCGTTTGCTGAAAAGAAAGAGACTGTTCGCACCTGCAATCATGAGAAATCCACCAAGTCTGTTTCTGGAGAAACTGCTGAGATTTGTACGCTCTTGAAGCCAGACCTGCTCAAGGACATGGATATATGTGCCAAGTTTATTAATGGCGTCAAAGGAGTTGTTGGCCTAAGTTCTTTTGCGAAGCATATGACCGAGTATAGGAGGACTGTTCTGCTGGCCATGATGCACAAAACGACGGTTCTAGCAGCCGAATCTATGCTTCTTGATCAAGAGGACACCAAGGCTTCTAAGAAGGTAGCAAAAACTGTGGCATAAAAGCTTACTCCTTGACTGAGAAAGTCAAGAAATTGGAATCTGAACTTGCTGCTTTGAAGGGGTCTAATATCTCTGCCCCCACTTCTTTGCAGCTTGAGACCGCTCGCCAAGATATCATGGATTTAAAGACTGGACTTGATGCAATCCAAGTAAAGTACAAGAGTGCAGAGAAAGAGATTGAGTGTTACATACCTTAGATTCAAGATCTTGAGCGTGCCATCTCTAAATTCCGCTCTGCTGCTTATTTAAATGATGAAGACTAATCGCTGCTTACAACCAAGTGATCTACTTTAAAAAGGTTATTGATAGGCTTGAGCCTCAAATGTTTGAGCTCCAAGGTGCTTTGAAGATCAACGACAATCTAAAGAATGAAGTGGAGAAGCTGCAGCGGGTTCGTGTTTGCCTGCTCGAGGAGAATGAGCAGTTGAAGGGTGAAAAGGTTGGGTTCGAGGCTTCGTTTACTCTGAGTCAAGCCGATTTCTACAAGCTGGGTTATATAGATTATCTCTTTGGGCGACCGTTTGATTTTCAATTTTTTGGTAAAGACTTCGAGACCTTTTTTATTTCTCTGGAAGACTTGTTTGCCTTTACTTTTGAGTCTTCTATTGGTGAAGTAGTTAGAGAGGTTGATGCCCAGACCGGGGTAGCTAAGGGTGAAGCGCCGGATGGTGCCGTTGCTGAGGGCATCACGGCTGCTGAAGGTGTGGCGACCGAGTAGTCGTGGGATGTCCAAGCTGCTGAAGAGTAATCTTCTAGGTAGCCCTTAGGCTTTTCTTTGTTTTTCCTTGTTGCTTTCGCTTTGCTTGAACTCCTTCGATCTTTGCTAGTTGTTTACAATTTTACTAGAAAATTTAATAAACTTTGTAAACACGAAAAATTCCTGATTCAGGAAGGAATTTTTCGTGTTTACAAACTTGTTTCCTTCGTTTTTCTCCATCTTTACTTCTTTTGTTCATGCCCTAACCTTTAAACTTTATAGAATCAGTGGCAGGCGTGCTGTTTTTCTATAAGCAGACATGCATGCGTAGACTACACAGCCGTATGTGTTGGTGTAAAGCTTTTTGTAAAGTTGTTAGCCATAGGGTTGGCAGCCAAATGCCTTACTTACAGAAGCAGACAAGTCCGTGTAACCACTAGGTTGTTTAACTTTGGCTTTCTCAAATTCCATAGGTTTCATAGCAAGTATCACAACACTTTAGGATTTGGTGTAAGTTGTTCCGTGCTTGGCAATGGTGAAGCTTATCGACTATGTAGCATGTCGGCAGTGGATAAGCTTCGTATATGTATGCAAGCTTGTTTAACCTTTCACAAGAAGGTGCAGTTGTATAAGTTTAGCGTGGCTTTACTGCTCGAAGGGCAAGCCATAGGCAGTCTTTTGAAAACCATAAACTACCTTAGTGCACTCGGTAGCAGCTTTAGGTTTCCAGGGCAGCCGTCCACAAGACGTACTGCGTAATGTGCCCTTTCCGTCTCTAGGGCCCGATTCCTCGCGGATTAGGCCAAGAGACCCAAAATCCTTCAGTTAGCTAAGCCTTGAAAAAGACCATTGTGGTTAGTTCTATGAATCCCGGTGCAAGCCATAATGCATCTAGTTATGCTAAGGTAGCCAGGCTCATCCACGTTTGGATATTCGGAGTGTAAAGTTTATCCTCCTGTTTTGGAGAGCATGGTAGGTCCCTTGGAGGGTGCAATTCCTGCGATGAGTCCCTAAGAAGGATGCGATCTTCTTTTGAAGTATAGTAGAGATAAGTTGGTGTAGACATGTAGTCAAGCCAAGTTGTAAATTACTTCTGAATTTCTCGTTGAAAAACAAGTGAAACGAACGAATAACTTTGTTGTAAAAGAATGCATAACAATTGGATAGTTCTCGGTTTGCGAGGTAGTGCCCGTTGAGCTGTTTGAGTCTTCGGGTCTTGATATAGTGGGAGTTCACACATGGTACTTCCTCAAGTTGTAAGCGTTTCATTGTTTCTCGATCTCTTTGTCATTCATGGTGGCAATGGTGTAATCACCCTTGCCACTTACTTTGCTAATCTTGTACGAACCTTCCTAGATGGGATTTATCTTTTTAGAGCCTTCTTTGCGGGCAATGATGAAGGCCTTTCTTAGGACTAGATCTTAAGGTTGGAATTGCCGGATCTTGGCTTTTTTGTTGTAGCTAGAGAGGAGCTGCTGCTAGTAGGCTGCGATGCGAGTGATGGTCTGCTTGCGTTTCTCCTCTGCCAGATCTAAGCTTGTGGCCATCTTCTTACTGTTCTGCTCAATACTTGGCAGTAGAGTGCTGATGCTTGGCACGATGATGTTGGGATGAATGATTGCTTTCGAACTAAATGCCAAAGAAAAATGAGTCTCATCGGTTGCTTATCTTTTGGTGGTGCGATATGCCCATAGGCATCCGGGGAGTTCATCTGGCCATTTTCCCTTTTTGTTGGTGAGGGATTTCTTGAGGCAATTAAGGATCGTCTTATTAGATGCTTCGGCCTGCTCATTGCCTTGAGGATATCTCAGCGTGGACATGTGCTGCTTGATGCCATACTTTTGGAAGAACTTCGTCAAATCTTTACCCACAAATTGTGGGCCGTTATCGGTGACGATGGATTAAGGGATGCCAAATCGGTAAATGATGTTCCTCTATATGAAGCACTTTATGTCCGTCTGAGTCGTGGTCGTCATGGGCTCTGCTTCTACCTATTTGGTGAAGTGGTCGGTTGCCACAATCATCATGCCTCTGCCCCTAGTAGCAGGCGGCATAGGTTCTACCAAGTCTATTGCCCACTACATGAATGGCCAAGGACTCGTTTGCGGGTATAGCTCATTGGCAGACAGTGCTGGTACCGGTTTGTAGCGTTGGCAACAATCGCACCTTTGTACTAACTCATTAGCATCTTGGTGCATGGTAGGCCAGTAGTAGCCTACGTTCTTTCTGTGCTAAGGATCGACCTCCAGTGTGATTTCTACAAACGTCTTCTTAGATTGAGCTTAGAGCCTTCAAGTCAACGGGAGACGCTAGGCAACGAAGATGTGGTCCGATGTAGGATATTCGGATGAGAATGTTGTTCCATTTGTAGTAGCATGCTGCCTTTGATTTGGAGCTTCGATTACCGGCTCCACCTCTATGCTTGGCTTGTCTAGATATTCCACTGGAATAGAGTGTTTGAGTTGGTGGTCGAGGGCAGAGCCTAAGCTGGCTAGCGCATCTACATGGACGTTGTCTGCCCACGGAACTTGAGTTAGAATGTAGGTCTGAAACGCCTTAAGCTGCTTGCGTACCTTCTCTAGGTATTGCGCCATCATTGGATGTTTTGCTATAAACTCCCCAGTAGTTTGGCTGGTGATTAGCTAGGAATCGGAATGAATTGCAAGCTTTTTCACCGCCAAGTCTTTTGCCCTTCGGAGGCCTGCTAGCAGGGCCTCGTACTCTGCTTCATTGTTGGATGCTTTGAAGCCTAGAGTGATCGCCTGCTCGAGCATTGAGCCGTCTGGGGTGATAAGGACCACGCCTACTCCCGAGCCATTGTAGTTGGATGGGCCGTCGACATGTAAATGCTAGAAATCTCCATTGGGGGGAACATACGCACCTAAGTTGTGCTCAACTGCTTCCGGGGCGTTGCTGGGTTGCTCTGTTGCGTCGCCTAGGCTAGGCATGAATTCCGCTATGAAGTCTGCCAAGGCTTGGGCCTTTATCGCCTTGCGGGGTCGGAAAACTAAACCGTATTGGCCAAGTTTCAAAACCTACTTCATCACTTGCTGAGAAGCATTTGGACTATGTAGGATTGATTGTAAAGGATACTGAGTCATGACGATGACTATATGAGCTTGAAAGTATGGTCTGAGCTTCTGAGCCGCAAAAACTAGCTCCAAAATAATTTTTATCTATCATCAAATATCTTGTTTCCGCATCGAGAAAAGCTTTAGAAGTGTAAAATACCAGCAATTGGGCCCACAACTCTTCTCGTATAAGGGTATAGCTCACTGCTACTTCGGAGACTGCTAGGTAGATGTATAAATTCTCCGCTACTTTCAGTTTGGATAGTAAGAAAGGTGATGTGAGATACTTCTTTCGCACTCTTCATCCTATTTGTCTCGTTGTGCCTTCTTGATAACTTTGAATAAAGGCTTGCATTGATCAGTGGATCGCAAGAGGAAGTGGTTGAGGATAGCTGCTCGTCCGGTCAAGCTTTGAATCTCCTTCAAGGTAGTTGGAGATTTCATCTTTAGGATTGCTCGGATTTGCTTGGATTTGCTTCAATTCCTCGTTAGGTTACTAAATACCCTAGGAATCGACCTGAAGATACTTCGAACGTGCATTTGGTGGGGTTGAGCTTCATCTTATACTTTATGAGGATGTTGAAAGTTTCCGCCAAGTTGCAGATGTGGTTTGATCACTGCTTGCCTTTTACCATGATGTCGTCGACATAGACCTCCATGGTTACCCCAATTTGCTTTTTGAACATCATGTTTACTAACCTTTGGTAAATAGCTCCCACGTTCTTGAGGCCAAGGGGCATGATCTTGTAACAGTAGATGCCTATCTTGATCACGAAAACGGTTTTCTCCTTGATGGGCTCATACATAGCTATTTGGTTGCAGCCGGAGTATGCGTCCAAGAAGTTGAGCAGCTAATTCCCAGAAATTGAATATACTAATAGATCGATCCGAGGGATAGGATAAAGATCTTTTGGGCATGCTTTATTGAAGTTTGTGTAGTCTACGCAAACCCTCCATTTGCCCTTCTCTTTCTTCATGACTAGCACGATGTTGGCAAGCCATGTTGAGTGTGCTACCTCTTCTATGAATCTGACCTCCAATAGCTTATCAATTTTCGCCTCGATGATCGCTACTTACTCGAGTGCAAAATGTCTTCTCTTTTAGATCATCGGTTTGACAGCAGGGTCGATGTGCAGCTTGTGGCAGGCCACCTCGGGGTCGAGGTCAGGCATGTCGGATGGTGACCATGTGAAGATGTCTCGATTGTCTCTAAGGAAAGCCATGAGTTCTTCCTTCTTGGCTGGGCTTAGACTTGATCCGATTTTAGCCGTTTTTTCCGGCTGCTAGGGATCAAGAATGATGTCTTCGGCCTCCTCTTCAGGTTTTCATCCTATCTTGTTGCTTAGGCACCATCTTCTTGATCGGCTTGTTGTAATTGCCATTTGGTAGCCTCTTCGTCCCTTTGGACTTCGGTAACCTCTATGTAGGTAAATATCTTCTCATTTGACTCTTTCAACACTTGCATAGTGCATCGTCGGGATGCGACCTGGTCAGACTTGATCTCTCCAACTCCTTCTCCTGGAATGTGGAATCAGATTTTTTGATACTTGACAGAAGTGACGGCATCCAGCTTGATCAACCAAGGTTTCCCAAGAATCCCATTGTACGAAGATGGGTCACTTACGATCGTGAACGTCTGTTTTGAGACAACTAGTGGTGTTTTCATGTCAACTGTGATGTGGCTGATGACAGATGAGGTGTGTTAATTGAATTCGGTGAGTACTTCTGCTCGGCGTATGATTGTGCTTTCCAGGCCCATTTTCTGAATGACGGAGAGTTGAAGTAGGTTGACTGCACTTCCGTTGTCAATAATCATTCTGCCGATTATGACATAGGCTAGTTGGATAGATACTACTAGTGCGTCGTCATGTGGGAAATTGACACCTTCTGCATCCTACTCGATGAGGCCAATAATGGGTCCAGGTTGGGTATCAACTGCTTGGACTTGTGAGACTAGTAAAGCCTGCTAGATCTTCCTCTTCTTAGAGTTGCTGGTGGCCTTCAAGTGCTCAGACTTGACGAAGATACCATTGATTTGAATCTTCTTAGTTGGTGGCTTTTCGTCATATTCTACATTCCTTCTTAGCTGTGCAGTTGGCTTGTCTAAGTATCTGTCGACCTTGCAATCTTTCACAAGCTTCTCTAGGTAGTTCTTCCAAGTGTAGCAGTCGTCAGTTGTGTGACCAAGACCTCGGTGGAATATGCAATACTTGGTGTGGTCCAACTTGGAAGTATCTCATTTTGATTGTTTCGGCAGCTTGAACCATGGCTCGTTCTTGATGTCGTGAATGATTTAATGGATAGGAATCGAAAACTTAGAATAGTTCTTGGTCATTATGCTTTCTTTGGCCGTGGGTCGATCCCTACGTTTGGCCTCCTGCCTGTTCTTGTTAGACTGCTTCCTGTCCTCCATTCTTTGAGCCACTGCTGACTTTTTTCGAGGCTGTTTGGGCACCTTTTCTGCTTGTCGAGCCTCTTCCCAAAGTGCATGCTTTTTCGCCAGAGCAAAGGAATCTGCTAAAGTTGAGTCTTCTTTCATGATCATTTCTTCGAACAATGGGTGGTCTGCTGGGAGTCCTTTTTGGAAGGCTGCACTTGCTATCGAGTCGTCACATCCGACGATCTTTGCCTTCTTTGCTCTGAACCTCTTCACATAGTTACTGAGCAACTCCTTTAGGTTTTTCTTCACGTTGAACAAGTGGTTAGACTTTTTCTTGATCGAGCAATAGGATAAGTATTCTTTGGTGAAAACCAAGGAAATATCATCAAAATTCTAGATGGATCATGGTGGTAAGGTGTGAAACTAATCTTGCGCCTCGCCTTTTATAGTGGTGGCGAATATTTTGCACATAAGAACATCATTGTTCCGGTAAAGGATCATCGCGCTTCGATAGTGCTTCAAGTGCTTCTCTGGATCTCCATCTCCTTTGAAAGATATGCAGTGTGGCATGCTAAACTTGTGTGGAGACTTTACCTGCTCGATCTTGTCCTTGAAGGGTGACCTGCTCATGTTGGTTATATCTTGCCGTAGTGCTTCATTAGCCACTTCGTTGCATTGGAAATTACACAATCTTTCGTTAAGGAGTCTCTCTACCTCTTCTCGGATTTACCTTTGTTGGGGTAGCGAAGCCCTCGGCTGCCCCCGGTCTTGACCTGTTAGTCTAGGCTGCTCTTCTCCATGCTCGGCTCGTCTATGCCACGGCTACGATGTATGGGTAAATTTGTAGTAGGCAAGGGATGTCTTCGTAGGCTGCTAGTTGAACTTGAGCAGGACTGAGTGATTGCTTCTCTTTGTTCATCGTGCTACCTGCTCTGATGTGATGTAGAAAATGCTCTTTGTGGGCCTAGCCGCGAATAAACGTTTTGCCTAAAAGGCTACTTATGTTAACTATCAAAGCGTAGCCCCAATAGTGAGTGTATACTCGTTCGTGGGCCTAATCGAGAATGTGCGCTCCTCCGTGCGCTAAGAAGGGAGTATACGCTATCTCGAAGGCCCAATCGGGAGTGTACGCTACCCGAACGCTAGGTTCGTGGTTGATCGAGTGGCTGCTTGCCAGGACCCTACTGAAGAGGTTCCTCATCTGCCCTTGTCCTACTTCGAGACACCTCATTTGGGGCATGTTGGATCTCGGTGCATTGCAAGAGCTGATTCACCAAGGTCGTCTATTGGGCAAGGGCGCTCGTCAACTCTATGACTTGTCAGGACAAATGTTGTTCGCCATTCGGATTGGAAGAGCTTGGAAGAAATGTGCCTCATTGAGCAATGGAATGGTGGTAGACTCCGAGCGCGAGATTTGAGTTGGGAAATGTCAAATCTACAGAGAAATGTGGTGAAAATGCCTACAGCTCGTTGGTTGGGATATTCTCAAGCCGACTTGGGCTGCTCGGGAAACCATGGGAGCAGGCTGGGCTGCGGGAATGGGCTACTTGGCGTGTGATACACGTAGGTGCGAGGTTTGGGCTCGGCTTGGCAACGCGTTGGGCATGGAATGACATGGCTTGGGCTATGGCCTTGGTGCCGTGAGCTTTGGATGGCACAACTTGAGCTTGCTTAGATGGCACAGCTCGCGCCATGGTGGTGACACCATGGACCTCGCCGTGGGTGGCCATCGTGGTGGTGGTGCCACTCCACTTATTGTCACATTTAGCCTCGTGGATCATCAAGGTTCCATTTCTTGGATGTTGGAATTTTCACTTATTGAATTTTCTAAATTTCTTGCCATTGTACTTCTTTTTTACGTTTTATCAAAGAATTTTCACAAATAAAAAATTCTAATAATAAAAACGTACAAAAAATCTACAAATGAACAAGAAGATAGAAAAACCTTAGATGTGAGAGTCTTCTACGAGTGTGGGACTCAACTTTCAATGAAAGCACCAATTTGTGGATGCAAATTTCTTCCTCTTGATCTTGGACAAGATTGCACCTACAAAACAATTAACACCTTTGGTCAAGGCCAAGAGCCTCATGTGCCCACGACGAATTGGGGGGGAGGGGGGCTTTGGCCGAAGAACCTCCGATGCCAAAGTTAGAATTTAGAGAAAAAGTGTTTGAGAATTTTAGAGAATTTTAGCAAGAGAATTGGAAGTCCATTTTGAGGAGAATGATGAGGTTTAAATAGGAGAGTGGCCGGCCTCCTTGGATGAGAGAGGACCGGCCACCTACCACCTTTTGTGGGCTAGATTCTTGATTTGTGTTAAATTGAGAATTATGGAATAATTACCTAATTGATTAGCTAATCAATATAATAGAAAAAGGAAGATTTGGAAGTTTACCTTGTGGAGAAGATTGGATGAGGATGGATAAAATAGGTTTTGAATTGTTACTTATTTTGGGCACTTTTAACTTGGTTGAGTGATGATTGCCCGTTGCTCACGCGTAGGAATCTCAGTATGCCTAAAGGGTATTTTTGTCCTCTTTTACCAAAAAATCCACGTGTCGTCTTGTGATTACTTTTGGCTCCACAATATGCAAATTGAAAGACAACAATGGAGTGATAACGAGTAGGTCACTGACTCGAATTGAGAATTTACCTTGCCTTACGTTACTTACGCACTTAACGACAGGTATAGAATCAATTTCACATGCGATCCATTATGTAATGTTTTTACGTGAGAGCATGCTTTAAATAAAGTGAAAATGTACTCTATTTAAAGTAACGAGAAATATAAGATGTCGAATTACGGTCCAAATTCTTTGTTTGACAACACTAGTAAAGTTATTGGCATAATTTATGTTGGTGTGGTGCAACATTTGCTTGTTTTAGGATAAAAAAAGTGTAAAGATATTAAGAAAATGAAAGAGTATATTTAGTCCTGATAGGCTTTCACATCAGTCCCAGACATGGTGATGGCCTTGTTGACAAAAGGGTTGCACTCAATGCCAAGGCAACCCCACTCTTCCTATTTTTCTCACCATTTTATTTTAATATAATTCTTGCGTGATTCGTTGCCTAAATTTTCCCCTTTTTTTGGTTCAATTGGCGGAAAGGGATCCTGATTGGATCCCTTCCATCAAATCCATCTAATTAATAAATTCGGATTCTTAAAATCTGATTCAACGGTTAAAATTATTATAATTTTTAAAGGAACCTCCTGTTTTTAACCGTTGAATTAAATTTCAAAAGTCCAGATTCATTGATTGGGTGAATTTGATGGAAGAGATCCGAAAAGAATCCCTTTCCTCAATTGGCTTGCTCATAAAGGAAGTGTGCAGAAATGAGAAAATTGCAGGCGAAAATCCCCTTTTTTGTTTATTTATTTATTTTTTTGTTATCTTATTAATGTATATTCATAATTTAAATTTTGGATTAAACTTCATCATACAACAGAACATAATGATACTCTTATTTATAATACCACGATACTAGGCTCGACATTTGCTCATGATTAATTACATGAGTGAGCCAATACAATCGTTTACTATCCTTTTTAAGTTTTTAAGAATTGAGATTCAAATCTCACACTCTAGAGTATGCGAACTGAGCAATCTGGATCGTTCAACTTAAATCATGCAGTTTTTATTAACTCATTTTACTAATCCACCTCACATACATTCTCTCTTGAACGCTCCTAGCCTAATCTCTAAATTCCCAAGTGCGAGATGTGGAGATGATCTCAATCCATACTTTACAACTTTGCGCTGAGTTTTCGTGGGTTTTTCTTTGTAAAGAATTCTAGTATTGGCTCTAGTGATTATGACAAAAGTCTCAAAAGGTTATATTTAAAAAAATATGTATGTATATGAGGAACAAATTAATATGGTCTATATATCTATATGTCACCTCCTCCTTTTTTTAGCACTGTTTTTTTATGCATGGTAATTGCAATGCTACTACCCCTATTGTCCCATTTCTTTCTTTTTTTTTTTCATTTTTTAAATTTAATTATTATTGAGATAAAAGAAAGGATTCGAAATTATTATAATAATTTAGAGAATGAAAAAAATTTTGAATTCTAGACACATAAGTAAAAACGTGACATCTTATTCAATAAGATATTAGCCTATACGTGACCCATTTCGTCTTGAATCATTCATTCCTCATCTGCTGCTGGTACGGCACAGCTGTGATTGACTCTCTCTCTCTCTCTGTCTCTGTCTGTCTGTCTCTCTCTCTCTCTCTAGATTTCCCACCATAAATTTTTCATTTAAATTTCTATTTTTTGGTATTTTCATAACCTCTGGCCGTTATTTGTTTGGGTTTTAAATAAATTTAATACATATTTTGCACTTGCAGCAGCCTTTAGTTAGTTTTAATAATTTTTAGCAGCTTTTTTTTTTTTTTATGTCTTTATTTTTGTGCTCTTTGATTAATTTAGTGGGTGATTATTGGGGAAAATCTAGTTAATTTCCACCCAGGGGCAGATGGAGTCATGTGGGTTAATAAGTAGGTTTAGAATTACAAATTGTGACTTAGATGAAGTTTTTGTTTAAAACAATGCTTGATTCCTTACATTAAAATGTCATTCTTCCTTTAATGAAATGAGTATCTTCTTCGGATTCTCTTCTTGAGGATCCAAAAGATCCTTCAATTATGTCTGTTCATCGTAAATCGTGCAGTCAGTTTTCGTCAAATACTATTTGTGTTTCAAGTTTAAATAAAAAATTTAAAATGATTTCTAACCACACGATGTGTGATGAATGAACACAATTAAAAGATCCTCGGGATCCTCACAAATAGAATCCGGAGAGGATTCTCATTTCCTTTAATGACTAGGTAGCGCCATTTCACAGTACTATAAACGTCATTCCCTCTAGAAAATTCGTTTGATTTAGAGACTATTTAGTCATCCATATGAATCAAACAAATTGATGCTTGGTTATGAGAATGTTACTTGTAACCAATTGACAATATGAGGAGTAACCCAACTCCTTATAAGTCTTATGTGTGACGTGAATCATTTGTGGCCAATGGGCTTCACACGTGACTAGTGGGCTTCACAAGTGAAGCAAGTTTGAGTTCCACCATAAAACCAATTAGCAATATTGGAGAGTAGCTCAACTCCTTGTAAGCCATTGCATAGTTTGATCATTGACCGATCTGGAACTTTGTCCTCACGTTCTCATAGACACATATGGATAGCTAAACAAACTTCAAATTGAATGATTTTTTTTAGTATAAAATCTTTAGATGATGATAAAGATAATAAATAATCCTTGCTATAACATTTATACGGTAGAATGATGTCACATCGTTAGTACCAAAATGAAATTTAAACTAGTCTAATTTACATACAAGGAGCCAAGTATTGTTGTTTTCTTTATTTGAGCAATATTCTAGTCTAATTTAAACTAGAAGAAGATGAAATTAAATTTAATGTAGTAGTGATGTAGCTAATTTGATTACGCTCGAATCTGCTAGTACCAAAATGAAGCTTATCCCTTAGATAAAGATAACTTTTAAAAAGCACCAAATACAAATAGGGCAGTCTTGTTTTTTGGCAAGACGGACAAACAAGGAGGCCCACCCTTTTGATTTCTTTAAGCTTGCTTCTTCGGACAAGGTATAGTATCCATCAAGCTAGGCATCAAAAGATCATGAACAAAAACATGAAAAGAAAACTTTGCTGTGCTAACAATGCCATTGCCAATCGGATTATCATATAACTTTGTCTTTACATTTTCTGTGGGGTGAGAGCAGCTTTCTTCTAAATAATGCAATCACAAGTGTGTGTGTGTGTGCGCGTGCGCGTGTGGGTAACTTGTTCTTCTGTGGCAGCTAGTTAAGCTGTCTAATCGGAGACGAAGATTTACGGTTGCTGCCATAGCTATGGAGCAGAATTAATGGAATTACTGCTTTTAAGACCAGGTTAGTCGTTAAACATCAAGCTTTTATGTCATTGCAGTGCTAATTATGTTCCTAATAGCGTTCGGAAAATCTTACTCTTTTGGTCAGTGGCGAAGCCACATAAGCGCAAGGATGTGCGGCCGCAATTTTAATGGAGTAGGCTGCTTCTTTTGGTTTCAAGCACAAAAATCTGTTTTTCTATTTTGTTTTTTTCTTATACTTTTGGACTAGGTTTCCAGCCGCAGACTTGAGCGTACCTAAGTTGGCTTGAGCAATTACCCCCTCTGCATTCAAGTCCGAATCCCCCACTCATAAGTTCAAATAAATTTAGTGTAAACTATCGCTCAAATTAGAAAACAAGAAAGTTTTGGGACTGAGTCTGATTCTTGCCAAACACTTCAAATTGATTTTGGAATTTCAATAGTGTCAGTGACAGACAGATATAAAGCTGTTGATAAAATTTAGAGATAGGGGATGAGGAGGCCATTCTGTTGGATAGTTAGCCCTTTCTAATCGTCTGAGTGGGAAGGAAGTAGCCACTTGTAGTTGATGGCTAATCCCGGGGTCTTGGTTCTTTCTTTCCGCCTCGTGTGGATTTAGAGAGTAAGACTTCTACTATTGTAGTCACGCCAAGCCTTATGCGTAGTTCGATAAAAAAATCTTTTCCATTTTTCGGGTTTTCGTTTATTCATGTTGATTTCAGCAGTGTATTGGTTTTGAAACATCCTTACAACCAACATCAGAATGTTAAAAGTTACTTTCATGTGTTCCTTTTCAGCTTGAGGTTTCAAGCATTCAAAAGTATGTGCAAGGACAAACTTACACAAGAAGAAATATTAGCTGCATCTGAATTAGCTGCAACAAGCATACGTTTGATTACACTCGTTAATTAGTTTGAGCATATCCATACCAAATACCCGAAATCAGCGTTGTAGAGCGGAGAGGAAAGCGAAAACCTAGTGACCGGAGACTATGAACAAGACTGGTTCGGAAAGACCGAAGCCATGGAACGGATACACTACAAGTACAGACCCTAGCCCGTCTCAAGCAGGAGGGATCGATCGACAAGTGCAATGGCAAAGCTACGGGACATCATCCATGAGCGCGATTTCTTACGGTTTTGTAGCCACGGCTATCTTGATTTCCATGTTTCTTATCATGGCCATCTTTGAACATTTGTTTAGGCCAAGTCCTAATCCCTTCTCCACACCTCAAGCTCTCCCTCGTGCTTCTCTGGAGTCTGCACATTTCAACAAGCATGGAAGAATTAATCGACAAACTGTAAGTAATTTGTTTCTACTTCGTATGCATTTGCTCTTGAAAGAAAGCGATTACATGTACTAGTTTAAGCTCGCTGATCATAGTTTGTTCGTCGATGTTGCAGGTTTCAACGTTGTGTGCGCCGGATTTCTCAGTAGTGATGCCGGGAGAGCAGTGTCCGACCTACATTGCGCAACGGGCTCCTCTCCCGACGTGCTCCAGGGAAGGGGTGTATTGGCCTTCCCATGAACATAATAAATTTGTACTTCCTCCTTAGGATGATTGTAGAGGATGATAGTTTCACCGAGGCATTAAATTATCGGTACTGAGAGAGGGTGTTTGTATATTAGTTTTACCAAATCATGATGTTTCTTCACCATATAATAATCAACAATTGACTACTAGGGGTTTTAAATTGTCAAAAATCAAATATTTCATGCTTTGTGTTTTGTTTTCCTTATCTGAAAGCGAACAAATTATATATGTAGTCCACTGCCACGTGACATCCCGTGTCAATAAAATAAAAGTAAATTGTAGCAATGGTCCCTTAACTTTAACTCAATTGGAGCAATGGTCCCTCAACTAAAAATCTATTACCATTTGTCCCTCAACTTTAATCCAACTGAAGAAATGGTCCCTTATCTTTAACTCAATTGGAGCAATAGTCCCTCAAACTTTAACCCAATTGTAGCAATGATCCTTCCAACATAACTCATTTTGACAAAATTCTGACGAAGTTGACGAAAATGACCATAGCTACACATTTTTATGAGTTGAGGAACAAATGGTAATAAATTTTTAGTTGATGGACCATTGATCCAATTTGATTAAAGTTGAGAGACCATTGCTACAATTTACTCATAAAATAATAACAATGGACAAAAACGGACACGTTTTTACTTCATTGACACAAGACATCACCATAGTAGTGTACCTATGTCATATAAGTCCTCCATTTGAAAGTTGGTGCTTCTTGGGGGACCAAGATCCACTCTGGATCTGTGTTTGGAGCACGGGGACCAAGAGTTTTAGACCACTCAATTTCAATCATACACTCCTTAGTTACCCATTTTACTAGCCTACTTCACAAAAACTCAAAAACTTGAACGGCTCGGATCTATGTCTCTCTCTCTCTTGAACAGTCTGAATCTCTTGATCCACGTGCTCCGAACACAAAGATTAGAAGTGGATTCATTCCAACTCTTTACATGCTTTTGTGTGCTTCTTTTGTTTCTTCAGATTTTTCAACCTTCAGTTTAGGAATAAACTTATGACAAATTATGATCTGCAATTTGTAAAATCGATCGGTCTTGAAGCTTAATTTGTGACATCAAATTATTTTCAAGGAATGCAATGCAAAAAATGGATTCCCTTCCCTATTTGTTTACAAGGAAGACGATGATACCGCCTCCTTTTTCTGTTCCGGTAAATTCATCCAAATCTGGCCGCCATGCCCGGCACGCCTGGTCACAACCGAAAGCCAACGCTTCGCTCACCCGGTCCAAAATTTTACACCATACAATTTCCAAATGGCAGAACCCTGCCCTGTTGTAAACTTGTCAAGGTCAGAAAAATCCACATTGCAAAAACAAATGACATGAGAGGTGAGAAATGAAATATACAACAGCCTCGGCAACTCTCCAGTACCGGATGCCGCCGCCTGTATCCTCGCATCTCCTCCGTTCTTCCTCCCAGCACCAAGCATCTATACCATCTCAACCTTTTTTTTTTTACCAATTTTCTTTGACAAGCAGCGGAATCCGCTACTGTCCCTCCAACTCTTCTTCATCAGGTAAAATTACAGTCAATAAAGAATATTTCACACGGAGTGATATCCTGCCCTTCTCAACCACCAGCCTTGCCCCAGAGACAACCCAATAACCTGGAGTCTCCTGTGGCCCTCTTACCATCTCTGTTGTGTCAACGAATTTCCGAAGCTTTGAGGCTTGGATAGGAACCGGAGGACCTCCAGGGTAAATGGCAGAGTTTATGTTCACATCTGCTGGCCGTGGAGGTGGCTTCTGAACTGTTGTAAAATGATGGCTGATTAGTGTTGATATGAGTCCGGACTTATGTGCCAAACCTGGTGATCCATCCCACTCAGGACGCTTTACAATTGTCGCGCCGAAAACAGTGGAGAACCGGAGTCTCAAGAAGAGAATATTTTTTATTCCATAATTCTCAACCTGTAACTGGGCTCCAGTTAGTATTGAATGATCCTCATCAGACTCCACAGGGGCAGTGCAGACATGGGAGAAGTTCTTCCACTGGACTTTCTCATAGTATTTACGATCATAGGGATCACGACGAAAATTTCCATTTGGATCATCTTCGAGTTGGAAGATTTTTGGAAGAGAGGAGAGGTGTTGCAAGTGAATGGCCAAACGGTTGCTTCTTTTGCCCTCTAGATACAGTCGCAGGCCAGTCACTGGCCTCTTTCCCACATCAACCTGATATCAGCATTTAACAAATAAGATTTCTGCGGGTAAGGAAACTATTTTTAAGCACGACAAGTACTCATGGAATTCCTCCTCTTTTTTCTGCTCAATAATCAAGCGGTTTAGTTAATGCAATGGAATTATTGGCGCATCATAAGAGAATGAATAGGAAAGCAGTAAATGACCATTCAAACAGATGCCATCCATACAGCATGTTAATTTTTCCCATGTTAATGGATGAATGTCTCATTTGGTTCAAAGTTCCATATGATAAAAAATCAAGAAAAAAAAAAAAAAAGGCATAAACATAGAACATTTACAATTAAAACACTCATGCAACAAAATTTTACTTCTGCTAAATAAAAGTTAAAGGAGACACTTTACCAGACTGGTGTTCACGTAAAGTTTGGGCCCCATTAAACTAAACTGTAGAGATACATTGCTTTGTTGCTTCCGCTGTGGACCAAGGGGAAGGTCGCTAAAAACTGGTGCCCATTGCCTCGGCAGCTGAAACTCCAAAAACTGATGGAGTTCTTCAATTGGTGGTTTATCTGTAAGAATAGGAGCAGAATTAAAATTTCCACATGTTAACTCCTGCCATGTTAATATATATAGGGGTGTGCTATCCACACACCCCTTGTTAATTTCTGTCCGTTGATCTTCTTCAATTCATCCGATCCGACGGCCGAAAACCAAAAAGGTGTGGGAGAAGTAAAAAGGGATGTGTGGATATCACACCCCTATATATATGTTTAAGAAAAATTCGTGTTGTCATAGTTGATATTTTCTTCTCCTATAAGAGAAGAAAATATGGTGAAGAATAAGCAGCTCCCGAAGCAACTAAAGTAAATACAAATAAGCAGCTTTCAAAGGCAGGTGCTCACAAACACACGCTGCCAAACTGTGAAATCAGACCGTGCATCCAAACAAGATTCCACTTGATCAATGATCCAGATTGACAATTTGGCAACCTAACAAACCAAACTATTTGGTTGAAATTTCAATAAGGCACTTACTATTGTTCAACATAGGAGCCTAATGGTAATATCTAAAGATATGACGTGCACTTATGAGAATCAAGAATTTAAAAGCAGCAAATAGAAAATAAAATGCAAAAGTGAGGCAAACAGGAAAATCTTTTGCTTACATCGTAAATAAAGGTTTATGGCATGGCTCAAGAATCCACTCCCAGGGACTCCATTCAACAGAGTGGTAATTGGTATAAATGACATTGTGATCACATCAGGCTCCAACTGAACAGTTTGTAACCATTCATTATGCAATAGATTTCTCGTATCATTTCCACCTCTCCTCTTGCAAATGCTTACAATGTCCTGCAATTAAAGTAACTTAGAAACAAAAAACAGAATTGAAAAAGTAGCGATTTATTTTTTGATCTATATATCTGATAACCAACGAATTCAGTAAGACAATCAACAAGGTTTAGCAATTATACGCACCTCCTTGTGTGAATAAGTACTTGATGGACTAGTATCTGCAAACCGCAACCGCTGCTCCCTGATTTCAAACTGAAAAACAAATGATTGGATAAGGAACTTTTTTGAACGGGAAAAAAGGATAAGTAACTTATGCATGTAGAATTTATAATACAGTAGAAATAGAGAAAAGCAGACTTAAAACAATGTTTTAACTTAATTCTTGTATTATCAGTAATAATAAGAAATTGTCCAGGGTTAAATTACAAGGAATGGACTACGTATAAAGCCAATCCCTTGTTGAAGAAAAGAATTATATAAGCAATTCAAAGTCCAACCTCACAAAGTCCTGCCAAACTAGTTCGACACCTATGCTGGTCATACTAATGGTTCCCTATAACAACATTCAATCATTGGTTGGTCATACTCCCTAACAACTATGAAACTTCCATGATTATCATCCTTCACACCAAATGATAACTTTAAGAAAATAAAAAAGTTTGCACGTCATAATCTATTATGGATTCATCTTAAGCTTTTCTTTTCAAATCATTATGATCAACTCACGAATTTTGGCACATCTAGGAAAGGATACATCCTTTGGTCTCCAGCCACCATATACTTACTAGAAACTATAGCAAGGTTCAAAATTACTCAAGAGGAAAGGATGTTAACTTTTGACATTCAAAGACCTTTTAATCCATTTTTCTTTTTTAAGAAACAGGTCATTTTTAAGAATTAAGAACTAAAACTATTAAATGACATACCATAGACATGTTACGAACCTTGCCATTCTTGTAACCTTGTTCCGAAGGCATACCAGACTGTCCATTGGCGTCTAAAAACCTTTTATCTGCCATATCCTTTAGCTTTTTCTGTATATCAGCCGGTTGAAGAGTTGAAGAATGCTGCTGCTTCATATATATAACATCTTTCCCTCCCATCTTCACACCAACAACAATATGCGTTCCAAAGGTCTCTATAAACCTAGAATGAACATGAGAACATGTTCCAGTTTTCAAAATTTTAATACAGTAGACATGGATACACACACACACGCACATATTTATCATAACATGCCTTGCAGAAGACTCAGTCCCATCTATTACAACATTTTACTAATGCCATATAGACCAATAAAAGCATCAACATGAAAATTAGTTATTTCGCTAGAGAACCATGACATCCAAGTATTGCAGAATTTGCAGGAATATACATAAGCATGAAACATACTTGAGGTCCACTGAATTTAAGGCAATTAATTATGGCAACAGCATTTGAAAGAAGTATGCAACAATCAATTCCCTTCTTCAACAGGATTCAAGACTAAGATTAGTTGACGGAACGAGAAGAATGTGTCCTGAAAAGGTGGAATAATGCCCGTGAGGGGGTGGGGAATGCATCCAAGGGACAGATCAACAAAAACTTCACAAAAATATAGAAAACTCACTTGCTACAGATTTAAAAAGGTAAAAAAACATAATGGACAAGCTTTGTGAACCATGGTTCTTACTCATTTCTTTTCTTCTTTTTCCCCCATTTTGTAACTTCCACAATACAAGAAACATAGGTGCATGGCATAGACAAACAACTAGCATATGAAGTACATTACAAAAACAAGCTTCCTATCAGAAGTTAATAGACTTTATATGAAACTTCAAAGACCAAGCTTAGCATGTAGATCAACGCTAATGTTATAATTTGACTAAAAACTCCAAAAACCTCTCACCTGGCTAATGCAGCAGGGTCCCACGATGATGGGACTGCTTTTTTAACATTCTCGCGCAGTACCATCTGAGATTTTTCTAGTGCAACAGAATAGAGAGTGATGGACACCCCATCAAAAGCAAGGGTCTTAGTGTTGGCTGCATCTTTCTGCCAACAACCTGAGAATTCAAACATAGAATTGAAGAGACCCGAGGGTATTTTTCCAGTCAAAGATATTTCCTGGTTGAACTGCTCTGACATCTGCAAGAGAGAAAAAAAATTATAGAAAATTTAATTTCTCTCTACTACCGCTCCAAATGCTTAAAGTAAAATCACAGTTACAAAATAAGATTATACCAAAAGAACATATATTTTACTGAAAATCTGGCCTCACCGCCACCCAATCCCCATAACCGAACAATATGAAGCCTTGATTTTGCACTACGACATTTTTGTTTTCATCTTTTATTTTCTCGGGGGTGGGAGGAGTGGTAAACACACATTGAACTATATCATTGTAGTGTTCATTTTCGAACTAGTTATATTACTGTAATGATCAGGTAATCATTAAACATTATACGAATAACATTTTTCGCTTGATGTCTTCCGATCCCAATGTGACTCTTAAATGTCCTCCATTACTACTCTAGATTGCATCCAACTACACGAATGTTTTAAAACAAGCCAAGCCGTGATAGCGGCGCATTTGAACATTAGAGTTTAGATTACAAAACTTCAAGAAACGACATGCATACCAAAATTCAATCAATACGAAAAACATCCATTAGAATTGCGATTAAGAAAAACTGAAGATACCTGTTGGAAAGAGATAACATCGGACCTAAATCGTGTGCGCTCTCCTTTATCGCATTTAATCGATTTGGGAACATTTGGGATGGTAATCCTGCCCGGAAGAACAACCTCGCGACCTCCACCGTCATCGATTTCAATCAATCGAGCAGTGTGAGACTCCCCTTTACAGTACTTGAGCCGTAAATCAATGGATATATCGTATCCACGCCCAATCGATGCAATTGCAATTTCAGCAGCTTCCCTAGCTGGAGCCTTAAGCGCCATTGCTCAGCGCATCGCACTCATTCACCAAATCAAGATCAAATGTCTGCATTACATACAAAATTCGAGTCTATACGTAAACAAAAATTCTAATTTAGAAATGATCTATCTGCAGGGACCATAAATTCAGCTGAAAGTAAAGAAAAAATGGAATTTTTTTTTTACAGAGAAACCAGATCGAAGCTCAAGAACTAACAAAAAATTGACACAATTTGCAAAAGTCGACGAGGATTCAATACATTTTTGGAGCAGAAACAGAGAGGGAATCGAGCCGAAACGCCGTCGTTGCAGTCGGAATTCCTGCGAATTGCGCAATGCCAGTGCGAGATTGGGCTTCGATTGTACAAAAACTTGGGTCGAGGAGTGGACTGACTGGGTTTTCGAAAGAGAGAAACCCTAGTCACAGAGTGAGAGAAGTGTCAACTGAATGAGTGAAAAGCACGGGGAGAGAGAGAGAGAGAGAGAGAGAGAGAGAGAGAGAGAGTAAAAGTGAGAGTTGTGGGGTTTGACGGAATTTGAAAGATTTATTGACTGGTCGTCTCGGTCGGTCGTCGTCAATGACAAGTGAAGAACCAGAGAAAATGAAGGTACGGGGAAGGATCAAGCTCCCCAAATTTTCGTTTATTTTTAGCATTAATTACGCTTTACACAATATTTTTAAAATGAGTTATGAAATTTTTTTTTTTTTGTCGAACGATATATTTTGTTAGATTAGTTATTGGCGGAATTTGAACACATGTCGTTATGCAAGTGCTTAACATTTTTCTATTACTGTGATAAATGACCACTTGTGAGTTATGAAGTTTTAGCTTTTTCATATCGTGCCCTAAAATTTTAAAATTATATCAATTTATAATTTTATTTTTTTGAATGTCTAGTCATCCAATTGATGAATTTTTTTGGTATGCCATACAATGTATGTAGTTTTCGTGTATGAGAATTGAAGAAGAGAGAATCATACTCTAAAATTGATGTTTGAGAAGGTACATTGTTTTGGTATGCCATACAATGTATGTATTTCATTAGTGAATATTGATGTTTGAGAAAGTTACATTCTTTTTGTGTGCCATAATGATGATCTTTTTTTTTTTTTTTTTTTTTTGGGACCAAGGCCCTTAGTTGCTAGCATAGTTTATGAAGTGTGACAACTGATATGGACACTCTCACTAGTTTACCATGCGTGGTAAGAGTAGTCGGCCTTATAGATCGATCACCAGATTGATGTTATTAGAATCTCAAAAACATTTACAAAAGTTATTAAAAAAAAATTCATGGCCGTGAATTTCTTACCACGCATGGTAAACTACTTGTGGTAAGAAATTTTAACTTGTCATGAATTTGCCCGCTATATATTTCTTTTTTGTTATTCTTGCTCGTGTTTGATTAATGGTTGATGATAAGAAACCGACTGAATTTACGGGGTTCTACTTCTACTAAGGTCGAGATGACGAAGCTCATGACATGTAGGAGGAAGTTAATAGTTTGGTGCAATATTGGCTCCTAAGATGAAGCTTGTAATAAAAAAGTGTAAGTTACAATTGATCATTTTTGTTAAATTTAGCGGGTAAGTTGGCAAAAATTAGAAGAATTATGACAGTTGTTTGGTACACTTATGTACTCAATAGTCACTCGCTTAATTAATACGGTCAACCTTCATTTTATACAGTTGACACCTGCTTATTAGCCCCACCCAAAAGCTTTGTATAACCTATTTGGGAGCACTAAAGTACCAAAAAGAAAACATGCTCATGCTACTCCAATGGCTTTTATAGAAGCCGAATGTAGCATCAGTTACTAGGTTAGAGTCACCCTTAATCTCTATAATTATTATTTTAAGCCACCTTAGGGCGCATCTCTTAGAGCAACTCTAGCGGGAGGAGTAATCCGATGGACCTACCATTTTTTCAACCGAATAGCTAGAGCTGCAAGCTCCAGCCCATGCGGGCGTGTGGACTTTGGGGGGGGGGGCTTGAGTGAGAGGCCCGGCTTGAATTGGTGGCCCGAGAGCCTCAGGTTGTGTGATGCTTCCACGTCTTAAAATTTATAAAAAAATATAAAAAATTAGTAAAAAAATTTTTTTTTTTTTAAATGTAAACAAATGTAAAAATTTAATAAAAAATCAGAAAATTTTTAATTTTTTTTAAATTGATTTAATTTTTCTATAAATATGTTATCCTTATCTTCCAACTTACACCACAATTTTACATTTTCTCAAATACTTTGGATTTTAATTTCTTATTTAATGACACGCGGTATAACAAGACCGATTAAAAATTATATCTGAAATTACAAATAAAATTATTTTTTATTTTTTATAAAATAAAAAATACTAATATTTTATTGCCTATTGCCATGACTATTCAATTTAGAGATGAAAATGCAAAAGACAATTATTGTTCATTAAAGGCAATTACTATTCATTGAAGGGGATTGAATAGGAAGTTGCCCTAGGGAGCCTTCCTCACGCTAGAGTTGCTCCTAAAGCAATAAAATTGGTAATTGTTCAACTTTCTTGCACTAATACGTAGATTGGGTTGCCCAAGTGATATCTTATAATAACAAAGATAATTTATACACTATCATTTTTAGTTTTTCACAAACTCTTCTTTATTTCTAGCCAGATTGAATAAATCAAACAAAAACAACGACCAAGATTAGAAATGAGTATGTAAAAAGCTAAAATGTGTGCGTTTTTATCATTTCCCTATAATAAAAGCACCACCAGCTCAAATAGACTTCCAACCCAGCAAAGTGATTGTTAAAGAACATATAGAGGGTGAAGTCCATATAATTCTTATAGTCCACATGCTACAGTATAACTGCTTGTTCTCAAGATTAGCATAAGAAATTTCTTTACCTATGGCATAAGCAACGCCTTAGTTTATCAACAGGGCGGTCTGAGATTTTGGGAGCCATGGCGGGTTCGAATCCAACACGACATGGGAAAGTTGCCAAGAAAAATACCATTGCCGAACCATAAAGTATATGAAGGTCTGTTTGGAACTCTACTTGAATCCAACATTTTAAACTCAAAAACAATTTTCAAGTTTTAGGTCTTAAAAACTTGTTTAGTAGGACTATTTTAAAAAACTGAACTCAAGATAAACTCAAAAATATAGTATGTTATCTAAAAACATAAAAAAATGAGTTTTAGAGTTTTTAAACTTAAACTCACTCATTTCTTTTTTCTCCCTCCTCCTCTCTCATTCTAAATCTATCTCTCTCCTCTTTTTTTAACTTTTTTCGTCTCTCATCCAATTCGCTTTTTTCATTCTCTAGGTTCTTTCTCTCCCTAATATTCCTCTCTATCTCATCCAAACCTCTCTTTTCTTTCTCTTTTCTTCAATCATCTCTTATTTTCTTTCCTCCTCTCTCATCTTTCTCCCAATCATGCGACTCCCTCTTTTTAAATATATTAGTCTAGTTTAAGTTGTAGGATTTAAAAATTTTAAATCGCAAATCAATCAAATTTTTAAGTTTTAAAGAAAATTATTTTTAAGAAATATTTTAAGAAATGATAAAAATTTTCAAATAAAATATCAAACAGGCCCTCGATTTACAAAATTATATATACACACATTTTTTGTATATACTTGTTCAAAGATCACGGCCCTTCGAAAATTGGCCCTGAGAGGGTGCACCACCTGCACTTCCCACGGCCGGCCCCGGTTATCAAGTCCCTTAAAAATGTGCACAATAAATAATGTGGCAAATAAATGTAATAGTTTTCATAAATAATAGTGTGCATATATATATATATATATAATAATGTGACAAATAAACGTAATAGTTTTCATAAATAATAGTGTGCATATATATATATATATATATATATATATATATATATATATATATATTACTAGTTAACATCAGGAGCTAAATTTATAGTAATGTTATTCATACTATGTTTTTATATCACATTTTTATACCACATTAGGTGACATCTGAGAGCAATTTCAGCGTGGGAACCCTTCCCCCAGGCAATACACTATACTATCCACCCAGTGAACAGTAATTACCCTTAATGAACAGTAACCTCCTTTTGTATCTCCACCGTTACACTTCAATAGCCCTGGCAATAGGCAATAAAATAATAGTATTTTTTTTTTCTGGGAATAAATTCTCTCGCGTTGAAACTATACCAAAGGACACCCAAATTTCACATGCATGTTTTGGAATGAAATCAAGTCACAAAAGTAAAATCCTATGACATTTTCGAGGCCCTACCTTGCTCAGAAAAATGATGTTTCGCCGAAGCTCTCTCAGCTTGGCAATTTGTGCACCACAGAGATGAGGGTTACAGAGAGAGTGCAGAGAAGAGAGTTTCAGAGAGTGTCTAGGTGGTAGTTTGTGGCGTGAAGCTTGTTAGGACGGCAAGATGGTGGTTGTCAGTGTCTCTGTGTTTGCAGAGATATAAAGAGACAATGAGGGTTATGGGCGAACAGAATGGAGAGATTGAGGGAGCTTAGGGATTTTCCCCCCATTTCTTGGTTTCATGAAACTCACAAAGATGGTGAGGTTGTGACGGTGGTTTGGAGTTCGCCGGAATGGGAGGGCTGTGTGGTCTCCTGACAGGAAAAAAATTAAAACAAGCGTCTGACGTCAGCTGATGTTAAACTCACCTTAGGCGCTCGGGCCGGCACGAATCCATGGGCCTAGCGCTCGGGCTCCCTCGCCAGCCAACGCTGGACTTCCTTCCTCGGGCAACCAAGCCCTGTGCTGAAGCCTGTCCATCGAGCAATTGCTCCTGCTAGAGTTGCTCTGATGTGGACAGTCACATCATTTGAAAAATTTGCAAAACCTAAGGAAAGGAAGGAGAAAGACTCATCGTATACTACAATCATCATTTAATTAACTAGTTTTTCTTAATTATTAGTTTATTAAATAATGAACTAAATTTAAAAATCTAATTAATTCAAATGATGTGGCTGTCCACATCAAATGCCACCTAAGGTAGTACGAAAATGTGGTACAAAAATATGGTATGAATAACATTACTCCTAAATTTAACATGGATTGGTTTAATGGTTTGTGTGTTGGCAAATCCACCAAGCAAAAGGTCAATGAGGTTGAAAAAAAAAATTTAATAAAAAAAACTTGAAAATTTTGAGTTTTAACAGTAATGACAAAATAAATAGTACCATGATTGACTTTTTAGTGTAAAAATATGATTTTTCGTTAAAATGAATAATATCAAAAGCTTTTCTTTAAAGTTCTCTAAAAAATATAAAGAAAACAAGTTCTAAAAAGAAAGGGTGAGATCTGATCATCTCACCAACTTCTCAAAAAAGAAAAATATAAAATTGAACCATTTTTCTACAGTCATACCCTACCTGCATATGTTTCCAAATCTGAAATGTACGTTTCACTTTTTTATCTGCATTCTGCACTGCACTCCAAAATTCCAACTGGTCAAAAATCTACCGACCTGTCTAAATTTTCAACTTACATGGCCTCTCATCCACTACTTGTCTCCCTCCACCACTTTCTTCTCACCTTCTACACCCCATCCTTTGTACCTTTCATGCATCCGCTCCTTTGTCTTTATATATACCTACTGCAAATTACCATCTTCCTCCACTTCTCACTAGCTCCACTTTCAAACACACAAAAATGGGTGGATATTCCAAGATCAAAATCATGGGTACTAGTAGTAGTCGTCGCTCCCAAAACTCAAGATCCATAGACTTTTCTGATCTCCAATCATTTGACGAAACGCAGATATCTACCCCAGAAAACCCCACCTCCTCAAAAGTCCAAGAAAAAACCAATCTCGATCTGCAGCAGGAGAAGAAAAACAACACGACCCATGATTCTTCTGAGGAAGATGGTCAGATCAAAGGCAATGGTGGAGAGAGGTTCGGCACTCACGTGGTGCTGAAGAGGAATAGCTCAGTCTCTTCTTCTTCTGCTGCTGCTTCATCTGGTGGTTTAGGGTTAGGGTTTCAATCAGCAGTGAAAGGAGCAATCTCATCCATGAAAAGATCTTCTTCTGTGTCAGAGAGGTATTGCAGGATCCATGACCAGTCTGCAACTACAACTTTCATGACATCTTCCATTGATGGTGATGAGGAAGATGAAGATGAAGATCATCAAGCAACAAGATCTATCAAGAAAAAGCACAAGGGAGGCAAGATCCTTAAAGTATGTAAGCGCTTTTTTGGAATGTAGCCAGCTAGTTTGTAGATTTTATTGTTCCATGTGTAAAACTTATTTGTTTTTTGGTCAAAGAGTGAAATTTCATATAATATGCAGTTTTTACTACCTGTAGTAGCGGACAGATACACTCCCACTTGTGCAGTGAATTCTGTATCTTAATTTTTGGTTGAGCAATGAGAATTGAGATATATTCACAAATTATTGTCTAAGTTAGGGCTTATCTGGAAGTTCTTTTATAACGATTGAACACGTTTTTTGTGAAAATATTTGAAACTAATTTTTAGTAAAAACGTGAATTATGAAATAAAAAACAATTGCTTCTTATAAGAAGCACATAACTAGTACTTATTCCAGGGAGCACTTCAAATGTTTTTGAAATCCAAAATATTTTCTCTAAAAACACTTCATTTTAAAAGTACTTTCAAACAAACCTTGCTATCTTAACTCTCATGAACTTCATCCATTTACTTTCATTGTACCGTATATAAGTAGATCCAATGTACAATATGTTTCCATCGAAAAAGAACAACGCAATGTTGTTTCGAGCAACATCTGAGATGATGCTTCCAATTATTTACAATCTCATATTTGAAAGTCATTTTCACTGATCTTTTTTATTTCCTGCACATCTCCGTTTATTACTATTTTTATTGAATTAAAGAATCAAAAGAGAATAAGCGATTAAAAATAAGTAGAGGTGTGCAAAAGAAGTAACAAAATAGGTATATGAAAATCATTGCCCTCTCTTATTACATAACGAGTGAGGTGGCCTTTGAGGCTTTTGACTCAAACCCAAAATAATGAGAAATGTATAGCGAGGATGGAGAAAGCAAACGACCACTCAAAAGATTTACAATGAGGGTTGGTTGAGTTGGTAAGAATCGTCCTTTTTATTAGATCAAGATTTAAGTTTGAATCTCGCTGACAACAATCTCTCGTGGTGGGCAATTTGTAAAAACCAAAGAAAGAGCTAAGACCCTCTTTATAAGTTTTCAAAAAGACTTCGTGCTATATACACTGATCTTGAAATGGTGTTGCATACCCTCCCTTAAACTTTTTCACTACAAGAGATACAAAAATAATAATCATGTTATTAAATTCAATATTTTCTTCGATAAAATGAAAACATGCAAACAAAAAGTAAAAGACATAAAAACATGAATAATATCTGGTTGTATTGACGTTTATGAGATTCTAAAACTCTCACATTCATATTAAACAAAATAATACTGATAGTCAGTTTCCAAAAAAAGAAAACGAAAAAAATACTGATAGTCTGATGCATTCATTGCATGAGCATGAGGTAGGGATCACATTACTCAACACTCAACAGCCTTTTCAACCTTATGTGTTTGGAAAACATTATCAATGTCAACTTTAAGCGATGTTGCAATTTGCCAACTGAAAAATAAATCGTGTCAATTTGTGAATTCACTTAATATTTTGTTGCAACTGTGCTGTCAATAACTTGACTTTGTCTATTTTCTTGTTTAAAAAATTGTTCATAAAGTCGTACGTGATTCTTTAAACAAAAATGATATTCTTATTATATTTTTTTTATATCATATTTGTACCGCATTTTTAATAGAGATGAGACCCACATGTATTGATGGTTCTTACCTCTATTAGAGAGATGATACAAATGTAATATGAAAAATGTGACAAATGTAGCATTACTTTTCCTTAAACAAAAAGAGTATTTTAAAGTTGGAGATACAAGAGATAGTTGGAGCAATGATCCCTAAATTTTTGTTCAATTAGAGCTTTAGTCACTGAATTAAAAATTCTTGATTGTTGATTTTTTAACTTGTAATCGTATGGAGCAATGGTTATTTTGGCTAACTCTGTTTAAACTTAGATCCATTTTTATCCCTTTTGAACCCTTTATGTTGGACGTAAGTTCAAACGTAGTTAGCGAAAATGATCATTGCTCCACACTCTAACAAGTTCAAGGACCTATACTCACGAATTCTTAATTCAGAGACCAAAACTTCAATTGTCCTAAAATTCAAGAACCATTGCTCCAATTTCTCGTGATATAAATATGCACTATCGAAGAATCACGTATTAAGCACATACAATTCTTTGATTTAAAAAAATCAGCAGCAGTTCCTGTTGCTCACCAATCACAGATGGACATGTGTCTAAGTAATTAAAAAATTAATTACTTAAACATGTGTCAATCTGTGATTGGTGAGCACTGAGTAGCAGGAATTGCTGTTGATTTTTCAGCCAAGTTCTGTTAAAAAAGAAATGGATGAAGCTGGCACGTTATAATTTTTTATATTTTTTTGGTCAAGGTGAAAAGGTGATTCAAAATTTTGTTAGGTGGTAAATTGCAGTAGAGCACTCTACCTTTGAGTTAAAGTGACATTCATGTATTTCCAACGTGGAAATTGGAAATAGTAATATTTGCATCTTGCCTTGTTTGGACCTTCTCATCCTTTCAATCATTGATGTTATTACGTGTCTAATTGTTTTTCAATGTTTAAATGAAGGTTTAATTGTTGGGTTAATGAATGCAAGAATGAAAAAATCGATGATTGATTGATTGAATGATCAACAACTTCGGTCAAAATATATTAGGAATGTGTAATGATGGTATTGGACCATGTGGGGTACTTGAATTGCGTCATCCACGATATTCTCACAAAGAATAAGACTCTCAGGTACTTTGGTCACGTCCGACCCCACACTAGTCCCGCTAACTAAATGATGGCACGCGAGCTAAAATCTAAATAAATAAATAACCAGGTACAGCTAAAAATACGCAACACTCAGTGACATGAGCTTCATGCAAAATCTAACCATCGTAAAAATTCATTACATCCTTATATGCAAGATCTAGCCGGTAATTTTCCAAACCACTCAATGGTACGTGCAATCGAATAAAAAACACCTAGCTTATTAGGTTCTTCTATTGTGGAAAATAAAATCGTAGAAAAATCAAGTGGACGATGAAGATATATTGACATTTAATCTTCTGTACACTTCTATACAGTTAAACGCCTTTCAAAGTCACCAATGGAAGATCCCTCCCTTCCCCTTGTGTTTTATGATTCCAAACGCAACCTGCCTATCACATGGTACTAACTTGTGGTACTTTCAAATACACACAGATATGAAGAAAGTGCTCGGGGTTCAGCAAGTTGTTTGCCACCCAAGAGAACGGTATCTCCAATTTCGGTTCAATACCTTGGATACGGACCAGCTTGATTTCGGCATCATCATATTTGTTCCCAGACTCTGTTTGTTCACCTGATTTTTCTACTTCCTCTTCGGCCTTTGCATCTTCAGCGGAAACTTTTTGTTCATCCTCTTCAGCTACTGTCGGTGATTCTTCATTGATCAAGGATTTGTCAGGAAAATACTCTGGCAAAAGGCTCTTGACTGCATCATTTAGAGTGAAGCATCTACCTGTAGTGCAAAATAAACTCGGTCAAAACTAAAAAGATTATAAACCCTAAAATGATCTATCCGACATGCTCAGCGGTGCTAAATTAATCGATAAATTGACGAGGCTGCCAATACATTTACACCTTGAACTGATAGAATAAAGCATTCACTTATGTGAGACACGACAACGGTTCCTGTTGTTGGGATTCAAGAACCAGCTTTGGGTCAAGCATAAAACAAAAATAGAAAATGAGATCTGATGTTTGTCTGTCTGTTTAACATGCGCACATGCATTTCACTGTCCTCAGATCTCATACTCCTAAATCTAACAGACAACATCAATTTCACCAAAATAATAAGCCACATGACCGACATTCACTCTTTCGAATAAATAACTAATTCAATTGAAGAACTAAGCAACCAAAAATAGGAACTATGTAGCTGCAGTAGCCAGGAAGATTGTGGCAGAAAAGAAAATATATATATTTCCTCCCTGGAGTTTCTTAACTAGAAAATATAATCTTATACCAAAAAATATAAAAAATAAAAAATAAAAAATAAAATAAAAATAAAAGAAGGCATAAAACAAGAGGACCCTGCAATTCATGGCCATGCATCACATATAAAGTCCTTCAAATAATAAAAAAAAAAGCAGTATTACAAAACCGTCGAGAAATCCTTTCTTTCTCTGTTATTCCGATATTATTTTTAAATGCAACTATGAGACAGAGGCTCAGGGCTGAATTGGTAGAGTAAGACCTAGGAAGACTTGGAAAGAGACTTTAAGAAAAGACATGGAGTATTTGGAGCTAACGGAAGACTTGGCGCAAAACCAAGAGCAATGGCTTCCTAGGATTCATACAGTCGGCCCCCACTTAGTGGGGTAAGGCTTTCTTGTTGTTTTAATAATGGTGGAGGTAAAAGGCTTAAATGACAGATCATGATAGGTATAGCAATCAAACATCGGAAAACCCTGCCAGCTTACCCAAAAGTACAGATAGGAAAACTAAGAATATAAGATGTGGAAAGCAATTCCAAACCAGAAACGGTCATGGTGTACGGTGGAAGGAACTAGGGTCTATGTAACTTCAGTACAAATTTTAATGCATTCGACAAGAAAGTAAATGAAAGATGTTCTTTCTATCTACGCTGACCATGTTAACAGGCAGCCAAGTCTACTTTGTCTTGATTCTAAAAATACTTTCCATAAATTTACTGTAAAATGAAAAGGGAAATAAAGAAACTTGAATTTACTACATGCACATATTTCTGAGGAAGGTTTATGAGAAATACGAGCCGCCTCACCTCCTTCTCCTCCTTGTATTTCAACAGGCCGGTTAATGTAAGAGATTTTGTCCCAGCTATCAATCTGAGGTGCATCTTCAAAATCAACAAAATCCTCACTGACTCTCCAAACATATAAGCGAACTGGAACTCGACCTAAGAATTCAATCATTTGAAAATTAATTACAACAATAAATGTGTACCTATATAATTTCAATTCAATTTCAAATGTAGGAAGCTCTTTCAAGGATTTTTCTTTCAATTTTAACTAGGACTGTCAGACAAATTCAGGGTAAAGGGTTACAACCTCTATATCTACTTTAAGTCTATACTTGAATAACACTATGACATACACCCTTTTCGCAGTTCTTAATACGTACTGCAAGCTTGCAACCCCTTCTAGGCAACAACTAGGAGCTAGAATTGCTCCAAAACCCAGAACAATGTTTCAGTACTGTTCTCAGTCCCAGATAATCTACTAAACTTGGTCAGTGATGCAGGAGCATCTAGGAGGCCTTCAGGACCAAGTGGGCCTGCTAGCCAACATGGCTTTGGTTCTAGTTAGTTTTTTGTCATAGTTATTTCCTTGTATTTATCTATCTAGTTTGAAATTTATATTTTATTCAGTTTAGTAGATGATAGTTATGCTCTTAGTCTTTTTAAACAGTCAGGTGGCAGTTATGTGAGTTTTTTAGTATTTTGGAGGGCTAAGATTAAATAGTAATTTAATTAATTAAGGGCTAGCATGCTAGGTTGTAGTATAGTACAAATACTCTCTTGACAGGCTCTGTATGCAGTTTGTTTAGAAATTCCAGATTGTAGAGTTTCCCTTGGGTCTCATTACCCTGGAAAAAGTGAGCACACTAATCATGAAGACAAGCTAGAACATTAAATCTTCGCTCACCTGCCTTCACTTGTCCAGAAACATCAGTTTCACCCATATTTGGTCTGGATTTTGGAGCGCATAAATTCTTTGCTGCCCATTCTTCCCCAACTGTTCCAAGCTTAAGTTTGGAAGATACCCGGAAGTAGGATTCCAAATTACCTAACAAAATTTTTTGAGGAAGTTATTAAGCTAAGAAGGCTCATTCATAAATATTAGCAGAATATGATCTTAAGAACTATGTGCATATATGAAAGTCTGAATGCAAGCATCGATCCCAAAACCAATGGGTGCAGAGGTTTTCATCTCCAAAGTGTTGAGAATGAATCCTACATTGTTGGGAGGAGGGACCTTGCATGGGCTTATAATTAAATTGGGCTATTCCCCATATTGCCAATTGGTTTCATGATGGAACCTCAACTTCTTACATGGTATCAGAGCAGGTTGTCCCACATGTGAAGCCCAACGGCCACACGCGCTCTACATCACCCAGTTGTGTTATCCACATGTTAGACTTGAAATTTGCCACACATGGGGGTGCGTGTTGAGAATGAATCCCACATTGATGGGAGGAGGGACCTTGCATGGGCTTACAAGTAAATTGGGCTATTCCCCATATTGCCAATTGGTTTTATGGTGGAACCTCAACTTTCTTCACAATGTGGGATATTCTCAACAAAATGATAGTGATAAAGATTATCCCTATATAAAGTGTTTGATTATAGATAACATTTTTTACAAGATTTTATAGAAATTTTCTTATAGTTTCGCAAATATATGTAAATTTGAGTAATCACCTATACTTGTTCAACTTAACTAAAATATGAGTAAATTTGACAGAAGGAACCCAAAAAAATGTCACAAGTAACTCCTAAATCCTAACCATCAGTAACTAGCAGGTATACCATTTAAGACTGAACGCCAGAGCTCCACCTGATCTGGTTGAGACATGTTCATCACATTCTTACAGTTTCCATTGATTATATATGCAGCCTGCAGATGTAACAAATACCATTAGAAATGTTTTAAGGACATCTACATTGTCCTACAAGACTTTCCAATCAAAATTTGTCACTAGATCCCAAACTAAACAGTAAAACCAAATTGAGTCAAATATAATATATGGCAGGGAAATCAACAGTTTTATAAATAGACAATATGAAACTAACAAAACAATCCCTGACCTCTTTCAAAGAATTAATAAAGCTCCACTTTACAGTATCTTCATCATCACAAGGAATCAATACGTTCCCCGGATATCCTCTAAAATGCACCTGCACAAAGATCCAAAATTCACTTCTAATCTACAAATGTGAAACATAATAAGAAAAGGAGATGGAGCAAGACACTAATAAAAAGATCATCAGAAAATATTGTTCGTCGATACCCAGAAATTCACCACACCCACTCTATAGACTTGGATGCAAATAGCTAGCGAAATCAATGTACCCACATGGGAGCAAACCACAGGCATGACCACTCGACCAAAACCTTATTGGTAGATCATCCAAAAATATTCTTAACATTATTCAAGTTGTTGCGTACTTAGACATCAAAAAATGAATTCTAAAAATTCGTGTTCCATTGACACCCACCATTATATTGTTGTAAAAGTAAAACATTTTACATAGTCCAACCAAACTTATCCTTGACAAATAAATAATAGTTGGAAAGTATGTGAATCCTATAATCTCGTTTGGACCATTTTACCTGATAGTTTGTTTGCTAAACTAGTTTGTTTAAACTAAGTTATAACCCTAAGAACAATACTGAGCCAAAAAATCAGAGGATTACATATCACATAAATAACATCTTGCAAGTCTAGTTTAACTAATTGTGAGAACATGGGGGATAACTGTTGTGTCATGGTCGTAGTCTTACTGATTGCAGTAACAACAAGGTGTTGCACGATGGTAATAGTGCCAGTGCTTAGTGGTGGTGATGGTAAATACCAGTGGCAGAAACAGTGTAGCAATGGAGATGGCGGCAATGGGAAAATTGAAGCAGTGCAGTCGCAATGATGGTGGCAACATGTAGCAGTGTAGCACCAGTGATGGTGTTGATGTTGGCAGAAGAAGGTGATGGAAACGAACACTTTCTAGGTTTGCTATACAACTGGTTTGGTCCCAAATTCATTCAAACACATTCCCACTACATTATGAAATTTTAAAACTGGTCCCGCAAAACACATCTAGCCAATTTTTTAGATTTCCCAACAGCCACCAAAACAAGAGAATATTTGATAATTCTTATCTATCGATTTTTAATTGAGTTAAAAAAAATACATAAATGACTCCAAAATGGTCAGCCTTAATATATATTCTATTTCGGTACCAATGGCTCCATCATGTCCAAAATCATTTACAAAGAATAATTTCCAAAATAAATGTGTGCACGAATGTGATTTCTGATAGCCAGCCATCTCCTTTTTACATATATGAGAACCAAACATGAGTAGGATTTCTGTTCATAACCCTCTATTTTTGTTTTGCGACTAGTTGCCTCCTAAGTTTCTATCTAAATTTCCCGAGAAACTAATAACATACTCATCAATTTTAAACATAGCGATGATAGAAGATAAACCAATAAGAAAAAATATTTACCGTGAGATTCCAAGGTCTTTCTGGTTCCGCACATAGAAGATCAAACAGAACTCCTGTCGGTATATACCTGCAAGAACCTCTTGCAACGTTATGAAAACAAATAAAACTAACACGAATCTAACAACCTATGAAAGCATCCAGCGCTATTAATTCACTCTTTCCTCCCTCAGTCACTTCAAACACACAAACTTCTTGCACGAGAACCTTACACGGGCATGTGAGATCATATAAAGAACCAAAAGGGCATCAACAATTAGAGAAAAACCAAAAATCTAGTGCAAATTATACTGATAGTCACTAACATCAAAAATCAAATGGCAATCAATTATCAACAGTTTGTTTTCTAATTTCTATACGAAAACCGGCAATTTAAGCATTGTAGCAAAACCGAATTTTCAAGTATAGAAAAAGAGGAAATCGGTGCATACCATTTCAAAGGTAAGCCTTTGTACTCGAACCAAATGGTGTCTAAGCGAGGAGGAAGTGCAGAGCTGAAGTAAGGTTTTAGAAGTGAGGCCAACAATGGCAGGTACCCAATCCGAGGAGCTAAGATCTGTTACAGAAAGAGCAACAATCAGAGTAAATTAGGAGGGGAATCGGGGGCATAATCGGAAATTTGGAAGATATGTAGATATATAGATAGATATATATATATATATATATATATACATATACATGTGTGTGTACATAGAGGTTTAGTACCAGGGCAGGTGGCGGAGCAGGAAGAGTGGCGACGTCGGATTCATGGAGATGAATCTGCAGAGGAATTGCTCCGTCCCATACAAACCTCTGTGCTTCCATATCCATTCTTCTTTTCTTCCTTGGCAAAATTCTCTCTCCCTCTAACGGTGTCGTTTTGGTTCAGTGGAAACTGAGAGACTGAGTTCTGCTCTAGAGAGAATGAAAGAAGAAGAGGAGGAGGAGGAGGAAATAATTATAATCAAAACGGTGTAGTTTTGGTCGGATTATAGCCTCAATTGGCGCCGTGTGCAGTGCGCAATTGCAGAAGGCGGCAGCGCTTGGTTGAGGCGCAGAGGTCTTCGCGAGGAAGAAGACGATGTGAAACTATTTCTTTTCTTTATACCAGAACGACGCCGTATGTTGACCAATAAAAAAATGGAACGATGCCGTATTGTTTCGTGGGTTTATGCCCTTAAGTTGACACGCATACATCCCTTTTTTTCATTTTTTTTTATTGGTTCTACGCTAAACTTCATCTGTATAGTTAGGAGGAAGTTTCGAACTTAAGTGCAGAGAGACGAGCGCAATGCTTGAGTCTATATTAGCCAACGTGATTAAGCTTAAGTCTATATTAGCGTAACCATTTAATATATATATATATATTGTATTTAATTTAATCAAAATATATCGTCATATATATTGTATTTAATTTAATCAAAATATATCGTCATTAGAGTTCGACTAACTTTTTCTTCAAGCAGACTGTCATTTGTTAGCCCATAAAACACAAAAAGTAACTAGCAATAAGATCTAATAGATAAACAAATAAAACAGATGAGTGAGAAAATAAGACGGATGGATGGCCTAGCATAACAACATTCAAAAAGTCATAATTTTCGAGAAGAACCAATCCCTAATAAAACAGGCCACATACAAAATGTTTGTGGGTCGGTGGGTGAAAACAAATGTGTGTATGAAAATAAAGGTATGAACGCTTCCATTCCATATTAGTCATTCTTATTCTCGTACAAAAGAGAGATTTAGGGAAATCCGTAGAAACTCTCATTCAAGAGAAACCCAACAACAAGCATCTCTCTCTCTCTCCCGCTATTTTTGGGTTCTTCTTTTCATTGTTCAAAAAATATCACTCCCCAATTCAATCTTGTTCTTCCCCTCTTTTGTCTTTCAACTGCGCCTCCCCTCGTCTGTACAGAGTAAGCTCCAATTAAGCATATAGGAAAACTTTTTTAAAATAAAAATGATATAAATTTCTAAATTAATAAAAAAACCAAACAAACAAACAAATATAATTGTATTTTTTCGAAATCGGATTTTGATGTTTTGATTGATTGCCGTCGTTGCAGATTCCCGGGGGCTTTTCGTGACGGCGATTCAAGGTCGAGGGGAGGGGGTTGCAGTTGCAGTCTCGCTGAGTTGATTACTTACATTATAATTAATTTATATGATCAGTTCATAAAACAATACGTACATGACATAATTTGACATGAAAAATGGCGGGTGAAATTGGCGGTACTGGTGGCGGTAGTTGCGGTGGTGATAGTGACGCGCCGTCCTCCCCCAGAAACAGGGTCAAGTTCTTGTGCAGCCATGGTGGCAGAATCCTACCCAGGCCCGCCGACGGCCACCTCAAGTACGTCGGAGGGGATACTCGCGTCGTCGCATTGTCTCGCAGCATAACGTTCGCAGGTGCCCATTTTGTTAGTCTATTCCTTTTGAATTTCAGGGAGTATCGAACTTTCATCAATGAGATTGGAATTCGGAACCTCCTCTGCTTTAACAAATTTACGAATTTTTTAAGAACATTACATTATCTACGCGACAGAGTTGATGAAAAAGCTGAGTACATTGTCTGATGGGGAGATGGTGCTGAAATACCAGCTAGGCACGGAAGATCTCGACGCCTTGGTCTCCGTCAAAAGCGACGAGGATCTAAAGCACATGCTTGATGAATATGATCGACAAGAGAGCGAAGGGAGCCCGAAGCTGCGAACGTTCTTGTTCCTGTCCAAGCCAGTGGTGATCGAGGGTCCAACCCCGTCGTTGGAACACCAAATGCTGGAGCAGCGTTACATTGACGCCATCAATGGAATCATTCGATCACCACCGAAAATGCAGCCCCAATTGCAGCAACAGCAGCAGAATGCTCCGACTGCCCCGATGATCATCGCAAGTAGCCCCATGGGCAGCCTCAGCTTATCTTCGGCGTGTTCATCGCCCAAATCAGCATCCCCAGAACACCACGCGCTTGTGGGTGACATAAGCATGGGAGGTCACCGGTTCTCGCTTACGCCTCCAATGCATAAAGTGCACAGCTCGCCGAGTATTTGCAGTGCATACCAAGGCCATGCTCAAGGGCGTCACCATCACCCTAACTACCATCAGAACCACCACCACCATGCGTACCAGTCTTCGCTTGGTGCAAGAGCACACCACCTAGGGATTAGGACACCACCTCCGTCGTCGCCAGTCAGGTCTGAGTCCGGAAGCGCACGGGGCTCGTTGATGGGCCCTAATGTTTCTCCTGGGCATGCCCAAAATTCGATTCCTTACAACTACCCTACCGGTAGCAAAAACAATAGTCCTCGATCATCACTAAGACTAAGTGGCGGCAGCGGCGGCGGAGGATGAAGCAGCAAATGTGGACACTGACAATTGTCCGCCCTGAATGCTTGTAACACGAACATCAGCAGGGACGAGAGCCTCCCTCTAAGTCCCAGATAGTCTCTGTTGGTTTGTTACTATTGGTGTTGGTTTTTACTGCTGAATGCATATAAGGTGCCTGTTCTTTTTTCGTGCGAATGAAAGAAATATTGTAAAGATAAAACAGAAACCATCTATCAACAAGTATCAATTCTGGAACAAGTACAGACATATATAGGTTCAGTCAAGTTTGCTGCTCATCTGCATTTAATTCAATCGATGCTTAAACAATTTGCGAGGGATCTAATCGCCCTATTGTTTTGTTATCGTTCTTCTCGAGTCCCCTAATTAATTTCAACTAACTAGTCCTTTGCCATCCAAAGGACATTGTTTCTCATTCTCCATAAAACAAAAATGACACCTTAACCCCCGACACCACGATCCCATCCCAGTAAAATCATTCTTACATACACATTCAATCTGAACAAAATAAGCAAGAATGGCACTTAACTTCTGTCCAACGGTCCTCCTCACTTGCTGTCAGTGAAATCTGCATCAATAACATCTCCGTCAGGTCCCTTGCTGGATGATGATTCTGAAGGCCCACCAGCTTCAGCACCGGGTGGAGTTGGCCCTGCACCAGCGCCAGGAGTGCCAGGCTGGTTGTAAAGTGACTGGCCAAGCTGCATCACTTCCTGGTTAAGGGCAGCGATGGCATCTTTTATGGCTTGAGTTGAACCCCCTGAGACTGTCTCCTTGAGCTCTCCAAGTTTTGCCTCGACCTTTGCTTTAACTTCAGCTGGAACCTTGTCTCCCAGCTCTTTCAGTTGCTTCTCTGTCTGGTAGACAACAGAATCAGCCTGGTTCTTTGTGTCAATGGCGTCTCTCTTCTCCTTGTCCTCCTGTGCAAACCTCTCGGCTTCACTAACCATCCTTTCCACCTGTACATTTGCAGACATTTCTCTCAATATAATTCAAGACTTAAAAATACAAACAAGTAGTTCCAAATCTAATATCACAAATCTGACAAATTTACAATTTGCTGGTCAGCTAACCTCATCACTAGGTAAGGTACTGGCACCAGTAATGGTGATGTCTTGCTTCTTTCCTGTGCCCTTGTCCACAGCAGCGACAGATAGAATACCACTGGCATCAATGTCGAACTTGACTTCAATTTGAGGAACCCCTCGTGGAGCAGGAGGTATACCATCCAACCGGAAGCTCCCAAGAGACTTGTTATCTCTAACAAATTCTCTTTCCCCTTGAAGGACATTAATCTCGACACTTGTCTGCCCATCTGCAGCTGTTGAAAACACCTCCGACTTGGAGGTAGGTAGAGTAGTGTTTCTTGGGATGATCTTAGTCATGACACCACCAAGGGTCTCCAAACCCAATGACAGTGGTGTCACATCCAAAAGCACAATGTCACTGACATCTCCAGCTAATACACCAGCCTAGGATCAAGGAAAAAAAAAGGTATCACAGGTCAATACGACAATAACAACTGAAACTGTCCCATATAAAATAATAAACATAAATAATAAATAAAAATAAAAAAAAACCGTAACTTCACAAAAATTGTCGTAACAATGGACATAGCACACTAGAAAGAAATCATAGACACCCACCTGAACTGCAGCTCCTAGGGCAACAACTTCATCAGGATTAACTGTAACATTTGGTTCCTTCCCTGTCACCTTCCTTACAAGCTCCTGTACAGCTGGTATACGTGTTGAACCACCAACAAGTATCACCTCGTCTATATCTTTCCAGGCAAGCTTTGCATCCCTCAAGGAGTTTTCGACCGGTGTTCTAAGCCTAAAATATCAATAAAATGATAACGTTAATTTAGAATCAAATATTCCCTGGTTTCATAGAACCAAAAATTATACCACTAAATATAGAAACAAGAAAACATTCTACAACCCTAGACATCAAAGATGATATCTTGAAATTTGCAAGACGTTTGTAAGACAAAAAGCTAGAATCAAATATGCTTATATCCACAATCTCATAACAAGTTGAAACAAAAATTCACACCTGTCAAGCAGATCTGAGCACAACTCCTCAAACTTTGCCCTTGTAAGGGTTGTCTCAATGTGCTTCGGCCCATCAGCAGTCGCAGTAATGAAAGGCAGACTGGAACAAAACAATCATCAGCAATAGAGCATTGTTAGAAAACAGCCCAGATAGATGATCACGGAGAATAGTCAATGGCTGAAAAATGCTTCAGACTAATGAAGGTTCTCAGATATTGGCAACATACATACCTAATGTTAGCCTGAGTCAAAGATGACAACTCCATCTTGGCTTTCTCGGCTGTCTCTGTCAGCCGCTGAAGAGCCTGTTTATCCTTCAACAGGTCTATTCCTTCATTACTTTTGAAGTCTGCAGCAAGCCAGTCAACAATCCTCTGCAAAATAGCAACATTATCAGAACCGTCTCATTATTTAGGCCTCTAAACTTAGCCCAAAGGAAACACAGTTTTTTAATATAAAAGGATTCAAGTGAATGGTCATGGCATAATAAAAATTAAAAAGAAATAGAAAATCCTAACCTTATCGAAATCATCACCGCCCAAATGCGTATCTCCTGATGTAGATAGCACTTCAAACACACCATCACCAACCTCAAGTACTGTAATGGAAGGAGAGCAAGTTAGAAAAAGTTGATAAAATAGATCAAACAAAACACGCAAACCAACATCTGTATGGAGTATGGAAGTAATAGCTAGAGAACATATCCCAATAACAAACACTGTACCTGAGACATCAAAAGTACCACCTCCAAGGTCAAATACCAAGATAGTTTCACTGTTCTTCCTGTCAAAACCGTATGCTAAAGAAGCAGCAGTAGGTTCATTTATAATCCTAAGAACTTCCAACCCGGCAATGCGGCCAGCATCTTTTGTAGCAGTTCTTTGAGAATCATTGAAGTAAGCAGGCACAGTGACCACCGCTTTAGTAACTTTATCATTCAAAAACTTTGAAGCATCGTCCACAAGCTTCCTCAACACCTACACCAGCAATAAAAGGAGATAAAGAATAAGACAATCAAAGCACCACATCGGTTTTAAAAGTTAACCAAACTCTGTTAGCTGAATCACACAAATAGTGCACTTCGGAAAAGTAAAGATTTTTAAAGGAAACAGGAAATACCTTAATGTTTTAATGTTTCACAAATTCGAATTAGTAGACAATAACAAATCGTTTCCTTAACTGAAATTGGATGTTCATATCCGGTTATCTATTCCCGCAATTTTCTAAGCACTGAAGCACAGTTGAGTCTAATTCTACTCAAGAGCTTCCTTCAATGCAAGTTCTACAATCTCCACAAACCACCACCAAAACAAAATTACCATTAACCTTGTTCATTTCCCTTCATTTTCCCATCGCCCGAACAGAACCCGTAGATAAATTTCGCAACACCCATCACCAAAACCGCAAAACAACACCGTGCAAGTGTACGACCACCATTGACTTCCAACAAAATAACATCAAAAATCATACCTTTAAACAAATTAAAACATAATAACACCACAAATTACTCCACGAACTTCACCCTCATTCAAATTTGTAAACTTTCAACATCCCATTGCCAAAAACAAAAAAGATATAAAAAATAACCCAAAATGTCAGCAAAAAGTTATACCTGAGCTGAAATTTCTTCGGCAGCGAACTGCTTCCCGATAGCAGGGCAGTCAATCTTGACATTCCCATTCGCATCCCTTACAACCTTGTACGACACCTGCTTCGACTCCTCATCCACCTCAGACATAGTCCTTCCAATGAACCTCTTCACCGAGAAAAAGGTGTTCTCCGGATTCACGACGGCCTGTCGTTTGGCAATCTGACCCACAAGCCGGTCCCCGTTCTTCGTATACGCCACCACGGATGGCGTCGTTCTCTGACCCTCAGCGTTGGTGACTATGGTGGGCTTTCCGCCCTCCATAGCCCCAACGGCCGAGTTCGTCGTCCCCAAATCGATTCCCACGACTTTCTCATTGACTATCCGGAGCGGTCCGACCCTTCTGACGCCGTTGGGTCTAAGGCTCACAAACGCCTTCAACGGCGTCGTCCTGCCCAGTCCCTGGCCAAAAAACGCCGTCCTCGGGGTTGTGAAATTGGGCGCTGTGCTGAGGACATTGATTTGCGCGGAAGCCATTTCTGGGAGCTTTCAGGCCAAATTAGGGTTTTTTACTGTGTGTACAGAAACCCTAATCCTTCCGCTGCGGATTGGGAGAAGGAGAAGAGCGAAGAGAGAGACAGGCGAAGTGAAGTGAGGAGATAAGAGAAGTAGAAGAAGGGTTCTTTTCGCGGGAGAGAGAGAGAGAGAGAGAGTGAGGGTTAGGTGATGCCACGCGGATGGGTTCTGGAATGATCCATTGCCCGTGAGATTTTTGATTGGCGGGCAGGATTCCTGACCGTAGGATTGCTAGCTCGAGGACTGCCCGGTGGAAAAATCGAGGTAGTTTTGGTGCCATTTCGCCACCCACAATTTTGGAGGAGTAAAGTGGGCTCAACTTCAAGGTATGTGTGGCGCAATGCGCTAATCAGATTTGTTTGGACTCGTTTATTTACTTTCTTGAAAAAACACCCTTCAAAAGTTTTTTAAAAAGAGTTGGATTATGTCACCTCCTATTTTCGCTCAACTCCAGTGTCTTTCTTTCCCGGCCAAGGATCTGTTGTACCGAAAGAGAGAACCTCGCAAGAGATTCAGAGCATAAATTTTGAAGAATTTTAAGAGATCCAGTATCCAACTATTTTAAGAAAATTTTTGAAGAATTTGAAGAGATCAATGTAAGCCATCGATTTTGAGTGAATTTTCATACGAATTTTAAAGAAGTTTGTAAGACTTTTATCATGAATTTAAAAGATGAACTTTCGTGTATAGCAAATACGAGGTGCCAGAAGAGTTTTTTTTACAAGGTAAGCTAAACTCAAATATACTTACATAAGGAAACATGTGCATGTAATTCATTCCCAATACACCAAGATGTGGATTAGTCCAACTTATTAGGGTTTCCGTCCCTAAAAGTTCAAATTCCATAATATATATCGGAAATAAACTACAGCCTACACTTTTCCGGCGAGCATAAATGCCTTGGTAGTAACTTTTCTGACCAAGTTAGGGCCACCCCAAACTCTTTGAAGCTCTTCAATCACCTCTTGTGATAACAAATCCACACCTTGATCTTTAGCTGCATTGACTCCAGAGTAGGACCTTAACATCCTCACCACCCCTTCAAATGACGTCTCCTTCGGCATTTCCAGTGGCGCAGGCTGACCTTCAGAACCCAAACCAACACTCTCAAATGGAAATGGAAGTGTCCTATACCCTTCCCACAAGTAGTCCATCTTCGGGTCCCAAAACGGTTTACATGCTTCGCGAAAACGCTTCAATACATCGTCAAGATCGGGGTCTGTTACGCTATCCTTGTAGCCCCAAACTGCAATCACGCCTCCTGGCTTACGCAAAACGCGCTTGACGACCGAGTAGAACTTTGGGAGGTCGAACCAATGCACGGCCTCTGCCGCGGTCACCAAATCAACTGAGTTTTCTCCCCCTATTAACTCAACCAAATCGTCGTCAGACATGGTCATCGGAGTGTGAACGTAACGAACTCGAGGATGTTGGAGTGCAAGCTTCAGTTGGGACTCACTCATATCAGTCCCTATTACTTGCTCATAATGCTCTCCAAGCTGCAGAAAGGAAAAATACATAGTAAAAAATTTAATACTCTTATTTTCCACAGTACACCGTTGTATGTGATTCATCGGTGTTTGAACTGAGACTGTCAAAATCTAGTCATCTAATACACTGGTGCATCATGGAAGTTTCGAAAATTAAGAGAAAGTGCTCACAGAGAAAGCAGCTTGGCCATTGCCAGTGCCGACATCCCAAGCTAAAGAGTGATTTGGTGTGAGAGCGGCCAGCATGGAAAACCATTCCTTGGGATAAGTTGGCCTTCCTGCCAAGTAAACATCTGCGTGCTTGCCGAATATACCTTCCATTTTTTTTCACTTCTGTAATTTACGGCCCGATACGCCGGATACGTATGTGAACGTATCCGTTGACCAGTATACGTCGTCGATACGCTTACTATATGCGAATCCGACTGTCTGGATACGTTTTCAGAGGACAAGCAGACTCTGGTGGGAGAGAGCTTCACCGTCGACCGTCGGCTGCAACTGTGTTGGTTGCGTTGTCTGCAACTGCAAGTGTGCTGGCTACTGGTGCTGGGTAACTGGTTACGATTTGAACAGTAGAACAGGTAAGGAGAAGAAGCAATAGTATTTTGGGTACAGGACCTGTCGGCTGACCGTGCTGGGTTCCAATTTGAACAACGGAACTGGTAAGGAGAAGAAGCAATTGTATTTTGGGTGGAATCTGGTCAGCGAAGAACGGAGTACAGCTTTTGCTTTTGGATGGGATATGTTGAAACAGTCTCCTTTTTTTTTCTTTTTTTTTTCTTTTTTTCTTGAAAAGGAGGCTAGTTGGTAGCTTAGTTAGTGACTTAGTTACGGCAATCCATTTTTTCAGAATTTGAGAAGACTTACATAAGCATTTCAGCATTCTCTAGCCACTAACGTGTCATAGCATCAAGATCAAACTCAGAACGAATCATGTGAAATATGAGCCTAAAATTCGTCATCTTGTGGTGAGCCAGTCTTTTTTCCTTTTCTTTTTTTTCTATTTTTTTGCTTTTCTCTCACTTAATTTGTTAGTATAATATAAATTATAATAGAATTATTTTGGTTCCGGTCTTTAATCAACTTAATTGTTAGATTGAAATATTGTTTGTTTAAATATTATGATCAATGTCCTTAGCATCATTTAAGAGATTTAACTCATGCATTTATGCATTTAACGTCCCACAAATTATGAAATCTAAACAAATTCAAATAATTTTTTTAAAATATAATAATAGTTAAAAATTAATTTTAGAGTAATATTGTTGACACACCCCGACCGAAATCATGGCGTGCTAGCCGTTACGTGAGGGTGAAGTAGTCAAGTGCACAATGCGGAAACAATATTAATATAAGAAATGTGAATAAATAAAAACCAAACTAACTAGAGCACTAGATAAGAATAAGTGCAAAACGAAACTAAGTGTGAATTCACAACCAAAGTATAAGTAGGCTAAGTGCAGTCCAACCGGACGAATACTAATTATACAACACCCAAAGATAATCCTACAATGGTGATAATCTGTCAGAGCTGACGTGGATTCCTCGCAAGCCACCAATAAGCACTCCTAACTAGAACCTGGAGGGTCGCAAAACAAAAAGTGTGAGTGGGCAAAAACAAAGTTTTTCAAAACCATTTCAATTATCAAAGATAGTAACCCCTCGTCGTAAAACCTGTATAATTTCCCAGAAAATAGAATACATATCTATATCACAACCATGCTCAGAATAGCAAAATCCACATATATGCCACGTCGAATATCTTAGCATAAAAATATGTAAGCCAAGTGATACAAATCAATGCAAAATGATATGTTAGCCGAAGTCACCTAACATGACATGTACGCCTGAATCTAGAGCTCATCCATATAGCTGGAGTCACCTAACATGACCTATACGACTCAAATCCACATCTCAACAAATATACCTGCACACGAGTCGAAACCACCTAAAGTGGTCTGTACGACAAGACTAGGTGTAAATAAATACGCTCAAGTGCTACGATCACATGAAGACTGTGTGAATAATTACGGGTCACCTACGAGTCGAAACCACCTATAGTGGTCTGTATAACAGGATTGTGCACCTAACTTGGATCCAAGGTGAGCGTATGGTGCAGGAGGCGAACATCACGTGAAGGACTGTGCCCTAACCACGAGCGGGAGCACTAACACCAAGGTGCAAGTTTTTGAGCTCTCAACACATCTCACGTAATCATCAATTTACGTAAACAATCTACAACTCACCTGGTACTTACCTGAGCGTCCACAACATCAAATCACATTTATGCATACCATATTAATTCAATGATGATCAATGTATAAATCAATATGCATGCCATTTCTAAACATAATTTCATTTAAATCGATTTTTTGGGAAAAATCTCAAGTATATAGGTATATACGGAAAACCAAAAGCCCACTCACTGGTATGTGGAAGGGTCGTAGCCCCAAGCCTCAATTGACTATGCTCGTCCTAAGGATATGTCTCACTTATATGCGAAACACCTATATAAACGTTAATTTAAAGCACATAAACGAAACTAAAGCACATAAACGAAACTAACTAATAACGTCTCATAAATTGCTCAAATGAGGTGTTTGAATACACCAACGTGGTCTACTCAACACCACGAATATCCCCATATTTTTAGAAAAAAATTCCGACCACCCACACGCCTTCACGCTTCGGCCAAGGCATGGCCACACGTGCAAACACGTGCCTGGCACACGTACGGAAACCCTAACGGCATTAGGGTATATTCCGTCCAAAAATGGAATATACCGTTAAATATACCTGACGCTGTTAGTATATTCCGTCAAAGTTGACAGAATATTCTTCATATTCTCTAGTGATCCTCGCCAAAGTCGCTGCCGGCCGCCGTCTGAGTTGCCGGAAACTGGAAAAACTTATAATCGTCATATCTTCTTCATTTTTCAACCAAACTTCACGAAATTTAAACCAAAATGAAGCTTAGGATGAGAGGAACAAAACCTTACCACTTTTAGGTCCTAAAACTCACGGGATCTCACCAGAAAATCACGATAATCCGGCCACCTCTGCAACTTATCAAACCCGAGCTTCCTAACATCCAAAACCTTCCAAAATTCTTCCCTAAGCTTCGAGAAGAAGTTCTAAGGCTCTCTAAGTCTTCCAAACTCGACAAAACCTATTCGATCACGATGGATAAACAGTGGACCTCATCGGGGTTTTCTGGTTCTCAAGTAAATGAAGTCTTCACATCCAACTAACTATATGGATGAGCTCTTGGGCTCACAAGGAACATAAAAACAACCTCATCGACGTCAATCTGTGCATGCAAGGGTTAGTTTGAGAGTTGTCCGTACAGTTGTACGGAAATGGAAGAAAAATCCGAGAGGGAAAGAGAGAAAGAGGGTCAACAGGTTGATGTGCGTGTATGAGTGTGTGGTCCAGGCTGCAGCCAACCAAAAACAAAGAAAATCTAAGTTCTAATTGGGTCCAAACCATTAGGACTTAACATATTTGGTCCACATCCAAAGATTAAACTATACAACACCACACAACGTTCAAGAGCAAAATCATCATTCCATGCTAGCAAAGATAAAATAGATTATATTTCAGGACGGGTTGTCACAATTGTTCTTCACAAAAAGTATAGCAAAAAAAAAAAAATAATAATAATAATGTACCCACATAATAATTAACATATTTTTTAAAAATAACTATTGATATATTCTAAAATATAAAATAAATACATATAATTAGCATGGGTACATTTAGCAAAAATAAAAATAGTTACAAATAAATTAAAAAATATGGGTACAAATACAAATAAGTTTAAAAAATATGGGCATAAAAAGGAATTAATATATGGGTACAGATTAAAAAAGAAAATGGGTACAAATTAAAAAATGGTTGCAAATTAAAAATGGGTACAAACTAAAAATAAAAATATATGATAAAAAAAATTAGCCATAAATATGAATATATCAAGTGTAACGTTTCTAACACTAAATGAATATATTTAGAAATTAAAAATATTTTATTATTGAAATAATTAATGATGTTTATTAAAATCTAAGAACCTTGATCAAAAATTGAAAATGAATAAAGTTTTAATCAATAGATGAGGAAAAATATGGATGGGAACCTAATTTTTCTATATATTATATGTGGTTGTGGCCTCATGTAAAGTATAATATTATTTAGTTCTTCGCCCCATCAGTCTATTTTTTCAACGGTTGGGAAGACTCATAGAGGCATTTTAGTCTTTCTCTAACCACCATCATGTAATTTACGAGCACCGAAAATCAAACTCATGACGTAATGTGTGAAATTCATTCCCAACTAATAGACCATCTGGTGATGGTTTAATATTATTTAGTTTCTATTTGTAATTATTGAGCACATCAATTTTGTTTTCTTGGATGACTTTGGCATTGTTTGGCTTTATTTAATTTAATAACCAAATTGTTGATGTGCCAACATAACTACATAACTGAAGGTTTGGGTCTAATAATATAAATTTGTACTTGCGTGATAAATTTGAATGTTTATTTTATAATATTTTAGGTATATTTAATTTTTTGTGTATATTTTCAACACTATATTCATGTCGTATCGTGTTTATGTTGTTTAAAAATTGAATATATTTTTGTTGTGTTGTATCCTGTTGTATCTTTGTGTCCTTGTCCATACAATGTATTAGCCTTAAATAAGAGAGGACTAGCTAGAGTGAAACTATGTGGGTTTTGAACTTTTTATTTTATACATGCAGAAATTTACTGTAAATCATTCATGATGGCTACTAGCTAGTACCGGTAATACTTTTCAACTTCAAGACTGGCAATTTTCTACGGTCGCCAAGAAAAATTGAATTAAAATTGTTGTTGGAAAGCCAAGTCCAATTTGGCTTCGATTAATAAATGTTAATCATTAAAGGGACATTTGATAAAGACGTTTTGTTTTCAATTTTCATTTTGTTTAATAAAATTAAAAATAAAAAACTCGTTTGATAGCTACCATTATTTATTTTTTCAGTATTGAAAATTAAATTAGTTACCAAACGAATTTTCAATTTTTGGCAGAAATAAAAAACTGAAATGTTATCAAACGAATCCTGTAAGTAAATTAAGTTGAAATTCTATTATAAATCAATTAGTAATATAAGAAGTAACCAAATTAACTGTGAATCTTTCCTGGTAGCTAGTACTGGTAATACTTTTCAACCTCAAGACTTCCGATTTTCTCCGGTCCAAGGCCAAGAAAAATGAATTAAAATTGTCGTTGGAAAGCCAAGTCCAATTTGGTTTAGACTAATTAAGATTAATTATCAAACTAAAAACAAAATATTAAAATTAGTTATCAAACAGGCACATGCAAAATCACTTCTTTATCTGATGTAAAATTCATATTCTCAACATGCTCTTTCATGTATGACGAATTTTCAAACCTTACAGGTGGACAATACAAATTGGGTAACATGAAGCAAGTGTAGTCATTGAGCTTCACATTTGAGACAACTTACTCTGATATCATGAAGACAGTTGAGATTTTACCATAACACTAACTGACAATAAGAAATAATACAATTACTTATGAACATATGCAACATTCTTCCGTTCCGTGCGTAAAATTCATACTCTCAAAACTAAAGACTACACGAAAGCAAAGACAATTCTGTTTGAATAGTCTGAATAGTCTAAGGTTGGGGGTTGACCATGTACCTTAATTAATTTGACTAATCAATACATGCTGAAGTTTGACATTAGAGTTACTTATGCTAGTGTCTCTTTTGGATAGCTCAGAACTCATGCATGATTTTTTTTTTTAATAAACGATGGTATTCATATACTAAAGAAGAAGAGGTAAACTTAACCTCACAATAGACTAGTCATTAAAAATGTACTAGAAGAGCGTTTCTGAAACTTAGGCTAAATTTGGGAAGCTTTTGAACATCATCTATCCAAAAATAAATTCTTAGATCTGCCACTGGTAGTAACTACCAATATTGTTAAATTGTCATGGAATGGCTTCAACCTGTACAAATACATCGCAGCATAACTTTTCCAGCAAGCATATAAAAGCCTTACACCAGACCCGTTTACAACCACCCCAAGCACTTTTCAGCCTCCAAAGGGAAGTAGTCTAAAATCATGGCCTTTCGTGTCAACATCTTCCTCAAGGAGCCTTTCCGGTCGAAACTCATTTGGGCTTTTCCAGACAGCGGGGTCACGTGCTATAGCCCAAACATTAACATGAACATTCGAACCCTTGGGGACGTCGTAGCCACCAATCTTAACACCGGTCTGGGCTCTCAGTCGTTGTCCACGTGAGCACCACGTCATCTATTAACAAAAGTTTCCACGGAAAGTTGAACGGATGTATGAAAGTGCTTCACAATTCTCAAACTAGGTATTACATTGGGATGATAAAAATTTCATATGTAAAAGCTTGAAAACCACAATACTACATGGTAGTAAAATGAGAATTACCCAAAACCAATATGTTGACATGATGCGAATGAAGTATATCATGCATTTGACTCATTCCCAATCTAACAAGACGTGGATTAGTCCAACTTATTAAGACTTTTTCCGTCCCTTTGCATCAATGTTAAAATGTAGATACTAGAGTGGTTTGAAATATATGTCGGATTAAAACATTACAGCCTACACTTTTCCGGCAAGCATAAATGCCTTGGAAGTAACTTTTCTGACCAAGTTAGGGCCACCCCAAGCTCTTTGAAGCTCTTCAATCACCTCTTGTGATAACAAATCCACACCTTGATCTTTAGCTGTAATGAATGCAGTCGAGGACCTGATCATCCTCATCACCCCTTCAAATGACATCTCCTTTGCCATTTCCAGTGGCACAGGCTGACCTGCAGAACCCAAACCAACACTTTCAAATGGAAATGGAAGTGTCCTATACCCTTCCCACAAGTACTCCGTCTTCGGGTCCCTAAACGGTTTGCTTGCTTCATGAAAATGCTTCAATAAATCGTCAAGTTCGGGGTCTGTTACGCTACCATTGTAGCCCCAAACTGCAATTACGCCTCCTGGCTTACGCAAAACGCGCTTGACGACTGAGTAGAACCTTGGGAGGTCGAACCAGTGCACAGCCTCTGCCACAGTCACCAAATCAACTGAGTTTTCACCCCCAATTAACTCAACCAAATCGTCTTCGGACATGGTCATCGGGGTGTGAACGTAACGAACTCGAGGATGTTGGAGTGCCAGCTTCAATTGGGACTCACTTATATCACTTCCTATTACTTGCTCATAATGCTCTCCAAGCTGCAAAAGTAAAAACACACACATCACAAAATTGAGTACTCTTATTTTGTACAGTACACCGTTGTATGTGATTCATCGGTGTTGGATTTGAGTGTCAAAATCTAGTCGTCTAATACAGCGGTGCATTGTGGAATTTTTGGAAATTAAGAGGAGTACTAACAGAGAAAGCAGCTTGGCCATTGCCAGTGCCGACATCCCAAGCTAAGGAGTGATTTGGTGTGAGAGCGGCCAGCATGGAAAACCATTCCTTGGGATAAGTTGGCCTTGCTACCGAGTAAAGCTCTGCCTGCTTGTCGAATAAACCTGCCATCTCTTTGACTTCTGTAATTTTTAGCCGTCAATAAAAGAGGACTACCTAATGAGGAAGAGTGAAATTACGTGGGTTTTAAACTTCTAATTTATACATGCAGAAGCTAGTACTGGTAACAATTTTCAACTTCAAGACTTCCAATTTTCTCCAACCCAGGCCAAGAAAAAATAATCAAAATGGTTGTTGGAAGCCAAATTCCAATTTGGTTCCCACTAATTAATCTTGATTATTAATAGGACTTTTGATAACTATTTTTATATTTTGTTTAAAAAACTACTAAGCCGAAAATTCGTTTGATAACTATTTTCAGTATACTGTTTTTTGTTTTTAATATTGAAAATTAGAACTAGTTAGTGTATGAGTTTTTAATTTTCAAAAGAAATGACAACTTAAATAATTATCAAATGAGGACCCTAAGTGAAAGAAGTTGAAATTCTACTATAAAACAAATTTAATAATACGTGAGTAACCCAATTAACCGTGCATCATTTCTAGTAGCTAGTACTGGTAATACTTTTCAACTGCAAGACTTCCATTTTCTCCGGTCCAAGGCCAAGAAAAAATGAATTAAAATTGTTGTTGGAAAGCCAAGTCCAATTTGGTTTCGACTAATTTATGTTAATTACTAAACGGGGCTCTAAGTGAAGGAAGTTGGGATTCATACTCAAGCTGCTTAACATATGACGAATTTTCAAGCTTCATATGTGGATAACACAAATCGGTTGATGTAGAGCACATATGGCTATTAGCTTCACACGCATGACAACACACCACTTTGATACTATTAAGGAAGTTGATGTTCCACTATAAAACCAATTGACAATATAAAGAATAAACTAATTACTCATAAACACATGCAATGTTCGTTCTTTCCTCGACTGTGACATTCATACTCCAATACTAAGTGATACTGGAAAGCAAAGACAATTCTCTTCTCTTTGAATAGTCTAAGGTAAGGGCTAGTGGCCATGTACCCTAATTAATTTGACTAATCAATACAAGTTTGACATTAGAGTTACTTATGCGAGTGTCTCTTCAGCACTCTCCCGATGTATCTCCGGATTATGTACGACCAGTTTCTAACTTCATAGTTTTGATTGCAGCTAGCTCAAAACTCAAGGATGATCGAAGATTCGTATCATGGTTGTAGCTAGCTCATGTGTTTCTTTTAATTGACCCATAATGTTATGTTTGGACGATGGACTTTAAAAAACCCAAGGCATTTTAGACCCGACTAGTAATAGAGCCCGCGCGTTGCTGCGGGTTTTAAAAGTTTATAAAACATGTATAAAGTTCTATTCCAATAGTACAAAATGATAGTAGGCAAGAGAAGCAAGGGGCTAGGTGTATAACAAAGCTTCAGTAATGCAGATTTAAATGAGAAAAGAAGTGAGAGATGTTAAAAGAAATAAGATAAAATTGGTAGAATGATGTCTACCATGCTTTGAAAACAATGAATAAATTAAATCATCGTCTTGACAATTATAAAGAAAACCAACTACGTGATTAACAAAAGTTAAGCCTAAAAAGAAACACAGGACATAGCGATCTATTATAAATTGCCATTTACATAAAAAAAAACAAATGTTAATTTATTCAAAATCAATCATGAAAAGAAAATATATATACGCAAAGGAGAAAATAGACAATAAGCACAAATAAAATTGGGAATTGTTATTAGCACTCCAAAAATCTCATTCTACACTCCTCATAAGTATATTTTTCTTTCTAATTATAGAAAGTTTGGAGTGCCAAATGAGATTTTTGGAATGCTAATCACAAGTCACAAATTGAAATTTTATGAGATTATCAATTCCCATAAAATTTTATGAGATTATCAATTCATATTGCAAATCACAGGTCACAAATTGAAACCAAATGATATCATCCAGGAATATAATTTTTTTTTAGATTATCAATTCATATTGCAAATCGCAGGTCACAAATTGAAACCAAATGATATCATCCAAGAAAACCTTTTGTATTCTGTCTTTATATTGATTGCCAACAAAATTGTCTTTTTTTTTTTTTTTTCTTTCTCAACCCTGTGCAGTTCAAAAGTAGAACCACCAAACCCTATAATGAAACAAAACATTGTTCATAGCAATTTCCAAAAATTTAATTAGATTTAACCAATACAGTCCTAAACCCATTTAATTTGAAAAATATAAAGAGAATTTTGAACATTACAAAATCAAATCAAATCATACAATCTCAAACATTTTATTCATACCTTTTTTTATTTTGTCTTTATACCGATCACCAACAGCCTGTATATATTTTTACAGTCTCAGAAGGTGATTTTTTTTTTTCAAAAACTTGCAATTATGGCCAAAAAAAAAAAAAAATTAATATCACAAAGATACAAAAAAAATTGCAGCCTTGAATATCAAGGGACTTTAAAAACGAATTCAAATGAACTAAATGGAAAAGAATAACAAAAAGGGAATTATTATTGGCACTCCAAATTTTTCATTCTACACTCTAAACTTTCTATATTTAGAAAGAAAAATACACTTGAAAATGAGTGTAGAATGAGATTTTTGAAGTGCCAATAACACTTTCCTAACAAAAATTCAAGTAAAAAAAGAATTTAAACATATTAGACCATGCACTGTTTGACTAAATCATCAACACTCTGAATACAAATAAAAGAATGTGCAAGTAGAGGTGTAGAGTAGAGGATCCCATAATTGTCCCAATGTTATTTTCATGAGCAGTTCACGAAGACATGTGAGGACAATAATTACCCTATCAATGATGGAAACAATTATAATAAAAAAGGAAAATTAAATCATGTTTTTGCTTTTTTGCAAAATTCACCTATTTTTTGCATATGGGCACTTTCATATCGACGCATTCACATGCTGTTTTTCAACGAGAAAGAAACTAACAAAAGCATCTTTATGTTCTTCTGATATTTCTGGTCACCTAAAGTGGTAGCTTCTTTGTCCTCTTCCCCATATCCATCCAAACAATTTTTAAGCAGGATTATCAATAAATTAACCAAAAGAATGTATGATAAGATAGCAAAGTCTTAAAGCATCAACCAATTCAATGGTTGTTAACAACCCATTTAAACTAGAATGCAGATTGTCTGCCATCCTGATATGGTACTCTTTTCATGCCTTTCTATTTGTGCGATCACGGTTAAACCACGTCAACATTTTATACTCCTATTTTTTTTGTCTTATTATCTCTATAAAAAAAAAATAATATAAAATATTAACGTAGCTTAACCTTGATCGTACAAAATAAAAGAGTTTTGGGAGGTCACCATATCAGGAGGCAGACAATCCGGCTCCTTTAAACCGAACCCCACAAAATTAAAACTTTCTAACATTTAAAATTGAACAAAATAGAATCAATACACTATAACAAAAACTGTATGCATAAACATGCCAAATAGAAGCCCTGGTTTGAAAAGAAAATATCACGTGACTTCAAAAAAACCATAAGTACCTAGCACAATAGAATCCACCGCCGTCGCCTTCTTTCCAATTGCAGATCTCGCCGTTTCGACACTCTTCTACACAGAGCTCTCTCTCTCTCTCTCTCTCCCCCCTCCCACTTTCTCCCCCTCCTCTGGTTAGATCATTTCATCGTCAAGAAGCTTTTGTTAGAAATTTGTCAAGACCCACAACACAACCTAACTAAAAAACTCACGGATTAAAGTTTCTCCCCAAAAAATCCCATCTCTGTCATCAAACGAAAACTCCGTAAGCAACAACCCATTTAAAATTGAACAGAACAAAATCCATACAATTGCATAAAAAAATTGTAGATGCATAAATAGAAGAACTCACCACAAAACTGTCCACTTTGAGACCAACAGAGGCGAAGAGAGAAGAGAGAAGAGAGAGCAGACGGCTACGAGGCACCCAAAGAAATCGAAAGCTGAAAGGGTCAACGCCCAAGCAGCGACATCGATGGGAAAGAGAGGAAATTTTTACAAACCGACTGATCGGCGCAAGGGGAGAGAGATGAAATCAGAAAGGGAGAAAAATTAGGGTTGGAACAGCGACATCAGTAAAGAAAAAAGGAAACATCACGAAAGCACCTAAAGAAATCGAAACCGGAGAGGATGAATGCGTGGCATCGGAGGGCAAGGAAGTCATTTAACTGTACAAAAGAATGCAAAAAATTGGCTTAACAAACGAATTGAGGGGTATTTTGGTCAGCGCAGCCTTAGAACAATAACCAGAAGTTTAGGTTTTAGTATATGTAGAATTTTTGAAAATGCAGAGCATTTCTGGAACTTAAGCTAAATTTGGGAAGCTTTTGAACATCGCCGATAAAAATAAATTCTTAGATCCGCCACTGGTAGTGACTAAAAATATTGTTAAATTGTTATTTAGTGGCTTGAAACTGTCACAAATACATCAGGCCAATTTAGAACCAACCTAAAGCACTTTAGCTACCTTTTCAGCTAACAAATCTACACCTTATTCATTGGTTGTAGTGACTGCAAATCATAACCTCAACATCTTCTAAAACATATCAAACAACTTGTTAGATCCCACATCGCCTAGGGGAGAGGATCATCTATGCCTTATATGTACATGCCCACCTCCTATAGCACAAGGCCTTTTGAGAGCTCATTGGCTTCGGGTTCCGTAGGAACTCCGAAGTTAAGCGAGTTTTCGCGAGAGCAATCCTATGATGGGCACATCCCGGGCTCGACTCCACTGTAGCATGATATTGTCTGCTTTGGGCCCTGACCACACCCTCACGGTTTTGTTTCTAGGAACTCACACGAGAACTTCCCAGTGGGTCACCCATCATGGGATTGCTCTCGCATGAACTCGCTTAACTTTGGAGTTCCTACGAAACTCAAAGCCAGCGAGCTCCCAAAAGGCCTCGTGCTAGGTTAAGATGGGAATATACATATAAGGCTTACATGATCCACTTCCCTAGGCGATGTGGGATGTTACAATCCGCCCCCTTTAGGGGCTCGACGTCCTCGTCAGCACACTTCCGGGTAGGGATTGGCTCTGATACCAAATTGTCACATCCCGGCCTGGGCCCCTACCATATCCCGGGCTCGACTCCACCGTAGCACGAAGCCACAAAGTGTAGTCTAGTGGAAGAAAAATATGAATAAATTTAAACCTAAAAGTGCCTAATCAAAAGAGTACGCGGGTGAGCGGGATTGAACCCTTTTCACACATGATCTTAGAGTACAAGACAATATAGTAAATAGGATGATGGTTATACCACTGAAGATAACCATCTCCTGAGATTTGCCAGAACCCTCGTTTATACGTAAGCACAGCTACTAAACCTGGAGGGGCAAAAAACAAAGTTGAGTGGGCCAGCAAAACAACGTTTTGTAAAAACCTTTATTTTTTAATATACTAGCCCCTTGCCGTAAAACAAGTATAGTTTCTTTAAAACATACTACGTAAGTATGTAAACAACAATAACAACAATATAACCAGGAAATATGCCAAGTCATGAGATATCAAATGCCATAGTATATAATCATGTGATAATCAAGTATAACTAAGTGCTCATCCATCTAAGTTGACACACAAGTTCAAACCGATAATCTCTTACATAAACAAGACTGGGTGTAATCAATACCCTCTAGTACTACGATCATGTAAAGGCTGGTGCAGAAGCACGATCACATACAAGTCGGATTGCCTAATGCAATATACCCGACATGATAGGCACCTAACTTGGATCCAAGACGAACGAATGGTGCAGATGTGAACATACACTTGATGGACTGGCCCTGGCCCTAGGACGAGTACTAACACGGGGGTGCATCAAATGAGCATGTATGTCATGACAATGATATCCCAACCATATAGCAGCATTTCTCACAATTTATATCACAATAACGAATACTTGGCAATTATAAGTGTAAAAATGAAGTAAATACGCATTTATTGAAACTATAACTATGTATAGGTATAAAAACAAATTGCCCACTCACCTGGAGTCGCGCTACAACTCCCTAGCACGAATATCAAGGTGTCACGAACGATCATCGCCTAGAACAATTATCAAATCACGTCTCAAAATTCTTATTAATAGAACATGCAACTCATATAAAACACATCCTTGAGGACGTTCTAGAATGAATTGAAACCCATTGACGAAAAGTAAATTGTCGGTCAAAGGTCGACGGTAGAGTCCACAACCCTACATAACTTGATTCGGAAGATCCGTACCTCGGATTTTCGATCCGTAACTTCCACATATCTAAATTAAGCTTCTAGAACAACATCCTAAAGTTTCGGAACGATCCAACGGTCGAAATGTCAATTCATGCAAGGACTTCATGAAGGCCAACTAGGTGGTCAACTACGAAACTACATTAAAACATCGTAATTTCACTAAATGAATGTCAAATATAGAATTGGAGCATCCAAATTAGCCTAAGATGGTGAGGTGGGTTCTTGGCCCATGCGCCGCCACATGTGGTGGCTGGCCGCCATTGTTCGTCGGAAAATACCATTATTTCTAAAAAATTTCAAATTTCATAGAAATGAAGATCTCAAAGAGAGGAACAACTTTCATATCTGCCACGAAGTTTAATAGTGGACGGAAGATGGTCAATTTTTCCCACAAAGCCGGTGGGTGCCTAAAGCTTCCCGACGTCGATTCGTCGTCTACAGTGGTCCAACGAGGTCAAGGTTGGTTAGGATTTACTCCAGGGATGATGGGCTACAAAGATCAAGTGGTGGTATCGGCCATCACTTTGCCGATTCGTCGGAAAATTGAAAAGAGTGGGCGGAGCACTGTTGATCTTCGTCGACTTTCGTGGCCTCAAACCGCCACATACCGTGGTTAATCAAGGTGGTTCTTGGTGGGTTTTGTAGAAGGGAATGAGAGCTTCAAGATGATGGTGGTGGTGTCAAAAAATTCCACCAGAGTTGGCCAGATCGGCCTTGGAAAATAGGAGGTCGAACTAGGTTGCACGGGTTGAAAGGGAGGGGGATGAGGTTCTTCTCTCTCGTTCCTGATTGGCTGATTGGTCACTTGTCTTTGTAGTTGATTAGTCCCCCCTTATTCGTGCCTAAAATCTGATTGGGCTTCTTTCTCACAAGATGGAAGTTCAATTTAATGATAACTAAACTTTGAATAACCAATTTCAAATGTCCGTAACTATATCGTTATAATTTGGACCCACAAATGGTTTTCGCTTATGGGTTTGTAGTGACAAGTACTACGAGGATACGCTAAAAGAATAAGTCCTACATTCCACTAGACAATTGTCAACGGAAGTCAAAGTCCATGTTTCTAGGGTATTTTCATAAATTCACGCTTTTAAGATTAATAAAAACATAAAATTAGGGACGGGTTGTCACACAACTTCTTCGGAATGTCCAATTGCAACGGATTTCCCTCGCATCTGAACCAACACTTTGAAAAGGAAATAGAAGTGTCTTATGACTATCAAACACGTAAAGGATTTTTATTGTCTCAATAGGGAAGGGTTGTGAAAAGGAGTTGCTTCGTAATCGGATCAAGTGCTAGAACAATAACAATACGAACGATAATAAAAATTACATATTCGCGGCCACTCGCTTATACAAGTGTGAAGGGAGCCTCGGCGTAGGCACGACTTGTACTGGGGTTGCCATGTAAGTGACCATCCCTGGATTTTCTGACAAGTCAATCTCCTCTGGTTTCACCCCTTCGGGCGGAGCCCAACTGAAATGGTGCAACAGATGGCCCAACATGGAGGTAACCAAGTTGATACCAAGTTGAGCTCCAGGACACACTCGCCTGCCTGCTCCAAATGGAAGTAGTCTAAAATCATGGCCTTTCATGTCAACATCTTCCTCTAAGAACCTTTCCGGTCGAAACTCATTTGGGTTTTTCCAGACAGCGGGGTCACGCGCTATAGCCCAAACATTAACATGAACATTCGAACCCTTGGGGATGTCGTACCCACCAATCTTGACATTGGCATTGGCATGGTGGGGGAGCATTAGTGGTGTTGGAGGGTGCAACCGCAGTGCTTCCTTTGCTACGCATTGTAGGTAAGGGAGGTTTGAGAAATCATTTTCTGTCATGACCCGTTTGTGCCCAATAACCCGATCTAGCTCCTCCTGAGCCTTTTGTTGCACCCTCGGGTTCTTAATCAGCTCAGCCATAGCCCATTCAACTGAAATTGCTGTGGTGTCTGTACCGGCAGTCATCATATCCTGAGCAAATCCCTTCATTAGTCTCAAATGTAAGAAAAGAATGCGCCATGACTATCTCAGAGTGATAACAATAGTTCCGTTAACTAATCAAAAGGAAGATGAAAGCATAAAAACAAGCGAACAAATGCAAAACATACAAACGAGAGAAACAGTAATCACCACTTTTTAGCAACGAAGTAGGAAATTAAGAACATATTAATGTGTACTTACCCAAAGAAGTCCAATAATAGTGTCCATACTTAAGTCATACTTGTCCTTCAAGGTAAACAGTGCATCCACAAAGTGGCTCTTGGCAACGCCGCCCTTGGAGCGTGCCAGAGCGTGTTCGTCCATGATTTCCTTGGTGAGTTTGTCTCTGTTTGCTCCGTGTCGAGCAAACGCCTCTTCGTCAAACGGGCATGCCCAACGCAACCAAGAAATGTGCTCAGCCACCGAGAGCGATCCGCCTATCTTCACTCCGTTGGCAATAAGAGCTCTGAATCTTTTCCCTTGCTCATCAGTTATTTCATCAGAGCTGATGAAACGTTTCCCAAATGCTAGCCTTGTTATGTTGTTGAAAGCCACGTTTCCCAAATACTTCTTCACTGCCAAACTTTTCCCATGGTTTTCTGTAACATGGTGAATAAATTGTTAACAACAGTCGGTTAATTGGTACAAGGACGAGTTTTGCAATGCATTTACCAAACATGTTTTTTTATTTTTTATTTAATTAGTACGAGAAGATGATGTCCCGAATAACGTCGGAAGGGTCCTCAAATCAAACAAGACAAGTACTAACTGACAGGCCAAGATTTGCCATACAATGATCAATATTACCATTCCATTACTACCAATCTTTCAAAGTTGCAGGAGATTTTTCAATGGTCCGAACACGAGATCGAATATCATATGTAATTAAACAAGTAGAGGTAGACATTTTAAAAAAACTTTCTTCTAATTATATAATGACATGTGATATTTTATTCCGTGTTTTGAACACATTGAAAAATTTCACCAATGCTATCAATTTTCACCAAAACAAAAAAAAAAAAAAGTAAATTTAAGAATGTGCTATTCACATACCTCTTTTTACTTTTCACACATCTTTAAATTCTAGCCATCGTATCAAATAGTTAAAAAATATTAAAAAAATTAATAAAAGATATATGAAAAGTAAAAGACACTATTTGAATACCCCACCCTTTAATTTATAATAGGTTGCTTACTAATCAAATGGTCTAAAATAAAAAATAAATATTATTTGGATTCACTATTCCATTCACATCTACTTTTCTATATTTTCATAATTTTTGGGTACGGATCTTTCGTGTTATGCCAATTTTTTGTCGACCAGTTGCCTGTGTAATTTTGGTGAAAGGACGAGTTGGCAAGTGAATTTACCAAACACGTTTGTATTTTATATTTAATTAGTACGACATCATTGATTGGAACTTAAAGAATATATCAAGTCAAGATGACGTACTGAACAAATTTGGAGGGTCCACGAACCAAACAAAACAATTACCAACCGACGGGCCAAGATTTGCTATACAATGATATATTACTGTTCTATTAAAAACAATCTTTTAAAACTAAGAGAGATTTTTTAATATATTTAAAACACGAAACAGAATGTCATATATCATTAAACAATTAAAGAAAAGAAGTTAAAAAAAAAAGTTTTTTCCAATTATATGATAACATGTGATGTTATATTCCGTGTTATAACACATTGAAAAACCTCTCAAATGCTACCAATCTTCACAAAAAGGTAATCATAGGTGGTAGTCAAAAGTTTGAAAAATGAAATATTATTTGAATTTTTCTGAAATTGGCTTAAGAAAGGGCTAATACTTGGATCCTCACCGGGAGAACCCAACGTACTGACATTGTCATGTGGTTAAGTTAAATATAACCACATGTAATTAACAAAAGCTCTCTAAACCTATTACCAAACAACCAACTATAACCTTACAGCTACAACCAAACAGCCAATTTCTCCTTAGGTCCATGCATCGGATCTCATCCCGTCCCTCTCACTTCCTTCGAACTTTGACAGACTTGTTGGAGTTGGGGAAGAATGAAGACAAGGTACGTTTGGTCACGTGTTTAAAAGAAGTGTTTGGTCACGTGTTTGGTTATAAGAATAGCAAAGTGCTCGAGAAACTTCAAGGGACAGGTGTTTTAAAATGATTCGACGACATAAGAAGTAAGTGCCATTGGATCCTCCCCGGTGAGGACCCAAGTATTATCTTTAAGAAATTGGGTTAATACACACCTTTCTATATTTCAGAATGTTTTGGGTAATTTGGGTGGCTCAATCAGAAGAGCAACTTCAACATGACATTTTTAGCTGTGACGGGAATAGAGATGGTATATCATATGTTTTTATATAAGTGTTAAAAATTTTTAATTACACACATATCTCATCATTTATATAGGAACAGGTGATGTACCATCTCGTGTGACGGTCATATTGAAAAATCTCTCAACTTCTACGACACAATGGTCACAGTGGCGAGAGTTTTGCCAGTGTGATTGGTACACAGAATAATACACCACGTATCATTATACAAATAGTGGGATATGTGTGCTAAAAAATTAATAACTTAAAAAATAAAATTTTCCATTACTCATATTAAAACACATAATGTACTACTCATATTTCTGCCACAATTAAAAATTTCTCCGCAGCAGCATTCCATCCAAAAAATTCAAAGACACGCGGACAAAAGTATAACACATATTCTCGTATTAGTGACATGAAACGAAACGTTTCGTCCGGTGCCGCACGGCTTCTTCTCCTGAATCAGGGGTTTATCTACTTGTTGGTTGATTTGCAATTTTCTCCAAATTATTATAGTAAATATTAGTTTTCTTAAGAAGATTATGCTTTCAATTAACTATTTCATAAAAAATAAAAAGTGAACTGATTCTTAATGAAAAGAAAGAAATATCTACCAGGTTTGGTGCAGTGGTTGAAGATGGACTCGACCATAGCAGTGACTTCATCTTCTCTAATGGGTCTGAGATCCTCAAGCCTCTTTGCAGAGAAAAGCTCGAGAGTGCACACCTTCCTCACCTTCACGTAGTGGGGCCCATAGTCTGCCCAGATAAGATCCTGACCGTCCCTGCTAAACTTTGCGGTCGATCTGTTCCTGTGCCTGTCAGCCAGTCTCTGGTCATTCTCCTTGAGCACCTCCTTTGCAAGCTCTGTGTTGCTCATTACGACGTTCAGTGTGGATCCAATCCACACTGAGAAGATGGGCCCGTATTTCTCTGCCCACTCGGCGTAGCAGCGAAACCTCACCGGCTTTATCTGGTAGAGGTTTCCGACGACGGGCCATGGACGTGGACCGGGTGGGAGCTTGAATCTGAGCCGTTGGTAGAGCTTGTATGCAAGGAAGATGAAGATGATGATTGATGAAATGGGCAGAAGTAGTCCAGAAAAAGCCATGTTGGAGTTGAACCTTGAAAGGAGCTGAGGTATATATACATATATATAATATTATATATATATGTAATCACAGGGATATATGGAGTCATATTGTGTTGTGGAAGTGTGGATCGGAAATTTTAGGTGGTGGTGCGTATGGTACCTAACCTTTAATGTGTGGCCTACCAGCCAACAACCCTTCCTCCCGTGACTCCCAATTTTGCAAGAACCAATTAATATCAGAGGAATGTTAGGAACATTAAATTTATAGGCAAAATTTTATAAATTAAATGATATAAAAGTTAATGATTAGATTATTATTAAGTGTTGGTAATTGTGCTCATTCTTATTAATAATACATTATTTAGGTTGTAAATTTTATTTCCCTAGCATTACCCTTAATATTAAGAGAATTTTATTAATCTTCTCATGCTATCTTCTCGGTTTTGGTTCTCATTTTTCAGTGTTGCTAAATAATTTTTTCAAAAAATCTATTTTCTAAATAGAAAATTAGACTCTAATTAAGTTTAGATTAATGTCTGATACAAGATTAAAACTTTAGGGGTATGTTATCCACATACTTCTTTTACTTCGTACACACCATCTTTAACTTGCGGCCGTCAGATCAACTGAATTAATGAAAATCAACGGATAGAAATTCATAAAAGATGTGTGAAAAGTAAAAAAAAAGTGTATAAATAACACACCCCAAATAACCAATTTTGCAAGAACCTATTAATTAATAATGAGATAATGCTAGCAATCGTATCATGCTATGTTCTCGGTTTTAATTCTTATAGTGTTGCTTAATGACAAAAATACATCTATTTTTTAAATAGAAAATTAGACTCTAATTCTCAAATAAGATGAAACTTAGATTAATGTCTGTTTCAAGATTAAAATTTTAGAGATCATCTATCTAAACTAAGTTTTGTAGATCATATGACGTGGTTGTTGATAATTAGATTATTATTTAGATGTTAATTAACTTGCTTATTTACTATTAATAACACATCACATAATTCGCAAATTGACTCCTAAGAGTTTTCAGTTATTTTAAAAACATATCTAAACGAGCTCTAAACTTTATTTAAGTATGTCCATATTGGTGATCCCTTGTTCCTAGACAGGTTAATCTGGCCCTTTGATAAAAGGGGAATATACTCTATTAAGTCCGGCTACCACTAGTTGTATTCTAGGAAGGTAACTCGGACCAATTTTAGATCATCTTCGTCTTTTACCATTCCGGAGTTGATATGGAAAGTGGTGTGGCACTTAAAAACTCCTCCAAAGCTCAGAAATTTTTTGTGGAAAACGTTGCACAATGCCCTTACTACGATGGCGGCCCTCTATCAAAGACATTCGACCTCCTCACCTTTTTGTCCCATTTGTCATTCTCAGGGGGAAACGATTGAGCACCTTCTTCTCCTCTGTCCATGGGTGGAAACTATTTGGTTTGGTGGCATTTTAAACCATAAGGTTAATAGGGCTGAAATTACTACTTCGCCGAATTGGTTATTGGCAATCATCCGGGCCTGTGATCATTCGAAAGATGATAGAGATAGGATTCTGACTTGGGTTGCATTTTATTGTTGGTATATTTAGAAGGCTAGGTGCGCATTCCTTTTCCAACAGAAACCAATTATTCATTCGCAGGTGATGGCTGTAATTTCCACACAGGTAAGAGCTTTTGGAGAGGCTTCTTTCAGGCCCTCGGACACTTTGATTCACAGCAGTTTGCCGCAGCGTCGACCTCACTCGCATTTGCAGGCCCGATGGCAGATGCCATGCTCTCCATATGTTAAAATCAATGTTGATGCCAGTTGGGTTGCTGCCTCGCATGATGGCTTTATCGGGGTGGTGGTGAGGGACTCTCTGGTTCATTTTCTTGCTGCTAGGAGGTTCCATTTTCAGGCCCCTTATGTTCCAACTGCGGAGGCTTTGGCAATTCTTCGCGGTTGTGAGTTCGGTCACTTTTTGGGTCTTAGTTATGTGATTGTTGAATCTGATTCCTCGAACTCCATTTCCTCTTTATAGGGTAGCATCACAAATGGCAGGTGGGAGACGTTTCCAATCTTAACAAAGTGCAAGCAAGTTGGCAATTCCTTCCATGACTGTCCTTGGTCTTGGACTCCAAGATCAGCCAATTTGACAGCGAACTGGTTGGCGTCGCATAGATGTGTGACTTTTCGTTATAGTTAGGTATACCCAAGGTTTGATCGAGATCTCAAGTGGCGTACTAGAGTTGAAATCGTTACAATACATTACATAAGCGCAAATGGATTCAGAATCGCTGAATCTGCATTGGAAGAGGGACAGGCCTACCAACGTGCCCAAAAATTAAACCTAAAAGTTAACAAAATGGAATCTGCATGGTTTTTTACATGTCGTTAATTTATTATAATATATTTAGGTATAGATATTTTGATGTATTTATTTTTTTATTATATTAAAATACAGACATTTAGGTACACTAATTTATTATAACACATTTAAGTACAAACATTTTGATACATGTTTGCTCCTTTTTTCTTATGTGTCACTGTTTTTTTATTTGTAATGTTTCCTCATTTATGGACAATTATAATGGGAGGAATATAAGCATTAAATATTAAAACAAGAATCAAATAACTTTTTTTAATTAATTTTCAATCTTACAAGAATTAAAATTCATAAACCACTTTCTAAATCACCTTTAAAAGATCATTTATATAAAACAAGTAGTTCGAAATCATTTAGTTATCAAATAGTTATCGAATAAATAGATAAATTATATTTCACACTTAAATATTAAAATTTTGACAAACTTTAAACAACAATTAAACTACTTATAATTTGGTTGATTTTTTATAGAGTTGACCTTTAAAGGGTGATATAGAAAGTAAATGTTTTAGATCATCAAGTAACATTGCAGAATGAGAGAGATAACTACATGAGAAAGTTCCAATGAGAAGGTTGCTAGCATTAACCTTAATATTATTGTCCTTTAGGTATTTTGGGATCCCCAAAATGACTTGGGATTTGGTGTTTATTCTCTCGGTTCGGAGTTTGACTTCCTCTGAGGATGTGACGGCAGCGTTAGTTTGGTTTATACTGCTTGAGATTAGGGTTTTTTGTTTTTTTTTTTGCAGCTCTCATTGTATGTTCGGGCCTAAGTTTGTGTGGGCCTCCCGTTGAGTCTTGAGTTGCAACTCTTATTTGACTTGGGCCTTTTACTCTATCTATTGTTGTTTACCTGATTCTTTTTTAGCCTTGTACTAACTTTTAATGGAATAAAAGTTCTCTTGCCTGACAAAAAATTGTAGTATTTAATTAGATATGTTGACAAACTCTCTATAACATGGGATATTTTTTCAAATAAACACTTTAAAGATGTAACATGTTTTAATTTATTATGAGTGTAATTTCATACCCAAAATGTGAAATTAATGGCGGATTTAAGATAAAAATAATAAACTCTTTACAAAACAAAACCCTAAACAAAATAACAAAAAAAGAAGAGTTGGATAACGTAAGATAGGAGCGGGAGATGGAGGAATGGAGGTTGAAGCCGGAATGGAGGCTGGAGGGAGTTTGATATGCTATTGCTCATTGTTGTCGCAATATTTTGGATTTGCAACTTTATGTTTCGCTTATATAAATTTATTTTACATTGTTGGTCACAAATCCGAACAAAAGAAAAATAGGAGGGCATCAGGTAGTCGACAGCTGACATTCCAACTTCATATCGAATCCCTATGAAGAACTTTCGCATCCAAACATTTCATTGCCAGCAAAGACAATTCATACTCCAATACTAAGTACTACAGGAAAGCAAAGACAATTAATTCTCTTCTCTTTGAATAATCTAAGGTACGGGTTTATGGCCATGTACCCTAATTAATTTGACTAATCAATACATGCTGAAGTTTGACATTAGAGTTACTTATGCTAGTGTCGTTTCTGCAGCACTCTCCCGACGTACCTTCTGATTATGTAGGAACAATTTCTAAGTTCATCGTTTTGATTGTAGCTAGCTCAGAACTCATGCATGATCCAAGATTCGTTTTATGAGCTTCTTTTCTATTGACAGGGCCGGCCAGGTCCGATGCTGGCTGGGCAACTGTTCGGAGCCTAAAAAAATTAGGGGCACCAAAATTATTTCGGGTGTTGTATTCATATATAATTTCATAAGAGTACAAATTTATAAATTTTGGTTAAATGACCAAGAAATTTAACTAGAACTAGTGGTTTATGTTGTTTGAAATTAACAAGGAGGTCTCAAGTTTAAATAGCTATGTGTTTATTTACTTTCTAATTTTTACAGATTTCTTTTTATAAAGGTATAAATTTATAACATTTGGTCAAATAATTAAGAAGTTTAACTAGAAGTGGTGGTTCATGATGTTTAAAATTACCAAGTTGGTCCCGGGTTCAAAACGTTATGTGCGTTTTCTATTTTCTATAACTTGTCACTAATAAGAAATAAACATGTTAATCAACACTTAAGTAATAATCCAATCATCAACAATCATATCATACAGTTTACAAAATTTAGTTTAAAAATTTGGTATCCCCAGCATTAGCGTTCAAGAAATTAATGGATGCATGTCTCTTTTTTTTTTTTTTTTTGGTCAAAGTTGCGAATTTTATTACCAACAAACAACTAAACACAGGAGGTCCAAAACAAGTGATACACAACAAAAAACAAAAGGACCCAAAGTTACACAACACAGTGCCCAAAACACTAGTTGGAAAACTAAAACACCACAAAACAAAACAACCTAGCCTTCTGCAGACGTCGCCATCGCCTACATAGTGCAAACCCATCAACGCAATCCAACGCCTTGGACCGCCGTCAAGCATACACCTCCTGGAGAAGAAGAAGATGGTGACTCCCATAACCTGCAACAACCACTGTGCCAAACACAACCAGAAATACGAAAGAAGCCGATGGAGAACCCACCAACGACAGTGCCAATAAAGGCAAGCAAGTGGAAGGTGGTGGTGTGTACACCCGAGTCGAAAATCTACGCACCTTCCAAAAGAACCACAGTCGAGTGCTGTGAAGAAAGGAGATTGCAAATTGGAAAAGAGGAAGCAACGAGGAAGGAATGAGCCAACCTGGAGTGGGAGTGGAAGAAATGGGAGAGGTAGAGTGAGAGGGATAGATGAAAGCCATGGAAGTGGAAGGAGAACAATGATTTGAAGAAAGAAGAAAACGGAGGTAAGGTAGATCGAAAACGGAAAAATGGTAGAAGAGTAAGGCGGACCAAAAACGTTGGCAGTGGAAAATTGAAACATAAGGAAACAAAAAGAGAAAAGAACAAGGAAAAGCAGATGACTGCCACCGACCCTGGCCAGAGCTAAGGCTGGCGGTTGAGGAGAAAATGCAGTGATGGAAAACACCCACACATAGAGGTGAGAAAGGCTCTCGAAGAGAGAGAAAAAAGCAACCCCTATTGGACAATAGTTAGGGTTTTAATTGATATGAACTTAACAACTATATATATCAACCAAAGATTCGAAAATATGATTATTTGTTTAGTCCCATATTGACAAGGTTAATAAATAAGAAAAAAGACCTCACGAGTTATATATAAGCCCTTTAAAAGTTCAGATAGAAAGGAAACAAAACTCATCATCTATCTACTTGTAAGTCCAGGGTTTTTTGGTTCCCTTCTCTCTATACAAAATAAATAAGTTTTTTCCGTGTCTAAATTATTAAGTTTGAAGTGTTTTTCTAAGTATAATTTTATCGAAGTCTTACGTGTGAAACGAAATAATTTTTCTTATATGAAGCTAGGGAACATTTTTAAGGTCGCCCCAAGTTTCAAAAGTCTTAAGACCGACCCTGTCTATTGACCTATAATGTTATATTTGGATGAGGGACTTTCAAAAGCTCATAGCATTTTAAACTTGATTTTTGAAAATGCATTAGAAGAGCATTTCTGGAACTTAGACTAAATTTGGGAAGCTTTTAAACATCGCCAACCCAAAAATAAATTCTGGAGTCCGTCGTTGGTAGTAACTAACAATATCATAAAAACACTTTGAAAAGGAAATGGAAGTGTCTTTATGACTATCATGACACAAACGGGATTTTTATTGTCCCAATAGGGAAGGGTAGCGAAAAGAAGTTGTTTCGTTATCGGATCAAGTGCTAGAACAATAACAATAGAATGACAATAAAAATTACATATTCGCGGCCACACGCTTGTACAAGTGTGAAGGGAGCCTTGGAGTAGGCACTACTTGTACTGGGGTTGCCATGTAAGTGACTATCCCTGGATTTTCCGACAAGTCAATCTCCTCTGGTTTCACCCCTTCAGGAGGAGCCCAACTGAAATGGTGCAACAGATGACCCAACATGGAGGCAACCAAGTTGATACCGAGTTGAGCTCCGGGACATACTCGCCTGCCTGCTCCAAATGGAAGTAGTCTAAAATCATGGCCTTTCATGTCAACATCTTCCTCTAGGAACCTTTCAGGTCGAAATTCATTTGGGTTTTTCCAGACAGCGGGATCACGTGCTACAGCCCAAACATTAACATGAACAATCGAACCCTTGGGGATGTCGTAGCCACCAATCTTGACATCGGCATTGGCTCGGTGGGGGAGCATTAGTGGTGTTGGAGGGTGCAACCGCAGTGCTTCCTTTGCTACACATTGTAGGTAAGGGAGGTTTGAGAAATCATTTTCGGTCATGACTCGTTCGTGCCCAATAACCCGATCTAGCTCCTCTTGAGCCTTTTGTTGCACCCTCGGGTTCTTAATCAGCTCAGCCATGGCCCATTCAACTGAAATTGCTGTGGTGTCTGTACCGGCAGCCATCATATCCTGACCAAATCGCTTCATTAGTTTCGAATGTAAGGGAAGAATGCGCAATGACTATATCAGAGTGATAATAATAGTTTCGTTAACTAATCAAAAGGAAAAAGGATAAAAACAAGCGGAACGATCGAGTGCAAACATACAAACGTGAGTGAGAATTAATCGCCACTTTTTAGCAACAAAATAGGAAAATAAGAACGTATCAATGTATACTTACCCAAAGAAGTCCAATAACAGTGTCCATGCTAAGGTCATACTTTTCCTTCAAGGTAAACAATGCATCCACAAAGTGGCTCTTGGCAACGCCGCCCTTGGAGCGTGCCTGAGCGTGTTCGTCCATGATTTCCTTGGTGAGTCTGTCTCTGTTTGCTCCGTGTCGAGCAAACGCCTCTTCGTCAAACGGGCATGCCCAACGCAACCATGAAATGTGCTCAGCCACCGAGAGCGATCCACTTATTTTCACCCCGTTGGCCATAAGAGCTCTGAATCGTTTCCCTTGCTCATCAGTTATTTCATCGGAGCTGATGAAACGTTTCCCAAATGCTAGCCTTGTTATGTTGTTGAAAGCCACGTTTCCCAAATACTTCTTCACTGCCAAACTTTTCCCATGGTTTTCTGTAATATGGTGAATAAATTGTTAACAATAATCGGTTAATCGGTACAAGGACGAGTTTGCAAGTGCATTTACCAAACATGTTTTTTATTTTTTATTTAATTAGTACCATATCATTAATTGGAACTTAAAGAAGATATCAAGTTTTGAAAGATGATGTCCCGAATAACGTCGGGAGGGCCCTCAAATCAGACAAGACAAGTAGCCAAGGATCAATATTACCATTCCATCACTACCAACCTTTCAAAGTTGTGGGACGGAATGTCACATCTCATTAAACAATTGGAAGGAGACATTTTTAAAAAAAAAAAATCTTCAATTGTGTAATACATGTAATGTTTTAGGCATTTCGAAAAATCTTTCTAATGCTACCAATCATCACACAAAAAAAAAAAGACGGTAAATTTAGAGATGTGTTATCTATATATCTCTTTTTACTTCTCACACGTTCTTAAATTCTGACTGTCGTATTGAATAAATTAAAAAATAATAAAAATATATGAGAAAAAAAAAATGTGTAAATATAACATTCTTAAATTTATAATAGGTTGCATAGTAGTCGTATGGTCTAAAATAAAAAATGAATATTATTTGGATTCACCATTCCATTCATACCTACTTTTCTATATTTTCTTAATTTTTGTGTACGGATCTTTCGTGTTATACCAGCGTGGCATGTGCAATTTTGGTGAAAGGACGAGTTTGAGGAGCAGGAATATCTCTCCTCTCGGTCTCATTCCCTTCTCTTCCTTCCTTTCGGTTTTGTTCTTTTGATTATTAAAAAATTAACACAAAACATTAACATGTGTAATTATTCAAACAGAAGGAAAAAAGATTAGAACTTAAAGAAGATATCAAGTCAAGATGACGTACTGAATAAAAAGTTGGCTTAAATAAAAAGTTAACTGACTCTTAATGAAAAAGAAAGAAATATCACCAGGTTTGGTGCAGTGGTTGAAGATGGACTCGACCATAGCAGTGACCTCATCTTCTCTAATGGGTCGGAGATCCTCAAGCCTCTTTGCAGAGAAAAGCTCAAGAGTGCACACCTTCCTCACCTTCACGTAGTGCGGCCCATAGTCAGCCCAGATAAGATCCTGACCGTCCCTGCTAAACCTTGCGGTCGATCTGTTCCTGTGCCTGTCAGCCAGTTTCTGGTCATTTTCCTTGAGCACCTCCTTTGCAAGCTCTGTGTTGCTCACTACGACGTTCAGTGTGGATCCAATCCACACTGAGAAGATGGACCCGTATTTCTCTGCCCACTCGGCGTAGCAGCGGAACCTCACCGGCTTTATCTGGTAGAGGTTTCCGACGACGGGCCATGGACGTGGACCGGGTGGGAGCTTGAATCTGAGCCGTTGGTAGAGCTTGTATGCAAGGAAGATGAAGATGATGATTGATGAAGTGGGGAGAAGTAGTCCAGGGAGAGCCATGTGTGAGTGCAGTAGTCAAATAATCGACACTCCGGAGAGGGATATATATACACACACACTGAAATATATGGAGTCCTATTGTGTTGTGAAAAATGTGGGTCGGATATTTGGGTGGTAGGTGCGGTAACAAACTTTCATGTGTGGGACTACAAGCCAACAACCCCTCACTCCCATCACTGCCACAAGAACCTGTTATTATTAAGAGGTATATTACTAGGAAAATTAAATTTTAGATAAAATTTTAAAAACTAAATGATATATAAGTTGATGATTAATTTATTACTTAAACGTTGATAAACGTATTCATTCCTATTGGAAATACGTTATTTAGTTTGTAAATTTTGTCTTTCTAACGTTATCTTTAAGAGAATACTAGCAATCTTCTGGATTTTGGTACTTATCTTTCAATGTTGTCCAATAAATAGACAAATTATGTTTCGCACTTAAAACACCAAAATTTTGACAAATGTTAAACAAAAGTTAAAACGATTTATAATTTAATTAATTTTTTATAGAGTTGATCTTTAATGGGTGATATATAAAGTAAATTGTTCGGATCATCAAGTAACATTGTAAGATGAGAAAGAGAATTGTATGTAAAATGAGAAAGTTCCAGTGAGAAAGTTGCTAGTATTAACCTTAATATTATTATGCGTCTATTTTAGGATCCCCAGCTTGTGGAATTCTATTTTTAAAATTGTAGTTTGTATATATGCAGGGGTTTGTGAAAGGAACTTGGATCTGGTGTCTACTCTCTTGGTCCGAAGTTTGGCTTCCTTCGAGGATGTGACGGCAATGACAGTCTAGTTTATGCTGCTTGAGATTAGGGTTTTTGTTATTTGTTTTTGCAGCTCTCATTATGTCTTCGAGCCTAAGCTTGTGTAGCTCTCCCGTTGTATCTTGAGTTTGTTGCTCTTATCTCACTTGAGGCTTTTACTTTATGTGTTGTTGTTTACCTAGTTCATGTTGGCCTTATACTAGTTTTCAATGGAATGAAAGCTCTCTTGCTTGACAAAAAAATAAAAAAACGTAGTGGTATTTAATTGGATATGTTGACAAACTCTCTATTACATGGGATATTTTTTTTCAAATAAACACTTTAAAGACGTAACATGTTCTAATTTGTTATGAGTGTAATTTTATACCCGATTTAAGATAAAAATAATAAACTCTTTACAAAACAAAACCCTTAAAAAAAAAAAAAAAAAGTTGGAGAATGTAGGATGAGAGCGGGAGATGGAGGAGGAATGGGGGTTGAAGCAAGAATGGAGGCTGGAGGGAGTTTGATATGCCATTGCCCATTATCTTACGTTGCCATTCACAAGTCCAAACAAAAGAAGAACATGTGGGCGTCAGTCGTCAACAACCGATGCTCCAACTTCACATCGAATCTCTATGCTGAACTTTCACATTCAAACATTTCATTGCTAGCGTCAAATGTTGTGATATATTCGGTCAATTTTGCAGAGTTTGGAACGAGGGTAATAATTTTTACATATTTCTTTTGGTTTTCACACGCTCTTTAGTTTTTGTTTCTTATTTTTTTATTAATTCATTTCGAGAGTTAAAAATAATGAAAAAAACAAAGGTTTAAAGAATGGGCGAAAATCATTTTCTGAAACTAAATATCATCACATGATTTGAATTTATTTGCTTTTGTGGGATGAGTGGACGAGAAAGAGACAGAGAGGGTAGGGTGGTAGGTGAATTATTTAAGGCCTATTGAATGTGAGGATGAGAGATGATCCGAGTGCTCTGGTCCCAGCGTCCATATTCATGAGACGTCAACTTGTTTGGAACGACACGGGCGGTGGGCCGCCGACATATCTTAAGAGAAGTACAAAACACACCCATTTTTATCTTAATTTAATGAGGTAATTAAACATGTCTGTAATTAATGATGGATTAAATTGAAAAGATTAATAAGTATGACTTTTCAGAAATCAAAACTCAAAAAAAATTAAAATAATAAAAAGAAGAAACTGACAAGTTACATGTGTGCGGTGCAGCCACTCGTTTGTATAACTGTGATGAAGGGCTGGGAGCAGGCACGGCTTGTAAGATCATCTTCAACTAAGGATTAATCAGAGAGCTCGTTTTAATTTTCTGGTTCTTCAAAATATTAATATTTTAATAAACAGTACATGATTATATTTACCTCCATCTCCAATTGAGGGTCAAATGATCATAAGGCTCGTTTTAACCCTGTCACAAAAACCGTCTCCAACCGAGGGCTAAAGGGCCATAGGTATAGGGTCAAACATAATTTTTTATTTAAATTTAAAAACTACAACAACTTAAATTTAAAAATGGTGAAAATTATGTGAGAAATAGTGTAGGAATAATTTAGGTATTTATAAGGAAAAAAGGGGAATTTTTTAAATTCATTAAAAAAAATTGGCCTAAAAAAAAAAAAATTGAATCCAACGGTAACTAGCTGTTGGATTCAAAATTTTCCCTTCTATTTGTGTCGGTTATAACTGACACTACTTGTTTTATTCCTATTGGTTATAACCGACAGGAAATCCGACAGAAATAAAAAAATAAAAAAATGGGCCAGCCTGGGGCTAGCATGCAGCCAGCCCTTTGGCCCTTTCAGATTCCGTGGGGCCCACGAGCCATCTGGCCTAACCCTCGGTTGGAGACGATTTTCGAGTCTCTGACCTTGTGGACCTTTCAGTTTGAGATGGTCTAATGGTTGGTTATGTATTGTGGTGCTTTTGAAAAAAAAAAAAAAAAAAAAAAGATTTATTAAAAAATTTGTGTTTGGTAAAATAACTTTTTTTTAATTTTAAAATTACTGTTAATGAAAGTAGAAAAGTTAAAGCCAATTTTAGTATGCTTCTAAAAAAAATGTTTTTTTTTTTTCAAAGCATAATAATTAATGCTTATTTAATGAATTTTTCAAATGGAAGTATACCACCACGTATTTTACAAAAATACAATCTTTGCCACTACATTATTGTTCTTGACAATTATTATATCACATTAAATATTATATCTTTTTTAGTTATTAACATATTCAAAGCAATTTATATAAAAGTTCACCAAACACTTAGACACTGTTGTTGTTTATTAAAAGCACTTTTACAGAACAAATGTTTACCAAACACTTGACAACTTTATTGTACAACTGTTTATTCTCACAGCTCAGTATAAACAGTTTTTTTTTTTAAAAGCACAACAATACCAAATTAGCCCTAAGACCATCTCTAAAAGCATTTTAAGTGTGTAAAGGTTCCCTTTGGCAATAAGCAATTCAATCCCCTCAAGTGAATAGTAACCTCATTTAATGAACAGTAATTGTCTATTGCATCGACACACCTATACTGAAATGAATAGCCCAGACAATTCGGATTAAAATATTCATATTTTTATTTTATAAAATAATAAATAATAATTTTATTTTTAATTTTGGATAAGATTTTTAATCGATCTCGTCACGCTGTGTATCATTATTCGAAAGTACAATTTTTTGGAATAGATTTTGTTAATATTTTTAATCAATTCCGTCGCGCCACGTGTCCTTACCTATTTAGAATCGTTGAAAATATTAAAATGTGGTGTAAAGTGGGAGAAAATGGTAAGGTATTTATAGAAAAAAAAAATTATAATTTTTTAAAAAAATTGGGATTTTTAATTATTTTTAACTTTATTAATCTTGTTCGTTAGATTACAAAAAAATTGAAATCCAATAGTTTAGATTGTGACACGTGGCCCAACGTAACATCTCTATTTTTTTCTCTTTAAAAAAAATTAAAGTTGAAAAACAGGGACCGTTGATCTGGAAATCAAACAATCCAAATTGTGCCACGTTATCTAGCTGTTGGGGGAGGTTTGAAATTTTTTTTACAGTTGGAAATCCAACGGCCTAGAAGCAGCCACGTTGCTCAAGCAACAGTAACTGAGTAGGGCTGATACACAGGCCCCACCATCTGAAAATATTTGGAGACGCACCCTCACGTGCTCTTACACGCCTCACACAAAATTTTTTTAATAACGTGGCTGACGTTAGCCTTGCATCACATTTTCGCCTGACCTCTTGGTTGGGCTCCCCTTAACCCAATTGCTTGAGGTGGGCTAGAGGGTTTTTTTTTTTTTTTTTTTTTTGGGGTGGGGGTGGGATTGAAATTAATTTGGAGCCAATCTACAGTGCCCACAGTGGATGTGCTCTGAAAATTTACACAAAATTTAAATTTGAAGGCTATGTGGCACATTGATCTTTTTGGGAATTTTGTTCTCCATCCGATATGTCTAATTTAAACTATTATTATTGCATTATTTATTTTTCATAATTGTAATTAGTATTTTTAAGACAAAAGATAATAACAAAAATTATAAAAAGCATTTATTTGGAGATGCCACATAGGAATTGACATTCGGTTGGAGAATAGTAATGTTGTCTTCTTTAGTCATTATAGCTTATGTGGACTTGTTGGCATCTCATTTGAAGATGCAGTTCTCATGTATGTGACGAGTTCGAGATTTTCCAACATGTCAATCTCCTTTGGCTGCACCCCTTCCGCCGGAGCCCAAGTCAAATGGTGCAACATATGGCCCAACATGGAAGCCACCAAGTTGATACCGAGTTGGGCTCCCATGCATACTCGCCTTCCTGCTCCAAATGTAAGTAGTCTAAAGTAGTGTCCCTTCATGTCCACATCTTCTTCTAGGAACCTTTCGGGTTGGAACTCGTGTGGGTTTTTCCAAGCCGCTGGGTTACACGCTACTGGCCTAACATTTACGTGAACGTTGGAACCCTTGCGGATGTCGTAGCCACCGGCCTTGACGTTGGCATTGGCTCGCTGGGGGAGCATTGGTGGTGTTGGATGGTGCAACCGTAGTGCTTCCCTTGCTACACATTGTAAGTAAGGTAGGCTTCAGAAATTGACTTCGATCATGACCCGGTTTAGCTCATCTTGGGTCTTTTTGTTGCACACTTGGGTTCTTGATCAACTCGGCCATGGCCCTTTCAACTAAAATGGCTGTGGTGTCCATACCTGCAGTAATCGTGTCCTGCATAAAAGACACAACCATTAGAAACAAGAGAGAAACTGCAAAGGGGATAAAGTCGAAGTGCAGAAATCATTTTCCGAAAGCATATATTAATTACTACTCACCCAAAGAAGTCCAATGATAGTGTCCTCACCAAGGTCATACTTATCTTGCAATGTAAGCAACGCATCCACAAAATGTTGCCTGGCACCACCGCTCTTGTTGCGCGCTTGTGTGTGCTCCTCCATGATTGCCCTTGTGAGTCGGTCTCGTCATGTACCATGCTTGACAAATGCCTCTTCTCCCATGGGGAACATCCACCGCAACCACGGAATGTGCTCCACCATGGCAAGTGATGCACCGAGCTTTGGTCCATTGGTTACGATGGCCTTGAATTCTAGCCCTCGCTCATCAATGTATCTGAGTTAACAAAACGTTTTCCAAATGCTAGCCCTGTTATGTTGTTGAAAGCCACTGTCCCAAGTATTTCCTCACTAACAAACTCTTCCCATAACTTACTGCATTACGGTACGACTGAGATAATTCTCCTCTCTCCTTCATCACATATGCATCTCTCACTCTTTCTCTCTTTTTCTCTTTCTCGTCAACATCCGCCACCACTTCCGGTTGTCGATAACAACCCTTACTCTTCCTTTTCGTCCTTGTTACATTTATTCACTACAATTATTAAATAAATAATAATCCACCCAAATGTGGTGGTGGATATGGAGTTTGCTTGGTATTGGCTTTTGACTTAGCCTCCAAAAATTTCCAACTTAACCCTAGCTAGACCACTATAAATAGAGGTCTTAGGGAGACGGTTGGTGATAGAGAAACACATCAGTCCTTCCAAAGTATCCATAGCCGAAATTCCTTTAGGAATTTCTCACTCACATCCTTCGCAAAAATCTCTCCCTATAGTTCGGTTCTACAAGATGTAGGCGGGAGAGAACTACGTCCCTACGCTAGAGCACAATGTATGTAGGCAATCTAGTAGAACTAGATGCAACCTAATCTGACAAATGATGGCGTTTGTGCTCGCCAACATTATTTGTACCATATTGTCGAGTCATCAACTACAAAAGCAAGTGTGAATATGATAGGAGCATATTCATGCGACTTAAATGGCTTGTTCTCGTGCATTTACGTTATGTTTCTTTAGTTATTTTAGTACTTTAAGCTATTTTCGTGTGTTTGTAGGTCCAAAGGGCTAAAGGAGCAAAAAGATGCATTTTGGAGACTTTTGGAGCACTTTTGGGCTAAGGATGGATAGCTTATGCTTGGAGCCAAAGTGTTGGACGAAATTGAAGACCTAATTGAAGACCAAAGTGTTGGAACCTTGTTCCCTTTAGTTCTAGGACATTTAAACCTTTCCTATAACCATTCCACATGCCATTGTCATTCCACTTCATTTCACCTTGCATTTTCAGATTATTCCTTCATCATTGCACCCTCACATGTCCCTTTAATCATTCAAACATGCACTCCCTTTAATCACATGCATAAATCAGCCACATGCATCTCCCATCATCATTCCACTTAACCCACATGCATTTCCACCCACATGCTCTCCCATTTCAGATTATTCCTTCATCATTGCACCCTCACATGTCCCTTTAATCATTCAAACATGCACTCCCTTTATTCATATGCATTTCAGATTGCATTCACATTCTTTAAATCAGCCAACACATGCTTGCACATGCATTTCCAACCCACATGCATCCTTTAATCATTCAAACATGCAGCCACATTCCCTCCTAGCTGTCATGTTCCCCCCCATTTCGCCTATAAATAAGCATTCATTCCCACTCATTCTCATTCATTCTTCCATACACATTTCAGTCACAAACACCAACCATTCCCTTGTGCCATGCTCTCTCCCTAATAATCCAAACACCACACCAGAAATCATCCCATTGCCGTGGCCTCCTCCTTCCATTTTCACCACTCCCCAAACCATTCACACCATCAAACTATCCATTAGACCTTGTGCTACAACGAAGAGGAAGATAAGAGGGCCTAAACGTTCATACAATTCAAGTTTGAGTTGTTGGAATGTTTAGGTGTTTCTTTGATTTCAATGTTTAATTTCAATACTCTTTGTTTTGTACGAATGAGGAATGGAAGAGAAGAGGGCCTAAACGTTCATACAATTCAAGTTTGAGTTGTTGAAATGTTTAGGTGTTTCTTTGATTCTCTTTGTTTTGTATCATGAGGAACTAAACCCCCCTTGGCTAGGGGGGGAATTCGAAATATATGTTTATGCTTGCGTTTTGATTTGATTACTTCTAATTGCATTTCATAAGTCGTGGATTCAATTTGTTTAACTGTTTGATTGATAACTTATTTATGTATGTTTATTGAGAGTGCACGCTTAATTTTCATGCATGAATATGACGCTAGAATATAAGTGAGTTTCACCTAATAGTTACGAACTTATATTCACAAGTAGTGGAGGTTGCTTATAAACAATCGCGTTAAACGAATTCTTGGCATAAGTTTCATGCAATCATAGTAACGAATGCCTCGTCAACACTTATAATTTTCATAGAGCGTAATGATTCTTGCTTGTATCTCTATTATGCAATCATGTAGGGGACTTGTGGGAAATGTTTTGGGTTGTCGTATGCAATCATCCAATTCAATAACGTTAGGAAGATTTGAAGGTTAATTTAAGCGGACCTAATTAACCCGGGGTGATGAGTTTCATAATTTATTGAAATGCAATTGGAAATCTTTTTATTATGCAAGTGTAACATGTGTGGAGATGAACCCCTTGGCTAGCATCCATTCATTCCATTTCATCAATTTCATATTTACATTCTGTCTAGTTTATTAACTTGTTTCGTTATTTCAATTTTCCTCCAAAACAAATCCCCCTTTAATTTGAAGTCTTAGATTAGTTAGAAAGTGTTTTGATTTGTGTTTCTAAGTATTTTGATTCAAGTTTTCATCCAATTTCGTCCAAATTAGTGTAGGTGCTCAAAACTGCCCAGAAAGTGGTTTTTAGGCAGTTTTGAGTCTTCTAGTTGCTGTTTTGGGTTTTAGGTTTGTTTTAAGTGTTTTAACTTTTAGTTTTGCATTATTTGAGTCTAGTTTAGTGTTAAAGTGTCTTAATTTGTGTTTTAAAGTGTTTTGAATCAACCTTTAATCTTAAATTCGTCCAAATTTGTGTTTAAGGTCAGAAACTGCCTAGTTAGTGTTTTTAGGCAGTTTTGAGTCTTTTGAACCTGTTTTGAGTCCTTTGAGTCTTTGTGAACGTTTTTAACTTTGTTTTTATGTTTTTGAGTCAATTTAGAGGTTTTAGCAAGCCCTCCTAATCCCCGGTCTAGAACGATCCCTACTTGCATCCTTACTACAATTTGACAACAAGAGGGTTAATTTGTGTGCGTATAATTCTCGCATCAAATTTTGGCGCCGTTGCCGGGGATTAGCAACTTTGCTAATCCCTTGGATTGTTTTATTTTCGTTTGTTTTTATTTTTCCAGATTCTTAATTTTGTTTTGTTTCTTGTTTTAGGTACTAGTTCATGACTCGGAGTTCTCATCCGATTCGTGAACATATCCTGGAGTGATTGGGTTCTTCGTCCGACTGCAAGACGTAAAAGAAAGCGCTACTTGGGAGGCAACCCAATGCACTGAATAAAACAAAGCATGTTCATAAAAAATAAAAAAATAAATAAAAAAAAGATACTAAACATGGAGAAAGATGGAGCCTTCACAAAGGATGTTTACGTGAAGCCCCACTAGGAGGCGTCGGAGCAGAAGGCATCGGAGCGGAAGGCATCGGAGCGGAAGGCGTCGGAGCAGGAGGCATCGGAGCTAGAGCATTCCAGGCCTCAATACTGGGTGGAACGCTAGATGACCCAGGAAAAAGGTGCCTCTGGAAGAAAGACGCAAGCCTTTGACGGTCACTTTGAACGCGACCTTGAGATTCTTGCAGCTCATCAAGCTTCCTCTTCATGCCCGACGAATAGTTATTTGCAAGCACATGCAAACTTCTATTCTCGTACTTAAGCTGTTTGATCTCCTGCTTAAGATTTTCCACCTCTGCCATCAATGATTCCACTTGACGGGACCGAGCAAGCAGGCGTTGGCCCATGTTGGACACAGAGCTCGCACACTGAACACTAAGTGCGAGGGATTCTTGAACGGCCAACTCATCGGACCGTCCTGAAAGCAGCTGACTATCTTTGGGAGTGAGGAGGTTCCTAGCTACTATTGTAGCTGTTGTGGCATCCTGCATCACGGAGTCTTCACCTGTAAGAGGACCGTTAGAAGATAAGAAAGAAGGGTGCCATACGTTACCTTGACGCGGCGCGCCCGTATCACTGCTGAGACTCAATTCTAAGCTAAGGTTCGATGGGTTTGCCATTTTTCAAAGGTGTTCAAGAGAAGGGGTGGATGAAGTTAAATTTCAAAGGGCCAGAGACAATTTTCAAAAATGGGCAGTCTTCAGAGTGTGTATGTTTGAGGTGATCGGTAGCTCTATAAAAAGCCAAGGCGACGCGTCCACCAATTCAAAAAGCCAGAATTTCCTGCGCAAAGTTCGGCGACGCTTTCTCTACTTTTCAGAAAACGCGTTCACTTTGTGAAAAGATCTCTGACAAAGTGAAAACACGTGGAGGCCATCATCGCAACTACACATCTTTAGCCGACAAACGCAAAGTTCGACGACGCTTTCTCTACTTTTCAGAAAACGCATGCAGCTTTGTCAAAAGAGCCGCATCCGCACTACTACGTGTCGTTCAGAAAGCGAAAGGGCGTCGCTCAGAAATCGAAGGGGCGCCTGCTCAGAAATCGAAGAGGCGTCGTTCAGAAATCGAAGAGGCGTCACTATTTCAAAAAGCCAGATTTGCGGGATCAAAACGTTGTCGACAAGGGTAAAAGAACAATACCACCACTTGCTATTGGGAAATCCCTATATATGTCGACCTTCATCTTTTATGGCAAGGCAAACCTGAAGAAAATGCCCAACTCTTCCTCACTTTTGAGGGCGCACTCCCAGCAAAGCCTTTCAAAATACTCAATTCTTTCTTCTTCCCCAAAGATGATACCAGATGCCTGGAGTATATATGACCCAGGAGGAAACAGCACAACAAATACATGTGCTGATTCATTCACCGCTTCTTCAAAAGCAAAGGTATCTCATATCATCAAGGTCAAAAGCAAAAGTATCTCATATCATGCTCTTTCCCTGTCTTTTCCTTTGTCTTTGTTATTACTCGCATAGCAAAGTAAAAGAAGCAATCAGCCGGCACTTGGAGTCAGTCTTCCGACGGCCGGGAATCCCTTTCCTGATTGCTTACCTAGCGTTGCTCTCAAGTAGTCATCTTCAACGGTTGATACACTTCCAGAGAAGGGACCACTTCTGCAAAGGGGAGCAAGTAAGGCAAGTGAAAATGACACATTGAAGCATGTGGAGACAAGCAATAACTGCATATGCTGAGCTATCCTCTAACCCTCTTCAATACGAATTGGAGAGATTGAACAAAGAAACAGATAAAAGGAGGAAGCTCAGACCTTCGGGGGAGACCAAAGGAAGCCTGCTGCCCAGTTCAAGAGTAGCACAAAGGAAAATCAACGATGGGAGCAGCGCAGTTCAAGAGTAAGCCTGTGGAATCACAAAAATCCAAGCCTCAATGCAATTACCAAGGAGAAGATGGAATTTACACTCTATAACCAGATTTGCGTCTCTAAACTCTTCTCTTTGTTAACTACATTCTGCCATGTTTAGTATGTTTAGTTGCTTTTTGTGCGTTTACTTATGTTTTGTGTGAATCTATGCTTAAAACATTGAGGACAATGTTTGATTTAAGTGTGGGGGGGTAACTAAGTATATTTGATGCAAATTCGTGGGATTTTATCACCCATAACTTCAAATGTTGTTCCTTGCTGTTTTAAGGTGTTTTTAAGATGTTTTAGAGTGTTTTAATATGTTTTGTTTTTATAACTCCGAAAATCACATAAAAATTTGAAAAACATGTTTTGAAAAGCCTAAAAAGAGTGTTTTGAGTCGTTTTTGTGTGTTTGTGTCTTAGGGTACCTTCCAACACAATGATAAGGATTTGGTTTGTAATTGCATGACTGTTAAAAAGAGTTATGAACATAGAGAAAAGTTTGATTTACTCTTGGTATATGCTTGGTTATGGTTATAATGTATGACTTCACATGCAATCATAAAAGAAAAAAAAATTGTTTTTGTAACATGCTTGAAGGAAGGAACTCAAACAAACGCTACAACCTTGTGAGACTTGAGCCTAAATGTTCTTTGGAGAGTTATTTTCTGTGATTCTTTGTTTTCTAAAGTTGTTGCATGATCTCATTATTCCTTGCTTGGTTGCTACTTAGAATGCAATTGTATCATGATAGAACTAAATGCTAGAACTTATATCCATTTCATTCAAAGCATGTTATTGATTTGCATAACACACATTCAAGATGAAGTTGTGTAGTGACCACCACCTTAGCCAAAAAGCCGTGTACCCTGTGTCATTATGTTTTGTAGGTTTTTAACCCCATTGAGCCTTGTTAGCCGTCATTATTGGTTAACTCATGTTTTCCTCACCTAGCCTAGATTAGGACTATCCATACCCTTGTTCTTGAAGCATAGCAAAGCATGATTCAAATTGAAATCCTTTTGATTTATGTTGGCAGAAAACAAGTGTGGGGGAAGTGTTTTTCATGAGGAATTATGTGCTATAGGCACGAAAAAAAAAAAAAAAAAAAAAAAAAAATTCGTGGAAAAAGAAAAAAAAAATGAATGAAGAAAAAGTTGAAAAGTTGAGAAAAAGAGTTCCAAAGTATTGTTTGTTGAAGTAAGGGTCCAAAACAATGAATTCGGCCCTAAGGAGTTGTCTAAATCTTTCCCTTGTGTTTTAAAGTTAATTTCTGCAATCTAAGTGAATTCTAAGTCTCAATTTCATTGCTTTGCTTACTATTGCTTGAAGAACGTTTGTTTTCCCTATCCTTTCCTTGTTAACCAACACCCCAAGCCCCATTACAACCCTTAACTTCTATCTTGAGTGTTATGTGTTTCAATTTGTGGAGTTTGAATTTGGTATGAGCATATGGTGTCACTAGTTCTCGCATCTAAGTAGTAGCATTCCATTCATGAGATCATATCTAAACATGCTTATTAACTCCGGAAATTGCTCTCTTTGTGATATATATATGTGAGTGTTCGTTTTCATTAATCTTCTCACATATGACTAGATTAGGGTGTGTAGTTAGAAAATCTGAGTGAAAATCGAGTGCATATCTTGTAAGGAATTGAGCAAATTCTCTAAGGCATGTTACTACATTCAAAACATGGTTTTAAATGCTTAATTGTGAAATAGTATGTGGTGACTATGATTAAGAATGTACTTAAGTGTGAAGATGACTAAAATCTGTGAGAATGATGATTTTTAACATGTCATGTGCATTGGAAATCCGTAAGACGGTTGTTGGAAGGTTTAGGTTGTGTTTTACGTGTTTAGTGTCGTTTTGTTTATTTGTTTTTGTTTTGTTTTGCTCGAGGACTAGCAAAAGATAAGTGTGGGGGTATTTGATAGGAGCATATTCATGCGACTTAAATGGCTTGTTCTCGTGCATTTACGTTATGTTTCTTTAGTTATTTTAGTACTTTAAGCTATTTTCGTGTGTTTGTAGGTCCAAAGGGCTAAAGGAGCAAAAAGATGCATTTTGGAGACTTTTGGAGCACTTTTGGGCTAAGGATGGATAGCTTATGCTTGGAGCCAAAGTGTTGGACGAAATTGAAGACCTAATTGAAGACCAAAGTGTTGGAACCTTGTTCCCTTTAGTTCTAGGACATTTAAACCTTTCCTATAACCATTCCACATGCCATTGTCATTCCACTTCATTTCACCTTGCATTTTCAGATTATTCCTTCATCATTGCACCCTCACATGTCCCTTTAATCATTCAAACATGCACTCCCTTTAATCACATGCATAAATCAGCCACATGCATCTCCCATCATCATTCCACTTAACCCACATGCATTTCCACCCACATGCTCTCCCATTTCAGATTATTCCTTCATCATTGCACCCTCACATGTCCCTTTAATCATTCAAACATGCACTCCCTTTATTCATATGCATTTCAGATTGCATTCACATTCTTTAAATCAGCCAACACATGCTTGCACATGCATTTCCAACCCACATGCATCCTTTAATCATTCAAACATGCAGCCACATTCCCTCCTAGCTGTCATGTTCCCCCCCATTTCGCCTATAAATAAGCATTCATTCCCACTCATTCTCATTCATTCTTCCATACACATTTCAGTCACAAACACCAACCATTCCCTTGTGCCATGCTCTCTCCCTAATAATCCAAACACCACACCAGAAATCATCCCATTGCCGTGGCCTCCTCCTTCCATTTTCACCACTCCCCAAACCATTCACACCATCAAACTATCCATTAGACCTTGTGCTACAACGAAGAGGAAGATAAGAGGGCCTAAACGTTCATACAATTCAAGTTTGAGTTGTTGGAATGTTTAGGTGTTTCTTTGATTTCAATGTTTAATTTCAATACTCTTTGTTTTGTACGAATGAGGAATGGAAGAGAAGAGGGCCTAAACGTTCATACAATTCAAGTTTGAGTTGTTGAAATGTTTAGGTGTTTCTTTGATTCTCTTTGTTTTGTATCATGAGGAACTAAACCCCCCTTGGCTAGGGGGGGAATTCGAAATATATGTTTATGCTTGCGTTTTGATTTGATTACTTCTAATTGCATTTCATAAGTCGTGGATTCAATTTGTTTAACTGTTTGATTGATAACTTATTTATGTATGTTTATTGAGAGTGCACGCTTAATTTTCATGCATGAATATGACGCTAGAATATAAGTGAGTTTCACCTAATAGTTACGAACTTATATTCACAAGTAGTGGAGGTTGCTTATAAACAATCGCGTTAAACGAATTCTTGGCATAAGTTTCATGCAATCATAGTAACGAATGCCTCGTCAACACTTATAATTTTCATAGAGCGTAATGATTCTTGCTTGTATCTCTATTATGCAATCATGTAGGGGACTTGTGGGAAATGTTTTGGGTTGTCGTATGCAATCATCCAATTCAATAACGTTAGGAAGATTTGAAGGTTAATTTAAGCGGACCTAATTAACCCGGGGTGATGAGTTTCATAATTTATTGAAATGCAATTGGAAATCTTTTTATTATGCAAGTGTAACATGTGTGGAGATGAACCCCTTGGCTAGCATCCATTCATTCCATTTCATCAATTTCATATTTACATTCTGTCTAGTTTATTAACTTGTTTCGTTATTTCAATTTTCCTCCAAAACAAATCCCCCTTTAATTTGAAGTCTTAGATTAGTTAGAAAGTGTTTTGATTTGTGTTTCTAAGTATTTTGGTTCAAGTTTTCATCCAATTTCGTCCAAATTAGTGTAGGTGCTCAAAACTGCCCAGAAAGTGGTTTTTAGGCAGTTTTGAGTCTTCTAGTTGCTGTTTTGGGTTTTAGGTTTGTTTTAAGTGTTTTAACTTTTAGTTTTGCATTATTTGAGTCTAGTTTAGTGTTAAAGTGTCTTAATTTGTGTTTTAAAGTGTTTTGAATCAACCTTTAATCTTAAATTCGTCCAAATTTGTGTTTAAGGTCAGAAACTGCCTAGTTAGTGTTTTTAGGCAGTTTTGAGTCTTTTGAACCTGTTTTGAGTCCTTTGAGTCTTTGTGAACGTTTTTAACTTTGTTTTTATGTTTTTGAGTCAATTTAGAGGTTTTAGCAAGCCCTCCTAATCCCCGGTCTAGAACGATCCCTACTTGCATCCTTACTACAATTTGACAACAAGAGGGTTAATTTGTGTGCGTATAATTCTCGCATCAGAATATCCATCTTCAAATTCATTATACTATTTGTTGTACCATAATTAAAATATATCCTAAGGTCTGGTTGGTGACATTGGCACATGTCTTGAGAATCTCGAGAAATAAAATAGTCAAATAAGGGTGTATTTTTATTCGCTAACCTCAGGTAGTGGTAATGTTCATCACCTTATTCATATCAATGGATGAAGAGTATTTTTGTTCACCATCCTAAACTATGGTGTATAACTCACCATACTTTTCAAATCTTTACACATGTCATCCACTATCGGGGTTCGAATCTATAAGTTTAGCAATTGAATTTTTTTTTTGTCAAACAATAAATTTTTCTTATATTGGATGTTAAATTAGCTACAACGGGGTTCAAATCTATACTATCATACAATGACTCAATTGATTTCCACCACTATGATAAATGGCCGGCAATTGAAATTTAATTTATGCGATCATTTCGGCTAATTTTTCAAGATGATAACTGCTAATTAATTTATGAAATAAGAAAATTCATGAATAAATTGAAAATGAGTAACGCATAGAAATTAAAAGACATATGTACCAGGCTTGGTGCAGTGTTTGAATATTGACTCCACCGTGGCGGTGACCTCATCTTCCCTGATGGGTAGGAGAGCCTCGATCCTCTTGGGAGATAAAAGCTCGAGGGTGCAGGCCTTGCTGACCTTGACGTAGTGGGGCCCATAGTCAGCCCATATGGGCCCACTCGGCGTAGCAACGAAACCTCACGGGCTTTATGTCATTGAGGTTTCCGACGATCGGCCATGCACGTGGCCCTGGCGGGAGCTTGAATCTCAGGCGTTGGTAGAGCTTGTAGGCGAGGGAGATGAGGATGGTGATTGATGAGATGGGAAGTAGTAGTCCTCCGGCGAGAGCCATGTTGGATAATTGAGAAAATTAAGGTTCGAGTTGGAGGGAGGTTGATATAAATGATAGACATTTAGGATGGAGTTAGTCAATGGATTTGCATTGAATAGAGAGGGAGGAGAAATTTGTTATTGTGCCGGAAACATAGGTGGTACATTACGTGTTATTACATAAGAGGTGAAAAGTTTTACTTTTTAAGTTGTTAATTTTTAGTAATATGTGATATACCATCTAATGTTCTAGGTACACTGAAAAATCTCTCTTGAGATAAAAAGGGTGACTCACTTAGATGTGGACAGGCTTTAAGCACAGATGGATCACTCACATTCACTGTGTTATATGTGGCGATTTAATTGGTAAGTTATTACACGAGTGACAATAAGTTCTTAAATTATCATTATTTTTTTAAATAATCCTTTAACTCATTTAAATTTGACAATTTTTCGTACGATAAGATTCAAACTAGTCGATTTTAGTCATGTAACTTGTGTTACGACGCTAGGAAATCAAGTAATTTAAATTGATGAGAAAATGAATAAAATAGAATTAAATCTTATTTTAGGGAGAAATTTAACGGTTCAAAATGAATTTAAGGAGTTCAAAATGGAATTTAAGGACTTAATTAAAAAATGGGTAAGTTTAATCATGATGTTGTCTTCTCCGTCTGGTACTCTTTTCTCGTACTCATTACCAAGATGGAACGTTGTGGAGCAATTCAAGGGATATATGTGTGCCAACATGCCCCACCCCATTAATCATCTGCTTTTTCCTGATGACTGTTTTATATTTGGTAGAGCAAAAAAATCCTACCGTAATACATTGAAAGACATCCTTGCCTGTTACGAGAGAGCGTCTGGTCAACAGGTCAATTTAACCAAGAGTGCAGTTTGCTTTAGTCGGAATGTCAGGAGGAGTGAACAAAATCTTTTGGCTGATTTATTAGGGGTGGAAAGAAATCGAGGGGTCTTTTTCAACCATATCAAAGAGAGGTTTTGGAAAAAACTTCAAGGATGAAAAGGTAAAACACTCAGTGCCGCATGGAAAGAATTGCTTGTGAAGGTTGTGGCTCAAACCATTACATTGTATACCATGTGCTGCTTTCTACTTCCAAAGTATTTTTGTGATGAGTTGAACCAATTAGTGGCCTTTTACTGGTGGAACGAAACGGAAAATGAGAGGAAGATTCACTGGATGGCTTGGAATAAGCTGCCTTCCAAAATTTGAGAGTGGACTTGGATTTCACAATCTCTATGCCTTTAACTTAGCCCTGCTTGCAAAACAGGGGTGGTGAATCATTTTTTACTCCTCATCCTTAGTTGCACAGACTCTAAAGGCTAATTATTTCCCTGATTCTTCTTTCATGGATGCGGTGGTGTGGCCTAATGCATCCTATGTGTGGAGAAGCATATGTGCTACTAGAGAGGCAATTAAACGGGAATCTAGGTGGCAAATTGGAGATGGAAGCATTATCAAGGTCTGGGGTGATCATTGGATTCCTCGCCCCTCAACCTTTCAATCTTTCTCCACTAAGCCTACATATTGTAGCATCTCTGTTCAGGGACGGAGCTAGAAATTTCTTCTAGTGGGGGCAACTTGAAAATCAACTAAGAAAACCTTATTATAGTATGACTTATACCTAAAATGATAATAGGGATGATTCCAAATGAATATGCATCACAATTCCAATGTTACAAAAATTTCAGTGTAGTACTGGAAAGTGGCAAAGTGATAAGAAAAATATTAATACATGATTACGCGGAAAAGGTTTTTCGGTTTGAATGATAGAACAAGAGTACTTTTGCTTATATAATATTTAATATGGAGTATATGTCGTATGATGGTATGTTGGATATTAGATACATATATTTTCTTCAAAGATAACGCATGTGTATTATATAATTGTAGTCTACAACTTAACAAACGAATCACTTGAGTGGGAGCATATGCCCCCAGTGAGCCTTCGTTGGCTCTGTCCATGTATCTATTGTTCGAGAGTTGATTACTGATGACGCTAAGTGGAATGTGAACTTGCTTTAGTCTTTATTGCCTCTTGAGGAGGTTGAGCTTATTCGAACTCTCTCGTTGAGTAAGTGAAGTATAGGTGATAACTTGATTTGGCACTATGATAAGAAGGGCAAATTCACTGTTAAAGCGCCTATCATGTGGCTTGGGAATGGACTCTCCCCCTCTCTTACTTCATCTTCTTCATCCCTTTATAGCCATTTTTCTGACTTGTGGGATTGATTATGGTAGACTCGTGTCCTCCCAAAGTTAAGATGATGGCATGGAGAATAATTTCAAATATCGTCCTTACGGATGGTAACCTCTGTCTTCGGAAAGCTCCCATTGATTCATTGTGTGTGCTTTGTGAATCAGCCTCGGAATCGATGCATTACCTTATGCTTAAGTGCCCTTTCGCAATTGATATCTGGTGAGTCTCACCCTTAAAGTTCCACATTTCTCATTGGAATAGATGCTCCTTGAAAGAATGGACACTGCAAATGTGGCAAAGTTTAGTGAAGTCAGATTTTGAATGCATCCTTAAGCTATTCTGGGTGATTTGGACGGCTAGGAATGCTATACTTTGGGGAGATGTTCCTAATCTGAGTCCTACGATGGTTATGGGTTGAGCCGTGAACTGGTGGCAGGATTTCTACGCGTCACCTGCCCTCCCTCCGAACCAGTTAGCCATGGTGTCCCTCCTCGGTGGTCGTGTCCTCCAACTGGCAGATTGAAACTCAATGTAGATGGGAGCCCTAGGATGATGACAAATGCTTAGGTGGAGCTGGGATAATAATCAGAAATGTTGAAGGAAATTTTGTGGGTGCGGCTACCCGTATGTTCATGGATGTGTTTTCCCCTATCCAGGTGGAAGCACTAGCTAGGCGAGTTGGTCTTGAATTGGTGGTTGATTGGGGATTAATTAAGATTGATATTGAGAGTGATGTGCTTCAGATCATTTCGGCAGTGGAGGAGTCTTTGACGAACTTGTCTCCCATGGGACCTATCATCGACGATACCAAATTCTTGATGTCTATGGTTGCTGAAGCTTCGGTTGCCCAGATCCGCCGTCATGCAAACTCAGTAACCCATTGCCTGGCTCGTTTTGTCCTCTATGTTGGGGAAGATTGTACTTGGGTAGATGAACCTCCTATTATAATTAGTGTTCTTATTGTAGAGGATGCTTCTTTACCTTGTACTAATTAGCCTTAATGATATTTGTACCCCTTTTATTTTCCTTTTTCATATTTTTGTTTATTTTTATCTCCCAATTTTAATTTCTTAAATTTATTCATTTTAAAGACCAAAAATAAGACGAAAGAAAATGTGCAAGAGAACAAGAAAAGTGCATTGAAATCACTTGAAATGAATGAATAAAAAGAAAATAATCAAACAAAACGAACAAAATTTATAAAATAAATAGAATAATTTATGTGAAAATAATTTCTCATTTGGTAGTGTTTTGCTAATTGCTCCAGCTCAACCGGAAACTAGTAATTACCCGACGTCATGGTTTGATTGCTGGTGGCTGAGTCTGATTGCCGTGTAGGGAAGGAAGGTGTTCGATTAGTCTTATGGGGATTGCCAGTTACAGGTTGCCGAAGACTAATCTCTTTCCCTTTAGGCTTATTTTCAGCTACGTTTTTTAGAACTCAATTTTAATTTTATTTTTGCTCTCTATAATTCAAAAGTCATCACTTTATTCTCTCAAACTCAAAGTTCACTCCACTATGCTTCCTGAAACTTGAAAGTCGATCCTATAAAACTTAAAATTTGCTCTACATTACCTGGGATTTGTGAATTTCTTATGTAAGCTTGATTTGGGTGCACCAGGCTAATCAATTTCTTTTTTATTTTTTCATCTCCTCAATTTCTTTTACACTTAATATTCTTTGATTGTTGAATGTAAACGCATATTGAAGATTTATAATTAAATTTATTGCACATGTGGCATAATTTTACTGAGTGCTGGGTCCCACATATGCTTCAGAAGACAACCTATAAGTTTCAAGAAAAAGAGAGAGTCCAGAAATCAAAGTGAAACGAATTTTGAGTAGAGAGTAAAGTGACTTTTGAGTTACAGAGAGCAAAGTAAGATTATAATGAAGTTCCAAATGTGATAGCTAAAAATAAGCCTTCTTTTTAGGTATGATTCCCTTATTTACTATACATATCATATTAACACTCGATGCTTCGCCATGGGGATAACGCCTAGATAGGTGGGAGGCTGGTGATCTCAATGAATCGGACCAAAATCCATGCTTTGTGGCTGCATCTCCCAACCAGAGCTACTAAAATCTTGGAAATCGACTAGCCTTACTTGTTTCATTGATGGATCTCCATCCTTCTATCTTTCCCTCAGCTAGGTATGGTAAGGACAACCTTGAATCGGAGTTTTCATGCTCATACCAACCAAAATTCACTACGGGTAGGGTGAGAATAAGAAGGGTGGATAACCCCTAAGATAAGGCTAGAAGAAATTAGGAGTTTTTAGAATTTTTTTTAATAATTTCCGCCTTAAGAAAATTTCAATTATGGCCATTGGATTCTTTAATATCTGGCCATTGGATTTAATTGCATATTGCAGCAAATGTTGCTGGGGCCCATCAAACGAGGTGAGAATCATGCTAAGTTTAGCCAGCTCAATGCCTCTTTGATAGTGTTTTTGTCTGATGAACTCTATAATTTTTAGTAGTCATTTGGTGAAGTTGACTTTTGTCCAAATTAGATCTTTCTTTTTTTTCTTTCGCCCTTTTTATTGAAGATGACCTGATACATGCCAAATTCCCCTCACCCAACTACCGGCAACCTGGTGAGCTCCACTGAGACGACAACAGCTGCTAGATTTGAACGTACCATACATCTGACCCGTCAATTCTCGAGCGTGCATTGCACCTCATGCACCGCATCGCGTGTTATCCCTCCTCGTGCTTGCAACATTTGTACACCTTTTGGGCCAATTGGGCCTTTTCAGTCAAATTCTATTTAGCCCACATTTGGAGATTGGATTTGTGACAAATATACCCCGCCATTGGAGATGCCTTCATCGTCTCCGTGACTCGTCGGAAGTCGGACTGAAAACAGAGCAGATGGCAACGACGGCGTGTTTCATCATCGTCAGCAGAAACGACATCCCTATTTACGAAGCTGAAGTCGGATCCGCCGCCAAAGTATCATTCTTTCTTTTTCTTCCCTTTCAATTTCTAATTCCAATTGCAATTTTGTTCTGATTTTCCATTGTTTGATTCATTCTGACAATATAATCTCGTCAAATTCAATCCAATTTCAATTAATTAAACTGGGTTTCTTCATTTCTTGGCAATCTCTCTGCATCGGCAATGCTCGCTTCAATTTTCTTTAGTTTTTGTAATTTTTTTATTTATTTGATGTTCTATTTTAAACTAATCTAAACTGTGGGGAGGGGGATTCGAACTCGGGTGCACAGCGGAGCACATCCGCTCTAGGCAATGTAGTTAATAATTTGTAAATTCATCTAAATATTTATGTTTGTACGGCTAAATACTTGGATGGGTAATGGGTGTTGGTTTGACACTTGACACAGAGAGAAGATGCTGCACAGTTGCATCAGTTCATATTACATGCGGCTCTCGACATTGTTCAGGACCTTGCCTGGACTACCAGTGCCATGTGAGCCAGCCACTTTTTCTGTACCCTCCATGCCTTTCTTCTTCCCTTAACTTGTTTACGCGTATATTATTGATCTTTGTAACATTCTTGGTGCAGGTACTTGAAAGCAATCGATCGCTTTAATGATTTGGTGGTTTCCGTCTATGTTACAGCTGGTCATATCCTTTGTATTTCCAACTCAAATATATGTTTCACCTTCACCTATCTTAGAATTGTATGTTTTCACGGATGTGTTATTTTCTGCGCCAGTTCTTTAGCAACTCCGTCGTTTTTCAAATCAAGAAAGTATCTTTAACTTCCGAACATTGCTGTTATTTGTATTTTTTCAATTTCCGAACTTCGCTGTTATTTGGATTTTTTCAACCTGATAGAAGGCTGAGTGAAAGGGCTTCCCGTGTTGTGCCTATGTTGTACTCTGTTAGGTACTGTGCAGTTTCGAGTTTGACAGTTTCTTTAACTAGACATACATACACGACTTATGCTACTTCATGACTCTCGTAACGATGATGGAATCAAGAGCTTCTTCCAAGAGGTTCATGAGCTTTACATCAAAGTAAGTCACTACATACCATCAGCCCTTTTATTTAAGTTCATTTTTACACATCCGTGGGTTCTTGTTGGTTGATGTGTTCTCTGTGGATTCCCTATGTCGTCTAACTATATATTTCTGCTATGCGTTCTGTAATTATGAAATGTAGTAGAAGGGCTAGCTCTCCTTAGAAAGTACGTAGTTACATTGCCTACACATGTTTCATTTAGAAGTGCTCATGGTCAGTTGTTAGTGCCTAGGAAACCTTTTGACTGCGACACATATTCTCGTTAGTGTTCCGAGTATCCTCTGATACCAGCAAATAGAGCCACATTTTTTAAAATGTAACTCCTTGTGAGGAAGATCATCTGGTGGTATCTTGGATGAATAGTAATCGAAGTTAGAGAGTCGAAACTCACTGGCAATATCACTGAATGATGTGCAAAAAGAAAATATGTAAATACAGAGTTTTTGTCTTTCCTTTTATTCTTGCGAATCCAAACAACGATACTAGTTCATGTCAGTTCATGAAATCTTAAGAGTTTTGTCGAAACACTCTTGATTACTTCATTACACAGTCTCCATTTCGCAATGTAAACTTCCGTTTCATAACAGAAAGGCATTGATCATTGACTCACAAGATGTTTGTGGATTTGCAGACTCTTCTCAATCCTCTCTACCTGCCTGGTTCACGAATTGCGTCATCACATTTTGATACAAAAGTTCGTGCTCTTGCACGAAAATATCTGTAGGGGCAATGTATGCTGTGGGTACGCAAGCTCTTGACATTTCGCAATGAGGTGCACAGCTTCTGCAACTCGGGGATTTCGAAGCCTTTCCTTTTTGTTTCTTTTTCATGATTTTAGTTCAAGACTGTTACGTATTATACCACGTGTTATTTGCGATATTAGGATTAAGTCGATCAACATTTCAACGCTAAGGGAGAAGTGCATGAAAGAGAACATTTTAAGTATTAAAACATCCTAGGAAGCAAATCTTAAATTCACTGTCTCCCTGTGTTTTTCTTCCTAAGATTTTGGGTCTGCGGCCGCACATAAACACACGTACATACAAGCGATCCATGTGTCTATTTTCCGCTGCCACAACAGAAAGTAGCAGTAGCTACTAGGCCAGAGGGAGGACTTTCGCGAATCATAAACACTTCTAACTACGTAATGCCTAAATCAGAGGAGAAAAACTTGACAATTGACTTTGAAACTGAAGATGTTCCCATAAACTTGTCGATAAAAAATGCACGATTACAATACATGAAGAGTGATGAAAAGGTCATGAGAAAAACTACGTTATATTTGTAAAATCTTACAAATAAGATTCAAAACCCAAGACCAATTCTGATATCCAAAACTGTCTCTTTCCCGGTTTTAGGGGTGGGACCAAGACGAGAGCGTGTGCTTCATCATTTAGAAACAACCTGCCATAGAAGAGACGAGATGAGATGACAACATATGTTTTATCTTCCAGAAAATGGTACAAAGAGAACATGACATACCTTCTTTCGGTCGGTCTTCCTTTTCTTTGGAGCAGGCTCCTCACTACTACCCACCTGCCAGGAACCGAAAACATGTGCAATATTAACAACTAAATCAACCACAAAGAAATGCAGGTGCGATGAATTGTCAAGTACCAACATGAAGAAAACAAAAAACAACTACGAACAACCTTCCAACAGTGAAAAGAATATATACAACCGTAAGTAGGACCAGATTCTTACAATTTCTGGGCATTTATAATCAATACCAGCAGCCTCAATTTTCTTTTGACGCTTCAGATCTCTCTTCACAATCTTCCCCATTAACTTCTTGTGCTCTTCCACTGTTCTTTCCTGAAAAATCACCACCCAACAAGGAAAAGGTTAATAAGTTGAAAGTCCTTGCAGGTTTGTTGTGCAATGTCAAATGGGAGAACTTGCTAGAAGTTGCTTTTCATGTTTTCACTGAATACCTTGTCTTGTCTCTTCCGCTCAATTTGAACCCAGTTCACGGGTCTGACTCGGTAGTTGAAACCTTTCCATCTAAAGTTAAACAAGACACAAATAGTGAGCATTTACAGCAACAAAAACTATCAGTAATGGGGAACGCAAGAAATTCTCAACCCAGCAACCAACGTACAATTGAACCACTGATCCTTGGCCCTACCCTTTCCCTCTGCTAGTTTGATGAATGATCTATTTTTCAAAACATTGAATTTAAACCCTGAAAACTTTTTCCTACAATAAAAGTCCCCCTTAACTTTGCTCGCATCTTTTCCCTCCATTCCTATTTATGGTTTTTCACTGTTCTAAGTTTCAAGTGATGCAGAAAACTGAATGTGAAATGATTACCACTCGGGACTCAAAGCACACAGATGAACCAAGTCGTATGATAAATCTTTTAAAGAAAAATTGAACAGCTTAACCACATTAACACACATTAGATTTACTATAAACAAAACTATCTTTGATGCCAAATTAACTCTCATATAATAATAAAAGATAAACAAATAATTACTTACAATTTTGGGTGAACTTTCTGCGGAGGAATAAGATGGACTTGCAACACGTGTTCGAACAACAAATAGTTATGCATAGTGTCAGCTACAACTTTCGCTACCTGCAAACAAGGTAGTGTTAGCACCGCTAAAAAAAAAGGAAATGTTTGGGAGTTTAGATAATAAGTTCTAAGAAATTGAATACAACCTGAGGGTCTTCAAACTCAATGAAGCCAAAATGCTTTGATTTCCCTGTCTATTGAACATAGATAAAAGAAAAAAAGAGTTAAAAAATGTCAAAAACATAATAATTCCTGTAACTATGATACCGCATACTAAATGAAAGGGATCTTTGATCTGCAAATATTGACAAGTCACGGAGGAAAGAAGGTGTTGTAGAATTACGTTCAAGAGTGATAAACATTATACTTATCTTCAGTTACAAGGAGCTAAAGATGTTTCAATTGGGAACTTAAAAAATAGGGAAAACATATATATAGTAGCATAGTTGTGGTCCAGCAGCCTAACCTTTTTGTTACGCGCAATTCTTAATCTCTTAATCAAACCAAATTGCCCAAAAAATCCTATGAAAAACATCCAATCAGCAGTTTTAGCAGGTATACAATTATAAACATAGCAATAACCTTGAGCACATATTACAAAACATTTGTTCTTCATTCAAATACATCACATTTGACAATCTCTATTGCACACCTTCCATTTCTTTCTCATAGAAGCCATGAGGTATCCGACCAATGTATAAAACAGTAGCAACATCCTCCGTGGGTTTTTCTTGGGGGAGTTTCCGCGCTGGACCGCCTTCTAATGGCTTAACACATAAATTCACCACCAAAACAATAAATAACACAACCAAAAGAGAAAGGGAAAATAAACAAATACATAATAAATAGGATTAAACTAAGCATTACCAAGAAATCAGCAGCGGTAGAAGCAGGGACAATTGCAGTAGCAGGAGCAGCAGAAGCAGCAGCTTCTTTATTTTTGTGAGAAGAAGCTGATAATTGAGCAGAGGCTTTGCTCAATTGCTTTTTCATCGCCTTTTTCGCTTTGGCCCCCATCTCCCTGCTGCGAATATGCAATAATTTGTTACTAATCTCAAATGAAATGAAATAAAATAATTTGGACAAAATTAATATACCAACTACAAGAAATTGACAACATTTACATGAGTGCTGCAGAGCACGAAAAAAAATCCCAAACAAACTCACGCAATCAAAATCCAATGAATCTAAACGAGCTCTAATTTCTTTTTAACTCGAATTTTCCCACCGATCTTCTCAGCAAACAAACAGAAGTTTAGGATTCATGAGAGAGCAAGCAAACGTCATAACTTGAAGGAATCTGAGATCACCATTCCGTGATAACAATTAAAGCACAAAACATAACAAAAATCACCGCTAATTACATATATATATATATATATGCACAGAGAGAGAGAGAGAGAGAGAGAGAGAGAGTAGGGTGTACCTTTACTTGGAGAAAATAGAGCTAGGGTTTTTCTGTGTAAAGAAGAAGACTGGGAGTCTGAAAGTGGAAGAGGAGGAGAAGGAAAGAGGCGGGTTTTAGGTTAAGGTTTTTCTGTTTTATTTTTTTGGTCGACTTCGTTTTCTCAAAGGCCTTGGGCTTGGTCTTGGGCTTCGTTCTTGGGCTTGGGTTTCGGCTCGGGCTTAGGTCATGTTTAAGCAAATCTGTGATTCAAACTTAATGTCTTAATTTTGAACCTTCGTGAGATTTTTTTCTCTATGGGCAGTAGTACAATTTTCTTTTAGTTTTGACCCTCATGTCATGAATGTTGATGAGAAAGAGGAAGGGCTCTCCGCCAATATCATGGCGGTAGAATGTTCCTGGCCAATTTCTCTTCCGCCAATATCATTGATTATCGTTAGATGAGTTTGATCTACTATATAAATTTTGAAATTTAAACTCATCTAACGACAATCAAGAGGAGCAAAAATGCACTCCCCCATGTAAGATAAATGTAGCGGGAGCGACCAACTCCAATAAGAACAAATGCATGAAATCCACCAAAGCAATGTGCCGTCCATTGCATTAAAGCTCCACCCTATCTCTTCATCCTTCCATATTCTAAAAGTGCCGGTCCAGTTAACCAAGTGCTCTATATAGGGTGTAGGGTCATATTACTCTTGTTTACTCTGATCATTTCGCTTCTAGTTTCCAAATGACGAAACGAAAACGTGGGTTGGTGATGGCGGACCGGATCAGCGACTCGCCAGATGAAGTTCTTGTTAGCATAGTGTCTCTCTTGCCGCTAAGAGAAGCAGCAGGTACCCGTATCCTCTCTACGCAATGGAGGTATGCATGGACATCTACTCGGACTCTTGATTTTGATGTTGATCCTATGGCGCGTTTAGGTAACAGTAATGAAAATATGAGGAATTGAATTGAGAAAGAATTGAATTAAGGAGGAGTTGGAACGAGGAGAAGTTAGAATCAGATTCCTGCTGAAGTTGTTTAGTTAAATGTTCTGGAATCGGAATAGAATTCTATAAAGTTGTTTACTAATTCAGCAGAATCGGAGTATAAACTAATATGATTACTAAAATGCCTTTGTCCCAAATCAAATATTTTATGTACTTTAATGGGTTTATAAAGGATAGTCATGGAAATAAAAAAAGTAAGTGAGGGCATAAAAGGAACAAAAATGTCCTTCCGATTGCCCAAACAATCAGGAATTGGATTACCACCTATATCTAGGGAATCCAATTCCACCAATACAAGGAATTGAATTCCAAAATTTGTGTGGGCCCCACTGCTTTTTTGATTCCTCCATGTTTAGTAAACACCGAAGTACTCCGTAATCGGAATTCAATTCCACATTCTCATTCCAATTACAAATACGTAAACACACACCTAAAGTTCTGAAAAGGAAAAGGTACGGCAGGTGGGTGGATAGTACTGTGGAACAACACCGAGGCTTGAGTATCGAACAATTTAGGGTTAATTTTAACCTAAATGGAAGATTTTCAAGTTCCATTGATAAATGGACTCGATTTGCAATGAAAAAAAGAGTTCAAATTCTTGAGTTTAACTTCTCAAAAGTATATCCTCCGGGCATATGATGGTTCTGTGCATGTACCATGCTCTACTTTTTCTCCCCGCCAACTTTTAGGTGGCATTCCTAGTCTACAACCTTGCATCGACGTTGGCTCCAACTTCCTCAGAGCTGTAAAGCTCAAAAATGTTCGTCTTGCTGGTGGAGGTCTCGAGTACTTTTTGTGTAACTGTCCAGCTCTCGAACGATTGGCCAGATTCGCTTATACTGAGAGTTGTTGGTCTGTCAATTCCCATTGAAGTACCTGGTGATAAAAGATTGTGACAATATCGAAAGCATTGTGAGAAACGGGAAGAATTGGAAAGTGATCGTGCAAGGAAGGATCGTGCTACGAAAGAGCTGAAACAAATAGTGCCATCAACTGTAAAGGTGGTATGCTTGTAGGAAGCAAGAGCTGCAGTGCTCGTATTATAAAGAATTTGTGTTGGTATTTGAATTTTAAGGTTGTCTGACCGTAGAGGCGAGCACAACAAACAGGTTTCCGTGGCTGGAACACAGATGCTACTTAACATATGAGGTTTTTAACGCTTTGAATAATTGAGATTTTTAGTGCTTTGTTCCGTGGCCGGAACAAATGCTCCACAAGTCTCTTGTGGAGCAATTAACTAATGCAAATGTACCCTTTAAAAGTATACAAATTTTGACAGACGTGAACATACCATGGGCATTGCTTCGAGAATTTCAATTAAAAGAAGAAAATAAGCTGTCTTTTTAATTTTAGAGTTTGATTAGGTAAGGACTTTTGGCTCAAGCGGTTAAAAGCGTTTACTATAATCTCACATTCTCTGGTACCATAATCTCTGGTATCGGTTGTGCTAAAAAAAAAAATGACTTGTAACGCAAATACGCAAACATATATTAACCATGATGAACAGACAACTCGTTTAGCCAGTATTAACCTCCCATTTGAAAAGGAACACCCCAAATTCTCCCCTTTCTAGTACAAATGTTTAACCTCCTGTCACAAATTGTTTCTGAGGAAGAGGGAGGGCTTTCCAGCCAATATCATGGCGGTAGAACCCTCCTGGCCAATTAACTTCTTCAACGCCTTGATATGCCCGATCGCGTGCCTCTTTGAGATCTATTCCCTTAGCGGTCACCCCAAGGACACGCCCTCCAGCAGCAATGAAATTGCCATCTGAATCCAGTGCAGTTCCCGCATGAAATACCTTAACAGATGGGGCAACAGCTTCTGCTTCATCAAGGTTCCGGATCACACTTCCCTTCTCATATGATCCCGGGTACCCCTTACTTGCCATTACCACCACCATGGCTGACCCAGCCGACCAGTTCAACGACACTTCGCTTAGCTGTCCTCTACAAGCTGCAAGTAGAACTTGTGCCAGATCAGACTCCAAGCGAACCATTAAAACCTGTTTATCATTAAAGCCAAACAAGCACCCAAAACTGTTGTTAACATTTTATTCAACACCAACATGATCTAAACAAGACACGACAAATCTCAATTTCCCTGCCTCAAATCAACTACTATACAAGATGCTGACCGCACAACATTAAGCTATGACATGAAAACCACAAAAAGTAACGGCCACACTAAAGATGTCGAACAGAATTTATTCTAAGGTATGAGAACAGTGCAAAGAAATGCAACCATATGGTGTACATAACCCACATAACTCATGCCAAGTAGCACTGGGATAGCATAAAGATTAAGGGGAAAAAACAGCGGCTGAACAAGCAATTGAGGTATATAACCCAAACCAGTACCAGTACACTGAAGGTGGACATAAACAGGAAGAAAAAATAAGAACACAAAATCCATCAAAACTTCAAATACCGCATCCAAATGAAATTGGCCTTTTGCCATCATAGTTTCCTGTCTCACTAAACTCATTTCAGTTAGTTCCATCTTTTTCCTTTTATAAGAATAATACATACTCCCATTCCCACACCAGCCTAACATTCATACTAAGATCAATTCAAATTTTCATCAAACTCATTCCACAACCCATTCCTTCAATAAAAAGAAAAGTATTCGGAAAAGAACCGGAGACAGACGTAGATGACCTTTCAATTACTGAACCTAAATTGTTGGCTATAAAATTAGCAAAAAATTCTTGATAAAGACTTCACAAATGGTAAAAGGAACACGAGGTGCATTAAACAATGATTGTATGAGAGTTCAAGTAAATCCTAATCCTCCGCATTTAAAATCAACGAATAAAACATATATATATAGGTATCTACTAGTGGTCTGTTTACTGACCTGACACTCTGGATCTCCAAAACGCACATTGTACTCTATCAGTTTAGGTAGGCCAGACTTCTTTTCGATCATGAGTCCAGCGTATAAAACCCCAACAAACTTACAGCCCTCGGCTGACATGCCTTTCACTGTGGGGTAAATGATGGATTTCATGACTAAATCTTCAAGTTCTTTAGTTAGGATGGGAGCAGGTGAGTATGCACCCATTCCACCAGTATTTGGCCCCGTATCACCATCCCCAACGCGTTTATGGTCCTGAGCAGATTCCAGAGGTATAGCATTCTCTCCATCCACCAGCGCAAAGAAAGACGCTTCTTCACCTTCCAGATATTCCTCAACAATGACACAACAACCTGCAGACCCAAAAGAACCTTTTACTAGCATTGCGTCAACAGCATCAAAAGCCTCGTTCAAAGTCATAGCGACAATAACTCCTTTTCCAGCAGCCAATCCATCTGCTTTAACAACAATAGGCACCCCTTGCTCTTGTATATATTGCTTTGCAGCAGACGGGTCTGTAAACGTTTGATACTGCATCAATTAATCAATGCATTAGTTAACTCTTGTTTGTATGAAAGCAAAGGCAAATTCATTTTGACACGGCATTCGTTTTCCCTAATGTTTTCTTGTTCTAATTACAATAATCAAGCAATATTTGAATTAACAACGCTCTTTCGTAACATAATATCAAACGTAATGAACAAACCTTAGCAGTAGGTATTCCGTACTTGTCGCACAAACTCTTCATGAAGTTCTTGGACCCTTCCAAAGCAGCAGCCTCAGATGAAGGGCCGAAAGCATGGATTCCAGCCTTGAGCAGATCATTCACGAGACCAGCAACAAGAGGGGCCTCAGGTCCGACAACGACAAGCCCCACACGCCATTTCTGGCAAAACGATATGACTGCCGAGCTATCAGAGATGTCGAGGTCAGAAATACAAGTGGCATCCCCGGAGCTGGATATTCCGGGATTGCCAGGAGCGCAAAAGACAGCGTCACAGGAAGGGGACCGCTTCAATGCGTAGCAAAGAGCGTGTTCCCTTCCCCCTCCACCAATCACCAAAACAACCACCCGCTCTTCTCCCGTAGTATAACCAATCACCAAAAATCAGAGAAAATTAGCCAAAAAATATGAAAACTTGAAGGCAATAAAATCAAATGAATTAAAATTTAGAGGGGTATTTTTATTTTTTGCCAGAATTACCAGGAGCAACAGTAGTAGTTGATTGGGCACGAAGGGAAATGGACGGCCGTGATTTGTCAGCACGACAGCTGAGAATGTTGGAAGGGGGGCCGTTGGGATGGCGGCGAGAGCGGATGAGCTCCACAAAGGAGAGGAAAGGCTTCGGAGAGAAGCGGAGGAAGTGGGTGTCGTTGTTGAGCTTGAGAGAAACAGCTCCGGCGAGGTCCAGCGTCGCACAACCCATTATTTCCCACGAATCAGAGAATCTGTCTGGCTGTTTTCTCCTTTTTTTGTTCCGAAAATGCCCCTGTATTACCCTGATCGGAGATTAAAGTTGGAAGGAAGAAGAAGAGTAAAGGGAGAGGAAGACGAGCACGATGACGAATTGACGATGGGTTTTGGAGTTTTGAGGGTTTAAGGCGCTCTAACTAATTAAAAAAAAAAAATATATATATATATATATATATTTTTTTTTTTTAAATAAATGAGATTTTTATTTTCTGGTAGAATAAGTGAATAATTCGGTTAAGCAGTATTCTGCTTGGTTTAAATAATATTGTTGTATTAAAAAAAAAATTGGTTTGTTAGAAAGTTATAAATAAAGGCATAGGGAAAGTTCAAATTTTTTTGTTGGGCATTAATAAAAGCACCATAAGACCAACTCTAACTCTTGGGTTAAAATCTAAAATTTTTAGTCTAGAAACAACTTTTCTGATCCAATCATTCTGACCTAAATTTTTTAACCCAAGATTATTTAAGAATCATTTTAGGCTAATTTTTTCTTTTAAATTACTATTATTTTTTAAATTATGTACACTATCATAATTTAATTTTATGAACATTTTTACCTAAAAATATTTAAATTCATATAAATATTAAAAAATCACTAAATTTGGATAAATTTTGAGTTAAATAAATTTTTTAATTATTTTAATAGTTGGATTTAAATTTGGACCATTAGATATTTTTTTACCGTTAAATTTGATTATATTCAATCTCAGCCATTGAATTCAATAAATCTTAGGAGACATGGCCATGTGGATGGGATCCCACTAGTGATGTCCACATCATTTTTTGGGCTAAATTCTGGAGAGAATTTGGCTTTTATTTGACATTTAACTTTTAGGCCACACATTTAACATGAGAAAAACTTCGGGCAGTGACTCCTTAAATTTACAATTAGATAGAAAAAATTTGAAATAATCACAGATCTCGAAATTTAAACCCATCCAACGATGATAAAAAGAGTGGTGCGTATCACCGTCACTTTTTACATGAAGATTGCAAACCTTATCTCCACTTTCTGTAGAGAGGACGCCTTCCAAGATTTTTCGTATCAGAGGTGAGTCTTGAAAATGGAGTCTCTGCTGCATAAACCTCCCTACCATAAATACATTAATACTGTCCGGCCAAGCCTTCGCTCGTTTGACCAAAGACAACTCTCGATTTCAAATGGTGACAGCCGATAAGCACACAAAGAAAATGTTCCCGCGACAGAAAACAACAGTTGCTTCAGATCTAGGTTAAGATGGCTTCTCCAACTGAAACGGGCTCATAACAGTAACTCTGAACGTCTCACTGGAAGTTGTGTATTCGTTTTGATGATGCAAGAGTGTTCGAGAGAAGCATTGCTATTGTCATTGGACCCACTCCCCCAGGAACTGGAGTTATTGCTGAAGCAATCTGGCTGGCCTCCTCATAACACACATCTCCGACCAGCCGGTAACCTCGAGGGCTTTTTTTATCCTGTAAAAATTATACACGCAATGAGCTCAATACCTATTACCTTGGATCATCGACAAACATCAACATGGCATGACCGAATCATCTAATCTCATTTTCTAAGAACACTGATTTTCAAAAGCCGCTAACAAACTAGTCAGTGCTTCATTTTGTTCACAAATCTTGAGGAAAGTCAGCCAAAAACATTGGGTGAGAGAAGCTTAAGAAATGAATTGTCTAATGCATTCTAAAAATCAACAGATTTAACAACGCTACAATGGAGAGAGAGATGCTGCGCTTAAGGAATAAATGGCAAAGCACGATGAAAGGAGTATCAATGAAGCCTTCCTCACCTCAACTGGATTGATTCCGACATCAATAATTACTGCACCGGGTTTGATCCAGCTGCCCCTCACCATATTTGGTTGCCCTACAGCTGAGATTATAATATCTGCTTGTCTTGTGATCTCCTCAGGATTCTTGGTTCGGGAATGGACTATGCTGATTGTTGCATCTTCCCTCTATCAACATTTAGATATCAAGTTAGCTCAAGAAGATAAACAAATAACTTATCACTGAGGCAAATGAAATGTCACCTGCAGCAATAAAGCAGCTGGCATCCCAACAATATTACTCCGGCCAATTACAACAGCTCTCTTTCCCTTGATAGGGATGCCATACCTATGCAACAACTCTATGCATCCTTTTGGTGTGCAAGGAACAAACAAGGGGTCCCTACCACGCATGGCAAGACGGCCAATATTTAGCGGGTGAAACCCATCCACATCTTTCTCAATGCTAACGGAATTTAAGATGTTTTGCTCGTTCATATGCTGGTAGCATACAGATGAAAACAGTTAGATTCGGTAGTCATAAATCATAGCTGAACAAATGCAGTTCTAATAATTTTGAAAATTCATCTACAGTTCCATGGTCACAAAAAGTGATAAAGAACACCACACACATCCCGTATGGCAAATCGCATGAATCTTAGACGTTTTAGTGACGACATGAGGACAAAGGAAGGCAAGATCCATGGGGCAACCAAACATGCCCTTATCCAAAAGCATGTATATGATGAAATCCTGAAGGAAACACTGAAAATTGAACAGGCCCTGAAACTGACTAAGCAAAACAACCTAGAGTTGCATCATATGGAACCAACAAAGTATCCATCGACAGCAGTTAACAGAGTCAATCATTCTCAAGAAACTAAAACACCCACCTACATGACCAGCAGTTTTTCTAAACGAGGATATTGGCGAAATCGAATAAACTAAGAGCTTGAAATTATGCAAAACTAGTGATTTGACTTCAAAACATTAGAATAACTTGTTATTTATATTATGACTGCAACATGATTTCACAAATGGAAAGCAAATTGGAATTTAGAAGCATACAGAAGGCAGGGGTAGCTGCACAAGGATGCCATGAACTGCAGGATCATCATTGAATCTCGCGACAGAGTTTAGCACTTCTCGTTCAGTTGAATCCTCAGGCAAGCGCACTTCGAAGGAATTAATCCCCACGGACTCACAAGCTTTCTTCTTGTTGCGGACATAGGTGGCAGAGTCCTTCCTGTCCCCAACAAGAATAACTGCCAAACCCGGAACAATGCCAATCGCATCCTTCATCTTTGACACTTCGGCATTGATCTCATCTCTGATTTGCTTCGCAACGCCTTTTCCATCGATCACTGCTGCTGATGATTCAGTAGCCAACGAAGCTGCAAAATGGATCAATTAAAATTAAAGTAGTACAGAAAAATTCAAGACATTCAGGAAATTACTTTTATAATTTTGCAAAGGGGTTTATTCATAGCCCATCACATGTTCGATGAAATGCGGCCTAAAACAAAACGCTCTCAAACTCTAATTTGCTATGTAGGAGAGGGAAGAGAGGCTTACCTGTGGCCGACGGAGACGGCGAAGGAGAAGCAGACGAGGAGTGAAGGGAGAGGCGTCTGGGGGAGCTAGGGCTTATGAGGGGGCGAAGGAAAACGGCGCCGTGGTTGCAGTGGAAGAGGGGGTTCCGTCTGAAGCGGAGGAGGCGAGGGGTGGTGGAGGAGGAACAGTCCGTGAATATCTTCGACGCCATCGGATGTTTTATCAGACAACTATGAGAAGAAGATGGGAGTTTTCGGTACGTTATGATCAAACTTCAGAAACCCAAAAAGGTTTTAGGAACAAAGACAAAAACCCTAAAATCCTTTTGGGGTTTTTGAAGAGATTAAGGGGGTGTGTATTCATATAAGATTTTGAGGGATTTTAATTCTTTTTGTGACATCCCACAACGCCTAGGGGAGTGATCCTTAAATGTATATTCTCATCCTACCTAGCACGAGGCCTTTTGGGAACTCACTGGCTTCGGGTTCCGTAGGAACTTCGAAGTTAAGCGAGAAGGGGCAGAGCAATCCCATGATGGGTGACCCACTGGGAAGTTGCTCGTGAGTTCCCAAAAACAAAACCGTGAGGGAATGGTAAGCCCAAAGCGGACAATATCGTGCTACGGTGGTGGAGCGGGCCCGGGAAGTGGTCCCCCGGGTCGGGATATGACAATTTGGTATCCAGGTGTATTCAATTAGGATTTTAAAGAAGTTTATAACATTCCAGGTATATTCAATTAGAATTTGAATTTAAAGAATTTGAAAATGTTGAGGAATTAAAGGGAATTTGAGAGATTTTGTAGTGTATTTTAAGCATCCACAAATCTCACTTTTCCCCATGAGATTTTGAGAGAATTGAATCAAAATTTTACATGGAATCTATACAAATCAGTTAAACTCCATAAAAATTCATAGATTTATGAATCTATTAAAATCTCTCAAATTTTCAATTGAATACACCCCCTAAATATGGACTTGTTTATATGTATTTTAAAACAATTGAAAATGTTTTTAGATAAAATGTTTTTAAGTTCCAAAAGCATTTAAAGCGCTTTCTGTAAGAAACACCAATTATGTGGTTCTTCCGGAAAGTATTTTAAGTCAATTTTCGAGATTTATTTGAATTTTTACTAAGAATTGGTTCTAAAACATTTTCACCAAGTACGTTTTCGGTCATTTTAAAAACACATCTAAACAAGCTCTATATTTACTAAATACAATTAAAGCTCTAAAATTTTTAAGAAGCTATTTTAAAAATAAATTTAAGCAACTCAGCTGTTATGTCAAAATTGCTATTCAAACTTAATAAGTTCAACCCTAAAAAAATTAAAATATAGGGTTATCTCTAACGCATCGAAAAAGTACTTCAGTCGGTTTGGTCTCGTGGATATCATTATTTTCACTCCATGATTCTTTTTATTATGATTTTCACTTTCACCATCTAACTCGGTTTTGTGTGCACAAAAATCAATCCTAACGTTTTTACTTGCCACCAAAACAAGCAAAAGGTATTTTTATGTTATTTCCTCCTTTCTGTCGCCCGGTTCAAATACATGTAGTTTTCATCTTGCACTCGTAAACTGGGGTAAATAAAATCATTGCGTTCCTTTTGCAATTGCCATGCTTCCTTCCCCATAATTAACGCTCTCCAATGCTCCTCAGAATCCAAACAGCCTTCTAATGGAAGCAGATAAAGAAGCCAAAAGCATATCTACGTTTTCTTTTTTCCCTCGAGCTGCTATTAACACTTCAAAAAAGTATCTTTCGCTCCTCTGGAAGATACTTTTTCACTCCACCGGAAGAGAGGAGCGCATGAGGTTTCGTGCATAGCTGAGTTTCCAATATCAAAAGCTCATTCAGAAGAGAACACGATCAAATTCGAACAGTGCAAAGCCGATCCAAGTACACACTCCGTTCTGTCCATCTTGTAGACACTTCATTCATGTCAAAAATCAAGAACGAAGATCACGCGTAGAAGCTATTATCGTTTTGGTTTGAGGAAGCATAACATCAACGTAACTCAGGAAACGCAAGATTCACATTGTTCAAATTGAAAGCACAAAGACGGAGTCAAAACATTAAACAAATTACAGCGAACGAAAAGGAAGTTCAACCGTACACCAAGGAAAGGGAAAAAAGGAACTCTTTGCGTATATATATTACCGGTCTTTATCTTAAATTACTTGCAGTGGGAATCGCAATAAACATACATATTAGTTATATTTGGTCTTCAAATAAGCATACAAAACCACCTCTATCCGCATGCAAACTTAAAGCCTTGGATTTTCCTAAATTGTTTCGCGAACTTTTGCAACACTCGTACTACTCACGATCACAGGACAAATGATGACTAGTAAAATGGTAGAGAGATTTTACATATGTTGATACAGGACCATACGGGAGTGGAACGGTACGCAGAAGCAAGATACGCTCGTGGAAGTTGCTAGGTGTGCAAAGCCATGAACAAGTTCTGCTTACGGGCATGCTCTGGAATAAGTCGGTTGACTATGTCATGTGGAATTCCTTGAAGCTCTATCAAAGCGAATAGAATGAAACAAAAAAGGAGCATTAGAAACATGGAATCCAAACATAAAAAATGTGGTGGATGCAAAAATGCACATTTATAGAACACGAACAAAAAATGTTTCCCCTTGGGTTTTTGTAGATCTGTTTTCAACTAGTGTATCCCCTCTTGGTCATACTGTCTGCTTAAGGAAAATCAAATAGATACGAGTTGCCTACCTATCCTTGGTGTGATTTCAACTGTTTGACATAATTTACCTACAAAAACTATGGGACTGAGGAGCATGACCGAAAATCAATTGGTCAGGTATAAGAGAAAACGATTGTAAATACCCCAAACCTTAGAACATGGTTGTAAGTTGTAACATCTAAAACTCAGAACTTCCTCTCTGGACAGAGTTCAGAGTGCTTTGACTTATACTCTGAACAAAAAGTAGTTTGGAACAAAACACATGACACAAGTGTACACATAGAAACAAGGAGTTGGACTCCAGACAGAGACAGGGAACAAGGACAAGAATATATCTCACTCGTTACAACGTATGGGAACCACGTCTATCCCTATTAAATGTGGCCCAAAGTGGCTCAATGCCTAATGCCATCTAATTAATACACAGAATACAAAGGTGTTAGAGAAACAAAATCTATCTTCTAAACTATACCAAAATATGTAGGACTATAGCTATTACTTCACATAGATGTGGTAATCAAGTTAATAAGCTAGAGAGAATACCACTAAACGAAAGATCAGAAAAGCACAAAACAACCTTTCTCCCATAATTAGTTTTGTTCACAGCTTTTCAAGGCTTATATGGGTGTGTCCCAAATAAAAAATTTCTTGGATGTAATGTTCTAACAGACATAATCAAGCCATTTTATTCACATCAGATTAATGAACTTGCAGTTATCGTAATCACCATGAAGCCAATCCCAGCAATCTCCATAAAAATTTCTAGAAAACTGAAATGGTATTATGCGTTTATGTAAAGGATAAAGATCAAACTCACCCTGGGGTTTAAAGTTAAATAGAGGAGGAAGAGGACGACCATTAGGAAGACGAGTATTTGGGTCTCTCAATTCATCAAAGAAAGGGTGAATGCAAGCTTCCAACTGCAAAACCAATGCAAAAAAGTAATTAGCGCTGAATTGTTTTCTTTCCCTTTTTATTTTTTTTACTTAAGGAAACTAAATTGAAAGTCATACTTACAGCAGTACATCGCAGATTCGGGGAATACTGGAAAAACCTACAAACAAGATCTACTGCCTCTGGGGGTAAGCGTTTTTGGAATACCTGCAACATGACAAGAATATCATGGTTAATCTCCATAATAAATAATTCCTTCCTTTTTAGAGCAATAGATTATCACTAAGCTAAGTGAACAACAGCAATAATGATGGAAGCTGCATATGAGATGGATATAAATATCACATCAATGGGAACAGGCATACGGCGTTCTGCATTAGATAAGGTAATTTGGCAGAAGATGTGTTAAGGCAGTCAAAGATTCATGATTAAGCAGTTACTTTTCACGAGTTTATTTGAGCATCCGAATGACAATCAAGAAAATTATCATATCGACCTAAGGAAAAAAACAACATAGGGTTCCAAGCTATAAATAAACTATTAGTGCAAGACTTGGCCCCATACAGAATTTTCAAACTTCAAAATCCAAGCTATAAACTATTAATGCAAGACTTGGCCCCATACAGAATTTTTAACCTTCAACACCTATGTGTCATGACCATGATTTCATAATTAAAAATCTATGAATAATAGTCTCCATCTTCAAGAAAATTGCAACCCCACTTTGCCAGGTCCACCTATACAGTATTTCTGCACGCCCATTCATCTTAAATATATTAGCCAAAATGGTCCCTGAGATTGTCATACCTCCTCAGTTTGGTCTTTGAGATTTAAAATCAATAAAAGTGATCCCTGAGATTAGCTTCTGTCAATCATTTTGGTCCTTTTGTGAAAAATTTCTGTTAAAGGGAAGAAACCACCAGTTCATGGGAGGGGTTGATTTGCCAAAAATACTCTCAATTTACGGAGATTTCTCACAGGAGGATCAAATGATTGATGATAGACAATCTCAAGGACCACTTCTATCGATTTTAAATCTTAGGGACCAAAGTGAGGAGTTATGCCAATCTCAATGACCATTTTGGATAAAACACCTAAAATAAAATTTGAAGTCAGAAGCATACATCTAAGAATAATGTAAGAGTACGTGCAAAGACACACCTTGTGCCAGGGATGAGGCTTTATCTGTGGGAATTTAAATTCAGTGTAATTTGGATTCATGCACTTTATCTCTTCCCTGGTTGGAGTCCCCAAAACCTGCACAAAAATGTATGATTAACCGTACGTCTATTTGAGCATTCCCCTTTTCATAATTACGAAATTTGAAAGCATATCAAGATAACAACTGCTTCTTAAAGACTAGAGAACTTTATACTTTTAAATCCTAGAAGATTTCACCACCAAAACAAATGGCATTCTAAGGAATAACAGTTTATGGTAGTTGATTAAACGTAGGATGACCAGGCTCAACCCAAAAAGAGTGGAAGCGAACTCATATTCTCAACCCTGATGGTTTTGTTTCACAGTTTTAATCCAATATTCAAAGTAATAGAAAATGGCAATCTCCACAGAACTAGATTGACATCCTCACCTTAATGATCTCAACTAGCTGGTCAACTCCACTTTCGCCAGGAAACAAGGGCTGCAAGAGAATTTGGCTAGACAATATTAAAAACAAATTTAGGACAAGAGTAACAAAAACAGTAAGTATTCAACATTTGAGTACCAAATCACCTGGCCAAGAAGTAATTCAGCCATCACACAACCTGTAGACCATATATCAATCGCTGTTGTGTACTCGGTGGCACCAAATATCAATTCTGGAGCACGATAATATCTTGAGCAGATGTAAGAAACATTTGGTTCTCCTTTCACCTGATAACACAAATGGGACAGCCTTGTAAGCAAATGAAATTAGATAACAAGACCATAAGACACCTTCATCAGTAAAAAGGATGGCGTGCAAAACTTACCAACACTTTTGCACTCCCAAAATCACAAAGTTTCAGTTGATGCGTGTGTGGATTCACCTGAATGACATGAAGCATTAGAACATGACCAACGAAAGGTGAATGGTAGATTATAGACACACGCATATAGATGTAGGAAAACTATTCAAAGAGGAGGCCTGCATTTTTAGAAAAGTGTGGACATCCTTGTAGAGGCTACCCTGCAACGTAGTTCAATGTATTGAACCCTCTACTTTTTCAGAACCTTCCAAGGATACTCCTTGAAAATTTGACAAATTGTAAACAATTTAGGCATCCAATTGTGATCAGATAAATTCTTATAGTGGGATCTAAAAAGTGGATGGCTCAAATTATTGAAAGACAATGCAGAACGTGCCCAACAAGAATGTTCACACTTCTGCAAAATGTGCTCCGAGTTATTCAACACTATCTATCTTGTTTCTTTCTCAATTTCTTGGTTATGGAATATGACCAACTTTCTTTTAAGCTTGCTAGGCTGACAATGATAATACAGTCTTACAAACTAATAAGGAAGGGTGGTAACTTCCTAGGCACACCCCTTAAGAAACAAAAATCAAGCACTTTCCATAGATACCAAAATGCTCAATATAATATAGGCTCTAAGAGAAATAAATAGCAAATCCACATATGAGATAGATTGATGAGAATGTTATCCATCACACTGCAGGGAATTTCTGGAATTAGAGGACTCGAGGTACATAAAATAGAGGCACAGAAGCAGCATGGTGTGGAAACTTTAGACACACACAAAACACATATAGAAATACTCAGATACATGAAAGGTACAAAGTCTACCAGATAATGAGTATTGATTCTGTAATCATTAGCATGTTGTCACACAAGAACTACATTGTGCATGTGCAGCATTACCCTAAGATCTTCTTGATTTAAAAACTTAATTACAATTTTATAGGAAACACGAAAAGTTTATGGTGGTTCAAAAAGCAACAAAACGCCTCATATTATGCCTTCGACTCTGAAAACACTATTACCATCTAAATAACCAAGGTACTGCACCAATCTGACACATACACGGGAGTTGACCAGTAAAAGCAATCACTGGCTCTGCTTAGTAACTGAGGGTATTGGTCAGACAGATAACTTGCAATGGTGTAAATCACATATTTTGTCATACAGGAGCTCCCAGTTCCTTAGGAAGAAAAAAAAAAATCTTACAAGTAAGTTCTGAGGCTTGATATCACGGTGACAGATTCCAATGCAATTATGTATATAAGCAAGTGCCCTGCAAATCTGCACCACAACAAAGTTGAAAAAGAGAAGCCTTAGGTTGTGTTCATTACAATTAAACCAAAAGATGGAGAAAAGAAAAATGAAGACATATTCATACCTGATAGGTATAAAGTTTAACATATGTTATTGGCATCCGCTGGTTGATTCTACTATAGTTCCGCGCCATGCGGTTAACCGTTTCAGGAACAAATTCAAGTACAAGGTTCAAGTAAACCTCTTCTTTGTCTGTGGTTGAGAAGAAGCAATGCTTTAGGGCAACAATGTTTGGATGATCCAACATCTGCATAATCTGTAACTCCCTGTTCTTGTAGCGCTTGTCTTGGAGCACCTTCTTGATAGCAACAATCTCTCCAGTTTCTCTACATTTCGCCTGTGCAATGAAGTTAAAATTTTATCAACAACGTAATTCATTGGAAAATCAGGTGGGTTCAATTAAGCAAAATATATAGTTCTACCTACCTGGAAAACAACCCCAAAAGAACCAGTTCCTACCACATGTTCTGAAATATAGCTTACTGTCTGTAGAAAGTTAGAAACCAAACAAAGAAACAAAATGTAAGTCACCAAGTTATAGGAAATCAAAGCTTCTGACTTGCAATACCATTACTAGATTAAATTTGAAGAACAATAGAATCTTGTCCAACCTGCCTAGATTGACCACTTCGACCACCAACGGTCGTTCGTATTACGTGCCCTGTTTCAGCACCCACTCCATCAATTACATCCGGTTCACTATCCTACAACAGAAGAAATTGTAAGGACTGTCACCAGTGTAATAAAAACACCAAATTCTAGTCAAAACAAGTCGCATTCAACTAGAGCGGGGGCCTAATCTAGACCAAAATGCTTGAGAACTATTTTGCTCATCAGTTGCTTGTGGCATTTTGTTAAGCGATACTTGCAACAAATGACAGTTAATGCAAAAATTTCACAATATATTTAAACAGTATAGAACGAACACCGCTTACTCTTTCGTCATCATGATCTGGCTTGTCCTGCAACCTCATCTCGAGCATCTCCCTCCCCAGCCAATCAACCGAACTAGACGAACTCTTGAAGCCATTCACAGACCTTGAACTGCCAACTCCACCATTCCCTAGGCCAGCAGACGCCATACCGACGTCTGATCACCTCACTACTGCAGCAGAGCAGACGATGCTACTACTTCCCCTCCTTGCAACACTCTCTGCTCCTGAGTCCACTCCCATCCAAGCACCTATCCTTCTATTAACAACAAAAGAATCAAACTTTTTTCAAATTTCTTTCCTCAAAAATTTAATTAATTAAAATTAAAATTCATAAAACATAGAAATTGAGCTGAAATTATTGTCAAAAAAATTCAAATTAAAAATTAATTAATTAATTAACTTAATTTAGTTCAGATCCACGCCAAACTCACTCCAACTTTCTAAATTAAGCACAAAATACGAATTCAAAGACCACCGCCGATCCTCCGAAACCAATCAGACTCCAACAAAACAAATAATTTTCGGTGAATTAATTCAAACGCAATTATATTCAAAATTCAGAGATACGGAACGGTTCGAACGACTGACCTGCAAGCGTTTCGGGGAGGCCTGGAAGCAGAGCTCGCGCATTTTAAACTCCACTCCTGGAATTTTTGAGATTTGGGCAGAAAATTATGGGAAGGAGAAGAGTTTGATCGGAGAGAGTGCTCGGATACTGTTACTGCTGCGAAAAAATTTAATCTACTTTTTGAGGTTTTATTTAATTTTTTTTTTTTAAATTTAATTTGAGCAGTGAATGAGTGAGGAGTACTTAGCAGCAGTTGACAGCTTTGGGTTCTTGTATAAATACAAGAAAATAATAAGGGGTTCAGGACAAATGGAGGTTGAATTTTGCTTTCATTACTCTATCTAAAACATAAGGATGGGAATATAATATGATTCTATACTTTTAATTTTGGTTCTTTTTTGTCACTTACTATTACAGTCTATTAATACTTATTTTTGGTTATAATTAAGAGTAGAAATTTTTCAGTGCGTTAGAAAACGGCCTTGTACACCAAGTGTTGTAATACAAGTGGTTGAAATTTTTTTTATTTTCAGTATCTAACCACTTATATTATGATACTTGGTATACTAGACCGTGTTTTTCCAGTACACTGTAAAATCTAAACGACACTTCTCAAGTTTGAATCTCGTAAATAGCGAGTTTATAACCAATTCCTCCATCCTTTGTGGTACTTATTTCTACTAATTAATAAAAGTATCAACCAAAACCTTATGAAATTATCAGTTTAACTCTCTAATTAAAACAGAATATGAATAAGAAATATGAAGCAGAAATGTAATTTCACACAACTAAATTTTGTTTTTTTTTTCCTTCAAAACCTCACCTACATGTAATTCTAACATATCTTTAATTAAAAAAAATAAAATAAAAATTCTCACTCCCACATCTTCTATCACTCTCTTCCTCTCTCCTTCTATTTCAAAAACAAAAAGAAAAAATTTTCTCACACACTTTTTGTGTGTGCCCATATGCTATTATCATTGTATCAGAATTTTGCTTGTCTTTTAGTTTCAATCCTGTTGTAAGTTAGCTCGAAAAGTTTGAGTTTGCATCGGATTGGGCTCGCGAAATAAACAAGTCAGGCTTAACTCAAAGGTCATGGTTCTTTTGAAGAGGAAGAGATTCTCTTCGGATCTCTCCTCCAAAGTTTAGATATCAAATGATCTGGATCTTTAAAATTTGATCCAACGGTTAAAAACAGAGAAGTTAGTAAAAACTTTTTAAAGTTATAATAATTTTTAGCCGTTAAATCAAATTTTAATCGCTTAATCCCTGAATTTTGGAAAGAGAGATCTGAAGAGGATCTCTTTCCCTTTTGAAGAATCGTGTTTACAGTTCTTTTTAAGTTTAGACTGACCACCGTTAGTTTGATTTTTTTTTTTTTTTTTTGAAGACAAAGATTGATATGAAGTCCCCAGGTTTTCTTTTATTTCTAAAGAAACTTCACATGAGTTAGGCTCATCTAAGAAGCAAATCAAGCCAAACTTGAGTTCGAAAAAAGTTAAACAAGTCAAGTTTGAAGAAAGTGATATTCAGTTTTGCTTAATTTATTAGCAACCCAGCCTTGTATTATAAGTTTAAATTAGTCTAATATATATTTTAAAATGAATATAAAATCTTATCCGAGTAAAATCATAGAAAAAAAAAAACACCAGCGAAGAAAAAAGAGGCCATACATGCCAATACAAGCATGATTACTCAACAGTTTCAACTTACAAGATCATCCAAGATATAATTCATCAAGCATGAAGGTCCTGCACTTATTCAAATGTTGAAAAAAATCTCAAATTTGAATCTCTGACAACTTAAAATTACATAAAGACCAATTGAGTGAGCCAAAAATAGCTTTTCAAGAACTAAATGTCCAAAGAATTAGGATAAATCCCAATAAAAGAGGCCCACAAGACAACAAGGTAGAAAGCATGCTCTAAAAGCCAATAATTTGAAGTATCCTTTATGGATAGTTTATCTTGTTACTTTATTTTTTGAGGTATTAATCAAAAGGTCAAATATGTTGTTTTATGTATTTAATTATTATAGTCACTTAGTACTATAGTTCATTAATATTTATCTTCATCAAATTCTAGGTTCATATATTATAAATGACGAGTTTGATATTAATTTATTCCCTTCGGTCTTAGTGTAAATAGATAGTTGTATTAAAAAACTTAAAATAGAATATATTGTTATTATCTTATACAACAAAGTCTAGGGATCATGCAAGTAGCCCTTTACCACAGTGGCGGAAATAAGTTATGCCGTAGCATCTCAGCGTGGGTTTGAACATAGTTAACTCTCTAATCTAACATCTAACCACTAAGCTATCATCTTTTCAAAAAAAAAAAAAAAAAAGTTTAAAGATCATGAAATGAAATGAAGCAATATACAGAAGTTAGATTAATGAGACTTTTCAATCTTAACGATGTATCGTAAATAATTCCGTATTATAGGATTAATATCAATTCTTAAAGACTAGTACGCACTGTTTAGTACTTAATTCACCTATGAGAATGACTAGTCTCGGGTCATTCGTGTTAAAATACTAAGATAAGTATGTGCTTAATAGGATTGCGCACACTAAACACAGTCAATAAGAAAAACTTGTCAAGAAAGTTTTACTTACATGTCAAACAAGATATCTTTTAGTTGCAATAAACAAATTAGTCATTAAACCTGAAGTACCATAGTTGTCGTATGAATACGTTTTCTTTATCTTTAATAATGTTACATAGACATGTTAGATCAAGCATGTACCTCAATGTCTATCTTCAAATCTTCAATAACGAGGGAGACTTGCTACGAGATATATAATTAAGAATTCTCCAAAGTGTTTGATTACGATTGAGCAACAAATTCAATCATATCTATGTGAATCATATGAACTTGAGAATTTACATTGCTTCAGAACTATTGCTCAATCCTTATGTGATCTAATCATGTAATTGAGAGAACTAAATTAACAAAAAAATCATATTGCATTGTAATTCCAACTGAATAAGTTCTTTACCAGATATACTAGTGGTTAGGTTTTACCTGTGAGTTGTGGAAGCCTTAACCACTATAAGTTCCTCCACTCATTTTCTCTTGACATACGAAAAAAGAAAAGCATATGCATGGAGCTTTGATATATCATGGAAGTGGACCACTCGATCAAAATGCATGTAATGTGGGGACAACATCTGCATCATTGGGGCCGACCTCTACCTTCCATTATGTTGACTTTTTTGGAACTTAATAATCATTCTTGCATGCATTATCTCTTTGCATTCCCTATCTTCATCCAAAGCAATTAAAAATCTTGGATGGCAACATACTCACAGTTTTTGTTAGGGTTGGCGCGGATCAGTTTGTTCGGTTTAACACCAAAAATATAATTGAATCAATTAGTATTCAACAGTTCAGTTTGATTCGGTTTTGACTTATTCCATTATTGAAATCGATCCAAATTAAATTATTATTGATCAGTTAGGTTCCGTCAATTTATGCTTATTAGATGAACCCTTTAGTTACATATACGATGCCACATTTTTCGTCTTTGAATACAATAGTAGATACATAATATTGTATCATCCATTCATAATATGTAGCAGTATAACACAAGTCTCAGAGGAAGAAATAATACAAACCAAAAGTGTGTAAAAGACAAATAAACTCTGAGAAATGTTACAAAAAAGTTGATAAGAAAATTCAAATTCCAATGGCATCAAGAAGTTGAGAGTGTTGAGACACAGAAACTAGTGAGTTGGCTACAATGGCACCACTGGCAGCAACTGCAGGGACTCCGATGCCGGGAAATGTAGAGTCACCACAACAATAAAGCTGAGGGATGGAAGTTGAATGCCCCGGGAAGGACCCTTTACCGGCTTGTATTGCTGGACCATACGTTCCTCGGTTCCTTCGAAGAAACCTCTGGTGCGTCAATGGAGATCCGACTAACTTCACCTCGCATTTCTCACGGCTAAATCCGGGACCAACTGCGCGCTCCACGGCTCTCCACATAACCTGGATTGCAAGTGATTAATCATAAGCAATGCAGTTTGACACATGTTTGGAAGGAACCGAGGAACATGTCCTCGTGTTTCTTCACTTTCTTGTAATTCAGATTATGACATGTTACTCATGTAACGTTTCACTAGTCTCAGCACATCAATGAAGTTTTGAGAAACCATAGCGGAAATCGAATTTGATCTATTAATTATACACTATCAACATGTTTTTTCGGAAGTTGCTGTATATATAACTCGGTTGAGTTTATATGCTCGCATTGGGACTATGTTTGGTTTTTTCGGTTTTTGTAGGGCTGCACTATATATTCTCTTGTTCTGTCTTCTTTGAATTCGACGAATGAGAATGTGGCTGTAAGTTCGCAACTGGATTGTACTTGTTTTAGTAATTTTAACAGCTGCAGAATAAATACATCGAATGATAAGAAAGCATATGCACGTACCTCAGATCTTTCAGCTTTGAGCTCTTTATATGCAGAGCTTTTACGGTCCAATCCTTTCCACAAATCAAAGGGTTCGGTTCCAGGAAGATAAGCATGCAACACATGTTTCCCAGGTGGTGCAAGATCCGGACTTAGTACGCTAGGTATAGATATCAAAACAACGTTCTGATCGGCATCTACTCCTCTATCCCAGTCATTAACAACTATGTGATGAATCCCCAAGTCCTCGCGTATGTCCTGGATGATGAGCAGGATTTTGAACACATATTAAACAACCTAAGATTTATGAAATGAATTACAAGGTTTGTACAACACCAGGAGCTTTGCAGGCAATAGTTTCGTAAGTTATTTCAGATCATTATAGCTATGATATGTGCAGGGTGATCCTTGAGAGAGAGAGAGAGTCGGGATCATGTTACTACTTATGTCACTTCTCGATCGGATCACTCACCTTTGCATCGAATCCCAAATGAAGATGCATGAACGATTCACATTGGGGGGTCGTCTTAGTCCTGTCGAGAAATGACTTTGGAACAACTTCCTTAGGTAATAGATTTAGAGTGTCCCACATAGATGCATTGCTAACAACTGCTTTTTTTGCACGTATAAACTGCAGCGTAAACGTTTGTTCGAATGTTAACACATAAACAACATATAATTCACTTCGAAGACTTCAAAAGTTTATTTTGTCACGCATAATTTACTCACTTGACCGCTTCTTAGCTTGACTCCTGCTGCTCGACCATTTTCGACAACAATCTTTTCTACGTGACTTCCTAGAGAAATACGCCCACCAAATTTCTTCATTCCCCGGACAAGAGCATCAACAACTGCACCACTTCCGTGCAGAGGGTACTCAAGACAGCTACCTGGCTTATACCATTCTGCAAACATGTAAATCTGAAAAATCGGAGGACAAAAGTGTTATTCAATGCTCCAGTGACATGACAACGTCTTATAAATTATGTTTAAAATTGGAAATCATAGAAGTAAGAAGTAGTTTGAAGAGTCGAAAACATCATTAGCCGCACAGATTAATTTTATTGCATGTAACAAGTTGGAAAACAAGTACAGACCGCTAGACAAGCTTCGAGCACAGCATATATATGCACTTATAACAAACACAAAGAATTTATGTAGGACTTAATGCATATTAGTTACCATCTCTGCTGAAAGTATACCATTAGATTTCACCCCAGCAAGCAAGAAAGCCAGTAGGTCCACCCAGTTACGTATAAAGGGATCTTTCAGTTCCAACGAGTCAACGATTTCTGAGAATGGTCTGAGAAGCTTTGTGGCGCCAAGTGCTCCCTGCGGTCCCATTTCAACAAAAGATTTCAAGAGAGAGGGAGCATATCTAGCTCCAGCAGTGGAAAGAACACCTAAATCCCCTCGGATGGAAAGCGGAGGCAGAGCCATTGCAGCTGCAGACAACGGGAGAATGGCATCCTGTAGAAGAGTTTCACTTTTCATATGAGAGGTAACCCAAAAGAGAACTGCAGAAAATCAAGATATATGCTGATGGTACTCACAAGAAGTTTTTTCCACTCTCGAACAGCATTTGGACTTGCATACTTCTCGAGGTCCTGGAAGGAGGGAAAAAAACCAAACATAGTGAATTTGACTGTAAAATTCTCAGCGAATTATCGATGGGACAAAATAACGATTAAAAAGAGGCTAGATAGATGCAACAAAGGGGATGCGAAGAAAAATATACCGACATGCAAGTTTATTGATTAATGATTAGCTACGAACTGCTCATTGTTTCAGGAGAAACTTGCATCCTCACCGGAGAATTCCCGAGAGATAAGTAAGCAATAATAAGCCAGCAAAAGACAGGCCAAATTAAGGTTAAAGTAATGAAACATGTACAATTCACAACAAGATTCAACCTTGTAAAACTCCGTGGGACCAATGCGTGATAGAAATTCAGCTTCAGGTAAGTAGACCATCCATGAATCATAACTGGCACAAGGAATTGCCTCCCCCAATGCATCAAGAACCTGAAATACGGAATACGAACAAGTCCTCCTTATCATAACGAGCAGTGACAAGAAAAGAGAAAGCAAAGGAAAATGAGTAGGAGGAACAACTGACCTGTCCAAGAGGATTAGCCTGAGGGCCTTTGGACTGAAATCCGGAGAATAGAGAGGGGCCGGAGTCAAACTGAAAGCCTTTAATCTCGAATGAATGAGCAGCACCCCCAGGCAGATCATGACTCTCTAAGACAAGAACATCTTGCTGGTACCTAGCCAAAAGCCCCGCGCAACACAATCCCCCGATCCCACTTCCAATGACTACAACATCAGCTTCTGCCTTCCCTGCACAACAGGTTCAGTAGTTATTTTCTTTTTTTTTTGGACAAACGATAGCGTTAAAGGGTTAAACTGTTAGCCGTTAGGGGAGGAGGTCAGTGGGGATTCAGTAGTTTTCTAAAGATGAGATAATGTATGTTACTTATCCCAGAGAGAGAGAGAGAGAGAGAGAGAGAGAGAGAGAGAGAGAGTTACCTGAGAAAGATTTGTTGTCTTGGAGAGAGGCAGCGCCAGCGCCAGTGGAAGAAGAGGGGGCCTGTCCGACGGAACTTCGCGCCAAAACAACAGGATGATTTCTGACCGTTGAGGATTGCAAGGTGGAAGGAGAGAGGTGAGGTTGGAAAAACTGAAGAGTAGTATTTGGAAATGCTGCCAATGCCATTGTCAAAATATTTTCGAGCTTTGGGAGTTCCTCATGCAATCTCAGTTTTCAGTTCCAACTAAAAGTTTGCTTGGTTGGTAAAGAAGAGAGAGTAGGACTTGGTGTTTTGTAGCTAGCCACGTCATCAATTTCTCAGCCCTACTTCCACTTCCAATCTCCATCCCTTGTTTTATTTATGGGTTTATCCATCAGCAAAACTCTTAACTCCATTTTAGAAAGTAATATTTTTGCTCGCCACCCTATTAGATTGCAGTTTAAATTTCAATATTTGTATAATAAATAGGCTAAATCGAATTCATCTAACGATAATCAATGAAGTGATGAACATTATCACCGCTCAAAGATGGTGAGCAAGCATTCCATTTCTTTACTTTCCTTTCCTTTGTGAGAGTAAAACTTAGAATTGGTTCCTGATTTTTTGCTCTTGTTTATGTGTTATAATTGTTTGCAAATGGCGCTTTATCGCAATTCGGAAAACAATCATACCTATGCACTCTGGTGTGAGTTCGATTCTCTCTGATCCTTCTTCCCCTACTAGCTAATATTTTAATCCGCTAATGTTACCGTTCCTTAAAAGAAAAATATGAATTGAAAAATTTGTTAATTGAGTTTTATGAATTTAACACAATGTGCATTATTGGTCTCTGTCATTAACTTTTTTCAAAATTCTATTCATTTGATTATGTTGCTCAAAACTAAGGGCTTACAAATCTCTCATTTTTATCCTTCCCAACGTGAGACATAACCACATGTGATTCCTTTCTCCTTGTGCACTGAAAAGGTGCGAAAATCACTTCCTTCCGACAGTAACTAGTTTGTCCCAGTCCTACTTAAGATTGATATTTCAAAGTTTTACCAACAACAATAACCAAGCCTCGTATCATTAATTGGGATCGCCTGTATGAATCCTAAAACACCAATGCGCTCGATCTTGCACTAAGTGTTCCGTTAACTCCAAGTACCCTATCTTCTCTTATAATCACTTTCTAAGTCTTCTTAGGACTTCGTCTACCCTTTTTGTCCTAAGCCTCCGTCTCATAGTCACTCTTCTAACCAGAACATCTTATATTTTTTAGTTCACGTGTTCAAACCACCTTAACCGTTTTGCTCTCATCTTACTTTAGCCGTCTTACTATAGCAGAAAACAAATGGTCCAATTGGTAAAACTTTAAGCAGTTCATCATATAAATGCTCACGCCAAATGAGCCTTAATGTTCCTCTTTTGTGCTTCCTATACAGTTCCGCTAGCTCGAAAAACCTAAGGCTATAACATGCACATAGAGAATTCGAAATATACAATTCCAATCATCAACGTTGCTTTCCAACTGTGTCATGACATGCCCTAAAGGCTCCTCGGACTGACGGTCGGGCTTCACGTGGCCCCCCACTTGCCTTGGCAAGAACTGTCCGGTGGAAGCCTTTTTTTTTTCAGAGAAAGAGAGAGAGAGAGAGAACAAACTAACAAACTATATTCCAGCAATCTCCACTCAGAACAATGTCTCCTCCGTTAATACAAGGTGAAACACTGCCAAGACATAGACCGAATCAATCAGTCACTCGCCCGGCCATCAACTGCAAAATGGCTCGAGCTGTCTTTTCTATTCGAAACAAGCCCCCAATCAGAGTATCAGAGAAAACTCCAGGGCCTTACAATACTAACTGGTTGCAGATGCTACACTGCTCGCAACAGGGGGCATAGACACATAAGAAATAAACCGTGAAGCCGCATACAGTGCACAGCCTTCATATTTACAGTTATACTAATGGACGACAACCATCTATAACATAAATACCTAAATATTCCGATATCCAGTGAAAGGCGAGAAGGAATGTGCATAACTCTTCTGCAAGGAGACCATTGTTGGGGGGCACTCTGATAAAAACTGTTATATACCTTAATGATGCTGATGTCTTTTACTATTCTTCGTTTCCCCTCCTATTTCCGTGCTGTCACCAGCAAAGTTGGAAATTTCTTCAAACCCATGCTATCCTTATATACACGTGTCTCCATCACTCCGTATGGCTTTCCGAAAGGAACATCTTTCAATGCTGCTGACGCTTTGTTTACAACTCTGTAATCTGTCCGGAAAAAATCAGACAGCTTCAGGGCACTGGTACATGCTCACTCTGAAGGTTCTTTTTTTTCTTTTTGGTAATTCACTCTCAAGGTTGAAGTAGCCAAAACATCGCACTGCAAAGTCATCAACAGAAACCAATTTTAAGTCGTTTATAAAAAGACAAATCCCGATTTAAACCTCTTATAAGAAGAGTTGTTTCCTTCTTTTCTCAATTTCTTGCAATATATACTAATCATGCATACACGGAATTCTTAACTACCTATCATACATGTAACACAATATCTGCAGGAGGGAGAAGTGCAGATAGGCATGAAGCTTCAACAAGAAACGCTAACTTAAATAACAAATTAATGCAGTTGTGCACACAGTAGTTCTAGATAATGATAGCACGGCTAGCAGTTAAAGAAGACAATAAAAAGATAGCATCTTCGGCAGTGCTGGGAATAGTGATTGTCACAACATACCATCACAAACGAGAGAGACTCTTGGAATCTCAAATGAAAGCCATATAGAACAGGACAATAAACTTCATATGATGCATTAGGCTACCACAATTCATACAAGATGACAAATGACCTCATTTAAGTTGAGCTGTCCTCCAGCTCCAATGATTACCACAATTGATGGCCCGTACTATTGGTGTGCGAAAGAGTGATTATTACACATAAAAAATTGATTTTTCAAAAAATAGATCATTAGACAGTTAATTCCCTTCTTACTGGTCACTAAACAATTAGAAGACTCGGATCAAAACCTAATTAATTAAATACATAAAAGAGCCATCCCATATTGCAAATGAATCACATGTTAGTTTTGATCTGTCTACTTTGAGTGGTCCCCCTTTTAGAGGTCTATAATGCATATGTTCCTACCACCTATGCTTAGTTTCTCTCTTATCAGTAAAAGGTATCACTCTTTTTCAATCAACTTGTATCGACTTTTTACTAACTATCAATTATCCATTGTGTAGAAAAGAATGAAGGCAGGGTAATTCAGATGATCATCAGGATAATTCATATGATGATGGATATAAGATTGTGTTTACCAATTTAACAAAAAGAAAATCCTCAGGAACCAGAACTTGACTTCTGAACCCACACTTGTTTCTGCAGACACATTAAAGTAAATGTGTAACAGCCTATTACAGAATGAATAAAAGACAAGATATTGAACACAAGTTAAGTGGTATGCTGAAAAAACAAGCACCTCATGGGAGCCATAGCCTCTCTTCGAATGTTTTCCTTCACCTGCAACTGGAGAGCCATCAAGATCCTTAACACCATGTGTTGCTCCACGGCGACCATGATGTTTATGGGAGCCTGCATAAAGTATTAGTATTTGTTATTACCGCATCAAGAAAAATGCACCAAGCTCCTGCCAGGCCAAAGATAGATCGTGCAGATGCATAGGTGCTTTAATGTGCAAAACATTTGCTAGTCATACAGAAACATCAGTATTTTTGCCAAAATATATATTTTTTAGGTCCTGGAATAGTAATGGCATTAAACTGCCATTTCCCGTGTTTGTTCAAAATTTCAATAGTTCTACCAAAATTACAAGTGGAAATTTGACATATTTCAATCAGCCACTAGTCACTACAACAATTTAAGAGTAAGCATGTAAGCTGCACTATATGTAGAAAGAAGGGAGCTCCTATGGACCTACATTTAACTAGTTTTTTTATAGTCAAAATAGTAAATTATTGATCAAATAAACAGCATCTGAAGTTTCACAAAAAATGTTTCTCTTACTTTTACCAATATAGAGACATTAAAATTTTCGTCCATAATTGTGTTTTTGGAACCTACACAGATATCTAATACCTGGGTTTTAACTTCCACTCAGTATTTGATATAAGAACTCTACACAGGATTTTTTTTTATTCATGCAAAATAATGCCTGATAAGCTCTTCAAGGTTTCAACAATAATATTTTCTTACCTATGTCCATATATTTTCACTTATTCATGGAAAGAAATATAAACATTGATTAGAGTACGTAGCAATGTAACCCTAAAACAAAGTTTCCTTTGAACAGTAGTCGCACCTTCTGAAGAATCTAAGAGTGAGTGATCAGGTTGAAAAGCAGACGACAAAGACTCATCGCTTGCAGATGATCCATCTAAACGATTAAGAGGAGTCCATACACCACGATCAGGTCTGTCCTTATTCCTCGTCCGTTTCTCCTGCTTCTCACTATAACTACCATGCAAGTCATTCCCAACTATCTTATGATCTGGAGCTCCATTTGTATCCTTTAAAATCAATTGCACATGTTGCGACCGAGGAAGTCGTTTGTCCCTATCTGAACTTGAACTCTGGATTTGCTGCTCCAAGTGAATCCCAGAAGACTGACTTTGACGTGCATCCTTGTTTAGAAGTATACTTTTGATAATCCTTCCCTTATCATGATGACGCGGGTTCTGTTTCAGTGCAACTGAACCACCCATGTTTTTAGAATATGTACTATGCTGCAGTGACATGTTCGCCGGCACCTGCACAAGGAGTGATAGACATGAACAGAAGTAAAAGGAGATCACATTTCTCAGTGTCAAAGCCCTCAGCCAGTCTAAATACGCAAACAAAATGTTGCCACTTTGCAACTTATTTGATGACCATTTTTTTTCAGAAGCTAAAAGTTTATTTTTATATAACATATGCTTAAATTATGCAAATTAAGTACATAGTCGCACCTAGATTTTCAACAGAAACATGCACACAATAAACAATATAATTTGATATTAAATTATATCATGCTGAAACTGCAATCCATGCATACTATAACATGCATGTCGTTATCACTACCGTCTGCACCTATAGTCAATATTTCCTGTCACAACTCAATCTAGTGTTAAATTATATCATGCTGTGCAAAAAGTAGAACAAGTTAACTAGTTAACTGACATCATTTGGCATATTGACAGAACTACATCAGAAAACATAAAACGCCCTCTCACCCCACCATTGTAGACCAAAAGATAACCAATAAATGAGATCAAGCAAGGAGGAGGTTTACATGAGATATCTCCTTCTCTTTCTCTTTCACAAGCAAGACTTTCTTTTTCCCAGCATCAGCACCCAAAACTCCTGAAATAGGGGTAAGAACTTATAGATCAAAAATGGAAAGCAACTCACTGTCAGATAGGAAAAAAAAAGGCGCAATACCAGAATTCAGGAAGAAAGGAGGGGGGGGGAGAGACCCTACAATAAAAGATAATACTCAAAAAGGGAACTATAAAGAGGGAGGAAAAAAACCTACAAATCAAATGTAAGGGGATGCAAGGAAGAAGCTTGTAAATGCAAAACTTCTGATTTTCTCCAATTAAAACTTAAAACTATATCAACCAACCAACTTGAAAATTAATTGAAACAATGAAAGCTACCAAAAATATTTCTTAGCTATGAAATGCTCAAAGTATTCTCTGCAACTAAATAAAGATTATAACCAAACTAAGAACAAAGTTCAAAACTCTACAAAACTTAAAACCTTAAATTCTGTATATGATAAAATGCACAAAGTCCACCATTCCTAAAAGAAAATGACTGAAGGGAAAACTATAGTACTTGCAACATAATCACAAGCGCCAGACGAATGAAAGGGAAAAGAACCTTGACATCAAAGTAAGTTTAAAAGAGACATCAAAAGTGATAACTTCCACTTCATAGACAAGGAAAACCATTGAACCATTGCATGTGAGTGAGGGTACTAGGGCAAAAAATGCCTAGTCATCAGCAAATACTCTCAAACAATCAAATAACATACCACTCTCCTCTTCAAACAATTGAGTTCCAACTGCAGATGCCAAAATGGCAGACTTCTCGGAAGGTTGCTGATCATCGCGCTTGGGTACCAATGTATATGTTGACTTGTCTTTGGCACTGGTGTTCTTTCTAGCATCCCTCACAACATACTGCAAATCAGACAGGCCCTCTAAATAACCTTAAACATAAAATTTGACTTGCAATCAATTATAAATTTCCGAGACGAACATGGAACTAGGAACTGCCAAAAATGAAAAACTAAGAAAATGTCATAGGCCTCAAAAGCCAGCCACCTACAAGAAAACAGAATAATGCAAAACCCTGTGAATAAGATGAAAAAGTTCCAGCAAGAAGAGGATAAGCCAAGGATTCTACATTAGTACGATACCTTTTAGTCCCAAAAGTAATGCAGAAAACCTACAAAAATTATTCAAATTTTGGATATACAACCCATACACAAAAGTAGAAAAAACAACTAGCCTTCTAAGTTTCATCTCTTCTACTTTTTGAACAATGACATATGATAACAGTAACATTGATCAAATATAATGACTACAAAAAGTGCATATAATATAAGTATTAGAAGTACTAAATTCATATTATTATAGCTTTGAAAGAACATAAACAAAAAGGGGGGTTACCATTGCGGAATGTATTTGTTTCATCTCTGAGGAACTCCAACGGTTAAAAGTTGAAATTATCAACCCCTCAATTTGATTATGAGGAGAAGTCTGGCCAATGCAAATTTCAAACTCCTAATGAACCAGTTTTAAACATAAATATCTACCAGCCTTTGTCATATTTGAACATGTAGTCAGAGTTTCAAACAACCAATGAGATGAAAGATGATCTATAATTTGAAACTTATGACCATAATAACTAGGATTTCGAAGATGATGCGAGGGAACGGAAAGGATTCCAAAGATGGTGGAGGTTGTGAATCACTGGGTGTTCTAGATCAATTAGTTCTCAATTCTGATCAATGGAAGGGTAGAGTGAGATTTATCACGAAAACACTTATTCAGCTAAAAAAAATAACAGAAAAAGGTGATTTGATAAACTGGCTTTCGGCTACATATATGCATAAAAAAATGAGTACCATTGAGGCAGAATTCTTTTTCCTCTCAGAACCCCGTTTGGTCATAGGTAAAGTAGGACTTCGAGCAGATGATGCACCAGCTCTTCTACTTGTTTTACCATTAGACGGTAACCTCTGTCAGCAAAGATGAAGTATGCTTAGAAACTCATCAATGCTTATCTAAAATTCAATTTTAACATCTCCTAACAGCACTAAAATGCAATAATTGAAAATCATATTGAAAGTATGAATTCCACTAATCAATCGTCTCCTAGTTATCAGTAATATAAGCCATTAAATACCCGAGATCCAGCCTTGGCAGCCCTTTTTTGACGAACAAAGTCCATTAATGGTGTAACTATTGGAACGTCCTTTCCAGCACCTTTAAAAAGAAAAGTTAGACAAGAAAAATGAATCATTTGAAAGAATGCACTAAAAGAGAATTCAATACTAAATATAAATTTTCTTTGTTATTATATTAGGTGATCTGTCTGACTAACCAGATCGTTCTGCTTCTCTTCTCTCCAATTGTGTCTCTGCACTTGGAAGATTCTCAGCAGGCTTTGCAATGAATTCAAGAAACTCCAAATACTCGGGATCTAGATGTTCATCAAGTAAATACTTGTACTTACTAACAGGAAAATAATTGTATATATAAGTCCACACGCAACAAAACAAGCTGTCGAATTTTTCTTTAAATGAATGTTACACATTAAATTATTACCTCTGAATATGGTTCCTTCACGACCATCCTTCTTAGACCAATGTTTTGGAACACGTTGTGAAGGAGCATACTCAACAATAACTTTAAATTGACTGCCTGAAAATGGAAAATAAATACTTTTAAATTTCATTATCTCAAATAAAAACTGTGGAAGGTTCCTGAGACAAATAGAAATCAAACAAATACATATATATGAGAACAACATGTTAAATCTTTTAAAAATAATAAAAATAAAAAATAAAAAATCAGCAGTTTATATATTTTTTTAGCTGCAAGTAAAGCACATGAAAAAACTTCATTACCACCATGAGTTAGGAGAGCGCCTTAGCAAAAGAAAGAATAAAATATCATTAACCAAAACAAATATGCATATAAGCTGAATAGATATATTTCAATAAGACTTCTAACAAGAAAGTTGATGTGTATGATAAATCCGCAAAACAAGCTCAAACAGTACCCTTTTCATTAACAAACAGATGACCGTCAAAGAACTCAGCAAAGTCGAATACATCATCTGGCCTCTTCAAATCAATGTAGGCTCTAGAATATGACTGATTCTTTTGGCTGAAAAATTAATTCAAGAAAAAGAAAATTAGCTAATCTTCCATCCTGCCGAATGTTACTTCAAAGTTTCAAACACTTGATGCTCAAATATGACTAGTCATTATGCTATTATGATTACAATTTAAGCCATGATAAAAAGTTTCTTTATTAGAACAAGGAGCCCATAAGACGCGCTTCAAAAGCTATTTATCAAAATAATAAAAATACTAATGCCGCAGAAAACAAGCAACCGACAGAGTAAACGATTCTATAGGCACCATAGACAAAGTGAGGACCATAATTCGAAATAGCCCCTAAAAATAAAAAATAAATGCAATAACTTGGAGGTGCCAAAACACAGTAGCTATGAAGAAGTATACAATCTCAACCGTGCAAATTGAAATGTGAAAAGGTTTCAACAGATCAGAAGAATCCACTCAACACTCCCATCCGATACAAAGTCAACATTCCAAGCAGCATGAACCTAAGGTACTAACAAACCATGAGTTGATAGTATGAACTAAAATAAACCCACAAACAAATACGTATCCCCTTTTGATTTCTACACAAAATTTATGCTAACCCATCAACAAAATTATGAAAACAAAGCCAAAATGGCACATAAGACAGCGAAAGAAGTTGTATTTCAAGTAGAACCAACTAACAAATTTGCCAGAAAACCCACCTCCTCTTGCCAGGACGAAAAGCAACCCAGTTGTAGCGGCCAGCAAAGAAAACGTCGATTTGTTCCACAAGCGCAGCTTGCGAAATCGAAGGCGGCAAGTGTCGAACCACCACCTTGGTTCGATCCAACTGGCCCTTCATCATCTCCCCAATCCAAAAACAAAAACCCTAGAAAAACCAACTTAAAGCTTCGCAGAATCGAACGGTTTTCGCAAATTGCTTCGGAAATACACGAAAAATCTCCGCTAAATTACATCTTCTTGGCTTCTGAAAATCATCGATCGAGGTCGATTTGAAACCCCTAATTCACCAATCGCCATGCACGAAAATGCTACAGACGCAAGAGCGAGTTGAAACGGTTGCGTTTTGCGCCTTCAGGTCTTCTCCCCCTCCTCTGTAATTCTCTCTCTGGGTTTTGAGTACGAAGAAGTGATATACGTATGCATACGTGGGTGTGTTTGGCACGTGACATATCGAAGTAATAAAGTATTGAAATAGCCTGAAATCAATGCATGTAATCTCGTTAGCAAGTGGCGATTTGATGTCATGATGGTGGTGGAAAGATATTTGATGTCATGATGGTGTGGATTTGAATTTATTGGTGGCTAATTTAACATAATTTGTCATTTAATAAAAAATAAAAAAAATGTATGTACTCATCAAATTATGAATTCGAATTCAAGTCTAATATCCTATAACTCGTTTAAGAGTGTTATTAAAATGACTGAAAACGTTGAAATTGATTTTAAGTTCTAACTGTACTTTAAGTGTTTTTTCATGATCTATTTTGGAAGAAGCATCAGACATATGCTTTTTGTAGAAAGCAAGTAAAGTGCATTTCTAAGATCCACTTTAATTTTTACTAATGATTCATTTTAAAAACATTTTGAACATAAGCGTTTTGGTTATTTCTAAAAACAGTTATAAATGAGCTCTAAGTTTGGGAACACACTTTCTATTGTTTTGTAACAATAATGTGTTAAAAATGATATAAATATGCAATAGATTTGGAAAATTTGAAGAGAAATCAAATATTAGGGAAATTAGAGAGAAATTATTAAATACTTAGAGGTCTATTTATCAAACATTATAGCGTGAAGCTATAACTAAATAAAACATCAAAGTGATTAATTGTATAAATGATAAGTTGAGCAAGTGAGACATTCATTCTCATCTTTTATTGATAGGGTGGAATAAACAACCGAAAAAACCAAAATTGACCCGCTCTATATAGATATCAAACTAAAAATACGGAAAAATTCGGTATAGGTGTCAATATAACTGACACACCCCGACCCAAAATGTCCACTAGGACCCCGAATCGAGCCGTGCTGGGACGACACCTGTATCGGGCCCCTAGGGGGTGGATTGTTACATCCCACATTGTCCAGGGAAGTAGATCATGTAAGCCTTATATATATATATATATATATATATATATATATTCCCATCTCTACCTAGCATGAGATCTTTTGGGAATTCACTGCTTCGGGTTCTATCGGAACTCCGAAATTAAGCGAGTTCGGGCAGGAGCAATCCCAGGATGGGTGACCCACTGAGAAGTTCTCGTGTGAGTTCCCATAAACAAAACCGTGAGGGTGTGGTAGGGGCCCAAAGCGGACAATATCATGCTACGGTGGAGTCAAGCCTGGGTTGTGGTGGAGGCCTGAGCCAAGATGTCACAATAACGACCAAACTAAACCAAATTAAATATATAATATATAAGATTAGAAAAAAAAAAATTGAACAAAATAAGATTATAATTTATATGGCTTTCGGATTGGTTGAGATTTAATCTCAACCGTTGAATTAAAATCAACTCTCTCTTGGCCTCAACTACAATGATTGATGTTCTACTGTGTACTAGTGATTAGTTTAGGAGGAATGAATTTTATTTCTATAATCTACAATTGACGACCTCATATTCTAGGATGAACTTGAAGACTCAGTAAGTGAAGTATTTAGTTTTATATTTTTATTTTTTAGTGTTCAATACATTGAATCTTATATATAACAATAATAAACTAATTAGCAATAATTTGTGTTTATTGTTGTAGGTTGGGCCGCTTAATTTTAAAATGTGAGAAGAATTTAACTCAAGATGAAATAGTACCTTCTCCGCTGCCTCCATCACATAAATTCAACAACGTCAATCACTACTTTCACGACTACCCAATTCAAATTCACTTGTAAGGGTCAATCATCTACAACTAATGCATCAAAAGGAAGAGGCCAATCTTTTACAAAGGATCAGTTCAAATTCACTTAATTTATTTATTTTGAATTGGAAGACTTTAAGTCACTAATTAAATTATAATTTATTATTTGGATTTTTTTCTAAATATGTCCTAAATCAGGTTAGTGTCAATGCCCCACCATGAGTTATGAGATCAAATTTTATGCATTTAAATGAGTGTAGCCTCTCGACCTCATCATTAACTGATACGTATTTATAAATTTAATTTTTTATAATTTTATTGTCATAAATTTAACATATGTCAAATGATAAATGCAGAAAATTTGATTACGAGCGGCGGTAGCAAGTCACCTTGAAGTGACAACAAAAAATAATAGAGCATTGACTGGTGAGTGGCACTTTACCAGGCAGGAAAAGAAAATAAAAGGAAAAATAAAAAAGAGTGATTTGACTTAAAATATATAAATGCAAGGGAGGGATGGTTTGAGACTCATGCTGTAGTAGGAATTTTGCCTCTTTGTTCACTCTCTCGCACCAACACCCGCCTCCAATAAGGGGCAGAAAAGATTTGAATCTCTCTGCCCCGACCTCCCTCTTCTCTCCTTCCCGTCCGGTAAGCCCCTCTCTCTCCCCTCTCTCTCCTCTCTCTCTCTAAATACATATTGTTGTTGTTTACTTGCTGTGCTGTGTGTTGTTCTATTGTTTGCTGTGTGTTTTCTTCAAAGTGGGATCAATTTTATTGTGAAGATAATGCTTCATCGGTGTTTTCTTCAACTGGGTTTTGCTCATTTGACATTTACATAATGATATGCCACTTTTTGTGCGTTCTCTGAAGTGGGTTTGTTAATTTGTTTTCTGGGTTATTTGACATATACAGTAGTGCCTGCGTTATGGGAGAGAGAATCCCTCCTGGAAGTTACTTCCAGTACCCACCTCCTGGTGTCCATGCTTCTCCACACAGGTCTTCTCTCCCTGCAGATCGAGAGAGGTCAGTAATTTGCTTAACTTTTAATGTTTCACCCGTTAATTCAATCTCATTTCGATTCCTTGTCGATAGTTTGTCGGTGACATGTGTAGCTGGTGGTTCCGTACTTGACGTTTTCTGTCGGTGTGGGTGGTGGTTTTATCATTAGTACATTGATGGCTATTCTATTTGGTTTTGCTTTCATAGAATATACTTAGTTTTCAAGGGCTTATGTGTTATATCCCGTATATGTGGCTGTCCCATGCTTTTCTGATGTCTTTTGGGTTTCAGTCCTTATATTTCGTCTATTATCTTTAGTAGGGTTAAGAAAGTATGGCACTATGAATTATCGAGTCCTTGAGTATGCTCCATGAGTTTTTGGGAGTTAATTACATAAACCCCGTTTGATTTTCAGTTTCCGATGGAAAACATTTAAAGGGAGGTAGTAAATGATTTCATATTTGGGAAATTGTTCTTTCAGACATTTTAGCTTACCTTGTAATTAGACAACTTTTTTCTTCCTGAAATGTGAAATGCCATAAATTATATCTAGATTGCCGGTTTCTTTTACTGTTCAAGAGAAAATGTGTATGTTTTTAATATAGATATGTTTTACGAAGGCATTTCGGGCTCTAATTGAAGTAGAAATATGTTTAAATGCCACAGATAGTCAATTTGTTTTACCATAGATAGTCAATTTGTTTTACCAATGAAGAAAAAAATTGATTGGTTCTTTCGTACATACATTTGGGAGGTTGTTTCTGCATGCATTTCATACAAAATATAGCCAACGAACCCCATTGAATATCGAACACAGTAATCCTCAGGAACTTGTTAACATGGATAAGCTTCAAAGGGTGAATATATATTTGAGTGATTGCACGTTGGCCTTTAGCCCTACTAGTTCTTATTTCACTTCACGGCTGCTTTCAGATCATACATAGTACTATATGTTTCTAAATATTGAATCAAATCATAAAAGGAAAAAGACAAACCCACTCATTCTTTTGATGCGAGCAAGGTCTTCAGTGGTAAAGTGTTGTTAGCATGGCAGGTGAAAGTTGTGAGATGTAGTTTGGAACCTACTTTCGTGCTCACCTGCTTTGTCTCTGAGCTTTTAAGCGTAACCAAATCACTGCTGTTGTTATGCATATTGCTGTTGTTGTGTCAGATAGTCCCCAGACCCCACATGTCCATTTTTAATGGTAAGATGAAACACCTGTGACATGGTTGAAAGCTAGACACCTAATACCCCTCTCTTTTGACTGGTGTATAATGTTTGAGTGAAACATATGGATCATTGCTAACTGTAAGGTGAAACACTTGTGGCATGGTTGAAAGTATTGAACATTTTTTGTCATTACCCGGTTGCGTTTGGTTGTGGTGGAGATCCTGAGGGAAAGTCAGGTTTTACCAGAAAGTTGTTTTTCAATTTTTATTTTTTAATGAGGAAGTTTAAAGGTTAACATAAGAAGTTCTATGGAGATGTGGTGTGATTGTGGTGCTAAGAAAGATATAGAAAGATTTTTGACAGGAGGGAGGTAAGTTTGGGGACAAATTTCAAGCACAGTCGTCTTTGTGGACTTTAGACTCTTCAAAGTTCAGAGAAACTCTTTTTATTTTGCTGTTCTTTACTGATTGGAGGGCTGCTTTTATCCTTTTGGTCATGTTAATGTTCTTTACTATTTTGGCTTCCTGTCGACATCTTGTTCATTTTGTAACGATGTTTGTACTTGTACTCAATCATTGATGCACATCTCACTTCATGTATACATTTGAAGATGTTTGAGCATGTTGCTTATTCCCTTGGAAATCATGATCTTTTTCTGATAATAATTCAATTTAAGTTCGTGAAAACAATCATTCAAAGAATCAAAGCAACGTTGTGATGTCTGCATATATGATATAACATGAATATTCTTTCTCAAAATTACATTAATACAATTTTCAACTTCCAAATATTAACTGGTAATAAACACTACATACTACTGCTTTTCGAAGTATGCTAGGAATTGACACATGATTTGGCTGGTGTTATGGCAGATATTTGGCTGAACTACTGGCAGAGAAGCAAAAGTTGGGACCATTCCTGCAAATATTGCCCCAATGTAGCAGACTTCTAAATCATGGTTAGATGAAATTTCTATCTAATGCTTTTCCCCTATGTAGGTCACTTCTAAATTTTATGTCTCATTAAATTTTGTTTTCTCTTGTGAACTAAGAACATTTTTTTAGGGTTGACAATAAGTTTTGGCCGCCCTTTTTTCTTTCTAAAAATCTGATTAATCCATAACCAAGATACTTTTCTGTACAGGTTTACATGTATGTGCAGACAGTCATGTACTGTGATATCAGTTTGGATTTAACTACTTGGCATGTGTGTGTTTGACAGCTGTTCTTGGATATGTTTGTTCCAATCCATATTTCAAAACACAAAATATGTTTGCACTGTCTATGCTTCCCCTGCGTGTCGGAAGTAATGATACCAAATGGTGTATTTAGAAATGAATAAAAAGAACACTAGAACAAAGATCTTTTTTTTTGGATGATTTTTGAGCTGTAAATTATCAGATCCTCACATTTAACATTAGTTATAGTTTCTATATAGAGAAAGTATTGAGTCCTTGAAAAGGGCTGTTAGGCGGTGGTAACTGTAATTTCTTCACTATACAATCATCTATTATAAATTTTTGTGCAGTGTCTCCTATAACAATCAATGTTTAAGCATGTTGGTTGGAAACTGCATGCTCTTGTAAAATGCTTAACCATGTGTAGCTACAGTTTCATTTTTCTGGTCTTTTTTGGTTATTTGCTGAAGCATACTTTGTTCTTTGACGCCATGACAGAGATCAGACAAATATCAGGCTTCAATCAAACTCCTGCAGATCGTGAAAGATTTACGCATGACAGTCCATTTAGGTCATTAAGTCAAAATGCGAATGGTAGACCAATGGATCTGGAGGGATGGCCAGGAATACACATGGAGGTAATTCTACTAATAGAAGTGGGTGATGCTTATTTTGTATTTTGTTTGAATTTTTGACCATAGTTGTTGCTTGAATTCAATTATCATTGTCTAATTTTCTTAATTTTTTTCAATAGTATTAGAAGCATACAAGGACATAGTCTTCATATTTGCTTGCATGTGTGACAGTATAGCCTTCATTTCTTGAAATGTAAGACAAGAGTTTTGTTTTCTTTAATGCGTGTTTGACAAGCCTGTGAGACACTGTATGCCAGAGCTGTAGTCCAGTTTGTAATGTTTTGGTGGCCATCCAAGCCAACTTCCAATATGTTATTGTTGAAACCACTCTACCATTCGCAGTACAATCATCTACTCATAGCTGAATAAAACTCTTTTATGGTGTATGACATAGTGGGAAGAGAGTTTAGGTTTTGCTCATGTCTTATGTTGTTTGTATGTGTGAATCTTCATTCATCATAATTTGTCTCCTGTAGGACAATGGACATATCCAGAGAATGGCCCCATTCCAATCTCCTTCTATGGGATGGCTTGGGGGGCAAGGAATTCCAACCACCCCTATTGTAAAGAGAGTTATTAGACTTGATCTTCCCGTGGACAAATATCCACATGTAAGTAAGGAAGGGGTTATGATTTGTGCAGAGTTTATTTTCAACCTTTTTGTCTTAATTAACAATTTTTCACACCATACTTGGCAGTACAATTTTGTTGGCCGAATTTTGGGACCACGTGGGAACTCCTTAAAAAGAGTTGAAGCCATGACAGAGTGTAGGGTGTACATCCGAGGCCGGGGCTCAGTGAAGGATTCTGGAAAGGTATTGCTCATCTTTTTTGGGTAGTTAGTTGGCACTGGCATGGTTGCATGAAAATTTACTTCTAAATTTGCTCATTCATATTCGTTTATGGTAGGTATTAATTCATGCATTCTACAAAATACTCAACATAATTAATTTCATAGATCATATGTTCTTGTCCACTACCTCTTTGCAAACTTCTAAAATAAGGATGCCACAAATGCGAGGATGAAGGTTTAATTGAAACATGGCGGCGTAATAAATATACAATAATATAGATGTGTGTGTGTACATATATATATATATATATATATATATATAATGTACGAGAAAAACATTATCATAACAAAACGACAAACTTCGTTGTAGGCCAGTAGCGTAGGAGTAACAAACAGGAGTAAAAAAAATTGAAACTGTTTGAAATAGCGCTCAGTGTTAGAATAGAAGGGATCTCTAATAAGAGGACTCACACAAGCTTCAGGCCATCCGTGAGGTTTCCAAAAACTTTAACATGAAGCTTGAAATTGATGCTAGTGAGAGTTCATGGTATACAGTTCTCTCTTGACGTGTAAATATAAATATGTTTCTAGCTTGGATTTGTGTAGTTGTATTACAACTCACTACAAACAGCTTGATGGATCCAAAATGACGGAGATGGAGGTAGCTAGGAACTAACTGCTTCAGTCTGATATCGTAGTTTGGACTTGTGTAGTAGTGCCTGATTATTGTTAAGTCTTTCGTTCATTTTCTTTAATCTTTGGTTGGGGTCAGGTGTGCTTCAACAGATAATGTATCCTTACATTTTTATGGTCTCAACTTTTGAATGACAATTAAGTTGGTCATTTTCTGAATGGCATGGTGTGCTAAAAATGGCAGGCGGAATATCGATTTGCAAACTTCATCGAAGAGTTATTTGTCTGAAAAATACTCATGTATCCTTGTCAAATTCTAGTTTTCGTTGACATCATTTGGCTCCTTATGTGCCTTGTACATTGTTTTTCTTCAGGAAGAGAAATTAAAAGACGAGCCTGGATATGAACATCTTAATGAGCCGTTGCACGTGTTGGTGGAGGCTGAATTTCCGGAGGATATAATCAATGCTCGCTTGGATCATGCAGTGGCAATACTCGAGAACCTTCTGAAGCCTGTGGTATGAATAGTATTGGTCGCGTAGTTTTGACTCTTAATTCATTTTCTTGGACAGGTTTTAACCCGTCTCTTGCAGGACGAGTCCTTCGATCACTATAAGAAGCAACAACTTAGAGAATTGGCTATGCTGAACGGTACACTGAGGGAAGAGAGCCCTAGCATGAGCCCAAGTCTAAGCCCGAGCATGTCGCCCTTTAACAGTGCAGGGATGAAACGAGCCAAGACAGGGAAGTAATAAATCCTAAAACTATGCTGATCGTTAGTGGTTTAATCTCTGAAAACATTCACATCTGCCTTGTCGAAGACCTTTCGGCATCTTGATAATTTTGATTTCCAACACATTGGGAAGCATTGTTGACAAACTGATGAACAAATTTCGGGCCCTTCGTCCGGCCTCTCAGACGGGGTGAACAGGTTCGGCAGTTCCGTACGACATGCCTTCTACGTCCACAGTGATTTAGAACTCGTTTGCAAGTGCTTTTAAAATGAATGAAAATGCTTTTGGTGAAATTGATTTTGGGTTCTAAAAGCACTTTTAAGTGTTTTTTTTTTAAGAAAAAAACATCAGCTATATGCTTCTTTAAGGAAGCAGCGCTTTTCTATGATCCACTTGGATTTTTAGTAAAGATTGGTTTTAAAAATATTTTCACCTCTCATTTTAAAAGCACTTCTGAACGAGCCCATATTCTTTGTTTGATAGCCTCAAGCTTGTAGGCCGCCGTTTGATTTTCCTGTGATCATATTCCAGCATCTTGTACCAGGCAAAATGCTACATTGACTAAGTTTATATTTATCTTGTATGCGTGTATTGTGCTATTGTTTACAATAAAAATAAGTTCAGATGAGTTTCTAATTTTTGCCATTTTGTTTGGCATCTTTTTACTCACTTTTTCTATGTTGCAAGCGGTGGATTACCTTGGTAGATACGGGGACATATCCTCTTCAGATTAGAACCATCTGGATCCTTATGGACCTCCCTACCATCACTCACATCCCCCTCCCCATCGCACCCCAATTGCCACTGCATGTTTACCCGACCTTCAACCCTCGCATTTTCTTCTTTCGTTCTTTCTCTGTGGTTTTGCTTCGTCGATCGCCACGAAGAAGATGGCATGGATGTTGAGGAGAAAGAAAAGGAGTAAGAATGTTAAAGATGAAAGTGATTTCGGCCGCACAATTTACATAAATGGCTGGGATTATTTGATCACTACGATCTGGATGGTTCGGATCCGAAGAGAATATTTTTCCGATAGATATGACCTTCCTCTTCAACCTACCATATCTTGGGTTTGAACCCGGCCTTTTTACTTGCTATTCAGTACTACAGTCTGATGTTATTTTTCTTTACTTGTAAGTGAGAGGTCTTAGGTTCGAATATCGTGGATGGCAAATTTGAATCCTTAGTGTAAAATATATCGTTGTACTCAAAAAAAAAAAAAAAAAAGGCCTCCCCTCAATGTAGCTTAAATAGTGATACCGCTTGTAATTAAAAAGGTTTCGTTGATGTTACGGAATAGAATGAAATTCATACATATTTAAATGAATTGGGGAGAGAGAATGAGAATTGAATCAAGTATTTCCCCTAATCAGTCTAATCCTTAGGTTTTTCTAAGTATTTAATTATATATTAGTAAGTGCATGGAAAATTAAAATTCGGAATTATCCAATATTTCAGTCACAGAAACAAGGTTTTGAATTAACAGCCGAGCAGAAATAAGTTTAAAATTTTAAAGTCCGGTAGCTCGCACCGGCACCTTCTTCGATCTTTACTTGAAAGGCAAGGCAATCGGCGATACAAATTTAGTGATACCTTAGATCATAAGAAATAGAAAGGGAGAGAGACTCAAATGAAAGGGGAGTGAGCTGTGAATGTTGAAAACATAAATTACGGGTTTGAAGGTGCTACATCGACATTCACAGCTCACTCCCAAACGAAAATACCAAAATTCTGCAATCCGTTCAAAAAGTTCAAGAACGAAACACAACTAAATTATGATTCCAAGAGTAAAGGCAGCATAAGTAACCCCAAAATTCGGGTAAGAAACAGATACAATCCACAGATCATTGCTAAAACATGAACCACTGCGCTAGTAATAGTTCGAAAGAAATAAAAAGGGATCTCCTTGTTAACAGGATCATCATGGAACTCATGAAAGGAGCGCACGGAAAGCGTACCACTGTGCTGGTAAAGATTTGCCCGAAATCTTGTAATATCAAACCTTTCTAAATGCAGCTCAGCATGAAAATCAAACAATGACAAAAAAAAAAGAAAACAAGTAGCTTTTAAGCATTAGAGATGATTCTACTATCTAGGTCCGGATAACTAGGAATAGCATTCTCAATAGTTTATGCATTGAGAAAGACATCCTGACCCCGTAAATTCTACTACCGTCATACTCAGATAACGTCCAATCCGAACTCTTCAAAACTTAACCATCTTGAACCTAGGAGCATAAGACAAGTCGTAATATCATTCCTGCTTTACATCAAAAACTTAGCGTAAACAAACAAAGGCACTTGAAGGTGAGGCCTAGCATGAAACACTCAACTACTATTATTGACATGCCTTGCAGGTGTCCCCAACAACTGTACAAAAAAATAGTTCCCATACCAGAAGCCATCTACCACCTACCATCTACCAAATACAAGTGAACTAACTTCATTTATTCTCAAAACAACTGAAATAACTTTCTTGTTTTCTACGCACAAAATATCCGTTAGGACATATCATTCCACGTAGGCAGAGTGATCGAACAATATTTTTATCAAGCGGGCATTTATATGCACGCCAACCAATTGAAAGAAGATGGTGCTAAGGGCTTACAAGACTTACAGTTGCCTGAAATTATATCAAGATTCAGACCACTTACTAAGATTTTGATGTCAATCAAGCATGTGAATTCGAAATCAAGGTCATTTATACAAACACTGATTTGTGAACCTCAGCGCTCCATATGAAATAGTATCCCTCACATATGGTATGATATCATACTCAAGAAACAAAACGAAAAGTAAAAGCATAAGATTACATTTGAAGATATGATCACAAATGTCACAATTGACAGAAATTATCTAACCTCAACCCCAGACACCCAACTTCCATCCTGGTTAGGAGAGTGAGTTTTTCAAATACAAAATCCACGCAACTCTGCAAAAACAAAGAAGAAAAAACCCTCATTAGGAAGTGATTCTTCAACCAACAATCATAATGATACAGGTGTCCATATGAAGAAATACCATAACCTGACTAACTTTCCAAACTTAACCAGGATACGGTAAGCGATGGATATCACAAGGATTTGATATAAACTTGCAAAATTTTTGGTAGATCATCTACATAAATTAAAGTATGATCAAACCACAAGTGAAAAAGGAAAAGGATACCAAAAAATCCATCAGTCTAGATTTCTAAATAAAAACAAGGAAGATTAGAAACTGATAAGATCTCACTTTATATTGATCCATATAGGCTTCTGTGCAGAAAGTGGTCTCTCCCTTTTACAATACACTATTAATAACTCTTACTCTCCCCTTAACACATTTTTAGAATTCCCACTATACCGTTAGCTTTCCATATAAAGGTTATTGTCAATTTTGATATCTCAAAGAGCATCTCAAATGGAAGATGAAAAATGTAGGCATGCGAATTTTACAGTTCTTGTTGGCCATAAAGCCCTCCAATGGGTGAATTTTAAGGGGATGTAAAAAAATACCCATCTGGGCCGGAAATTGTAAGTAAAAATGTGAATTTGTGTCTATCAATTAAGATGCTCTACATAGTTTCTTAGTATTCTGACACCCGACTAATTACAGGGTATAAAAACTAAAAGGGCATTTCTACTGGTTCATTCAATGTCACCAAGCTTTGCACCATACAGCTTCACTGTAAAGGTATCAACACTACATAGCATTCAGAAAAGAAAACTGGTCACGCAATGTCGCATTGTTAATGACAATTATAATATAGTCATCCCCGTAAATCAATTGAAAGAAAGAATTAACAGTTGGCACACTAAAAAGAAGAAAGCAATAGGGTAGGAGGCACACCTTGAATATAAACAAAGTATTTCAATCCCGAAGACCGAGTTCGAGCTCAAGCTCATCATCCTCTTCAAACAACTTCAAAAGCCGGGCATACTGTTCTTCTCGTTTCTTCTTTTGCCATAGCTTGAAAAGGAAAAAGGAGAACAACGCAACTACTACAAGTCCAAGGAATATGATGACCAACGTTGAACCGGTGTGGCTGGAAGTGGAATGACTCTCAGATTTTTTACCATCTTTGGAACTAGATGAATCGTCAGAAAGGCCTGAAAGAAAAGGACCAAAATTTAAAAGATCTTATCGTGGTAACATGAGAAACAATTAATCATACGCGTATTGCAGCATCACATCTCATTCCTTCATCTGTCCATCAAATCCCCTCATGTCACATAAAGGCTTGTTACTTCGCAAAGCAAGGGTCTAGTCTATCGAAAGGTCTTCTTTCAAGACTTAAATGCAATAGCACTTCAATTAGATCATACAATGCTTAAGGGATGCTTCAATACCAAAGCAAGTACTCAAATTTGGGGATGTTGCAAAATATGTGGTTTTTCTCTTTTGTCCATTTTCCAAAGGTTTCTAAACCACACCACACTCAACCATAGATTTCCACTAAGATTGCATTCAAAACCCAGCTACGATACTTGGATTCCACCAAATCAGATAACACAGATACACAATCCACTTCAAAGTCGGCCATACGAAAGTAAACATATCGAGACAATGTTCCAAAAGGAAAAGGAAAGTTTGGATTTTTTTTTTCTTAGACTCTAATTTTAAATGTAAACATAAACATTTCCTTATAAGGGAAGATTAAGCAAATAATGACTAACTTGGGTTTGGGTAAGGTAGGTTTTAGCTAATGAACAACAGATAACAACAAATTTAGAACTCTCTTTTTCTCAGAAACCAAAAAAGTGATTTGAAACAGACCCAGAAAGCAACTAACACAGAGAGAATTCAATTACCAAGTATATATAAATATAAATATATGTATATAAATCAACATGAAAGCATATAATATATAAATCAACATGAAATTAAAGCAGAATAATTGGAGAGAAATTGATGAGGAGTTTGTGATGCCCAACCTGGAAAGAATTGGAGAGAAATTGAAGCTAATAATAAAAGCAAAGTCGGCGATCTGCAACCAGAAATTTCACTCATCTCTCCCAAACTGTCTTCTCTGAAACCTTCCGCTCTCTCAAAGTTTTTTTTGGAGAGATCGCTCCCCTTACACGCAACAACGCTTTTCGTGTTTTTTATCTTTTTTTTTTTTTTTTTAAATTTGAATACAACAAAAATGTTATTTCTTTCAGTAATGACCCACGTATTTTCCATATTACTAATTGCACCATGTTAGATTCCTTTTTATTCCGAAGGAGGGAGTTATTAGAAAAGCCTATTTTTTAAGTCATTCTCTAAAGATTGTCTTTGTAAAAAAAATAATTAAATTCTTATTGTTTATTCATCCAATAATTATTTGATAGAATAGAGTTGACAAACTATGTTTAATTAACGGTTAAACGATTTCTAACTTGGTTAATTTATTTGCATAGTTGAAGTTCTACAAGTGATCTAGAAAGCAGATGGTTGAAGTGTGACAAGAAAAGCCGAGAAAGGAAAAACGTTGCATTCTCCTCAATTTTTTTTTACAGGGTAAGACATGGAGTTTCAATTCTGGTTGTATATATTTCATAAAAAGAGACATGTTAGAAACTTCGAGCATGAGTATCACCCAAATGACGTAGTAATACAAAATGACACAATAGTTTATTTAGATAATCAACAATATTGAGGCTACGATGTTCATGAGTATTGAATACTCCACCATCAAGAGCCCTTACTCTTAGAGTTAGATCTCATCTAACCATCGTTCAATTTTAAAGACTATAAATAGATGATTAATGATTTGTTTTTAATCAAAAATTAAAGATTACTCAACACTCTAAAATGTCGTACATTTTTTTCAAATCAGCAATGCGTTTTGAATCCAAATAGTTTGTGGCGCAGAACCGATTCAATGACAAGATTCCAAGATCCCAAACTTTTTCCTTTTCTTCGAGAAGACCAACGAGGGTTCAAATCAAGATCCCGCACCATAGGAAGGTCGGATATTAGAGATGTCCTACATGGTATCTTTGATTACAAGAGATGCCATACGCCCTAGATCTTGCAAACAAGTCATGTTCGTGTTGTGACCTAATAAAAATCCAATTCGTTAATGGACCGTGCCTTTTCATGTCGTGATAACTGGTCATGTAAAAATTTATCATGCCTAATATCTAAATCTGACAACGATATCTTATCGAATCTTATCGAGTTTTAACGGACGATCAAATAACAACTCGACTCGTTAACAAATTGACGCAGAACATGTTACTTTCGTGTCTTTCATGGCATATTAACAGGTCATTCAAGAAGTTGTCAAAGGCAAATACACCCCATTATTAGGCTGGTAGTATCACTAACATTGTGCTAACCTAACTGATTCAAACCATAGATAATAAACCTTCGAAGACTGTATCATATATAATTTTAGATGTCTAAACCATTCTCCAAAATTGAAGTGCAGAAACATGACTTGTAACTTATACTTGGTCTCACTCAGACACCAAAGAAACAAACCCTAACAAAAAAGATAGACAGACAAAAAACACCATTTCAAGTGAAGGGATTAGATTTAGATACTTTCACTTGAAGCATTTGGCATCCAAAAGAGCCTCCCCCTCGAACGGCTCCTGGTCTTCGATCATTTGGTTGACACGCTCCTTTTGGTTTTCATCCGAAATGTCAACCTTTGTCCAGTTGTAGAGCTCCATGTCGTAGCACTCATCCATCACAAATTTGGGAATTTCTTGCCCACGGAAGAGCCACAGCCCCTTCACCTTGAAGGGTGCCTCTGAGCCAATCACAAGCATCTTTCCAAAAGCATACTTGCGGGCCAAATCCATCCTCTGAAGGAATCCACCGACCTTGTTCAGTGTCACAAAGGAAACTGTATTCTCATCATTGTACTTGTATTCACAGAACCAAAGAGAGTATCCTTCGGGATCGTACATGTCCCAGAATCCTGCAATAAACAAGGACGCAAACATCAACTTAACCCAAATGATGCTTTTGACTGCCAACATTCCAGAAAGACCAAGCGTTAAGATGATTACCTTTAATAGCAACCTCACGGAAGTTGGTCTTTGTGTTAGAGTAAAGTCTCTTCCAGTCGTCCAATACCATCTTACTTGGGGGAAGCAGATCAAGAGGATTCTTGGGTTTAGGCTTTGGAGCCTCTTCCACTTCCTCGGCAGCTTCTGCCTTGGGTTTTTCCGGCTCCTTTTTGGCTTCTTTCTTGGGCTCCTCCTTGGCCTTGCCTTTAGCAGGTTGGGCAGGCTTCTTTGCAGATACAACTGGTGGAACTGAAACAGCCTGCTTGACATCACCCATTACCTTTTTGAAGTTTGGTTGATTGACCAGAGTCCAGAAGTATCTCTCAACGTGGGGAAACTCTGAGGTGAAGCTCTTAGTCAAAATTTGGGTGAACCCCAAGTACAAATTGCAACCAACAACAATGTCAGCAAGGGTTACAGAATGCCCAACTAGGTATGTGTTGGAAGCAAGATGGGTGTTCAAGGCACCTAGTGCTCTCTTCAATGCAGAAATTGTAGCTTCCTCATCCTAAATAGAATATACAAAAAAGTTAGAAATACTCCATGAAGCATCAAAGAAGCTGGAAGGAACAGAAGAGGGGGAGGAGGAGGGAGAAAGAGAAGGGGGGGGGGGGGATGTGGTTTATAAACAATACAGATTGTGCACTGTAAATAAGGGAAAAAGAATCATATATTTCAATTTGGTCAAGTGTCACCAGTCACCACAAAGTTTTTGTTGACCATTTCAGCCAAGGTAATTGACATGATTGTATATCTAACCATAACACCTAACAGGATTCGTTGTAACTAGCCTTACAGAGTACAACTAATATTATAATCGTATTCCATCAATCTTCACAATGTGACACTACTAACTCAACAAAATGTACATCTGATCTTGTCTACATAAATAATGATCGATTTCAATCATGACAAAAGAATAAACAAAATAAGCACACCTTAAGCACCCAAATCGGACAAAGATGCTATCTAAATTGGGAAGAATATAAAGAGACATAAAGAATTATGATTATGCAACTCACTGGAGGAAGGTACATGCGACGTCCCACTCTCGATAACCACCAATTAAGTATGTTAGCATCAATCTCCAAGGATCCAAAATCAATCCATTGCTCGATATGGGCCTAAAGAATAACAAACAAATGTAAGCATAACAAACATCTTATTTCACAAGGATTGAGACAAAAGATAAAACATAAAAAGGAAAAATGCACTTGAGCCTTTAGATTTACTCAAGGAAAAACAACTCAGGAAGGAATATTGTTTCCTACATAGTCAATCAGAGAAGAACCACACAGAGGATTGTCAGCCTTCAAGCGTGCGACTGAAGCAACACAAAAACATAGTTAATTTCTAATACACCAGTAGAAATTGATAAAAGTAATTTGATGAAAAACATAGTCTTACCATAGCGTGCAATAGCGTTACTCTCAAAGATGGGACCATCAGGTGTTACCAACAGCGGAACCTGGAATATGACAGATTCTTTAATACATAAAATCAAACTAAAATTTCATCAAGCATGTATATGTAAAGAAAACGAAATTCTACCTTTCCGATAGGGTTTAACTTCAAATACTCAGGAGTCTTGTTTGTAACACCCATCTCAAAGTTCGGTGCAAGTTCAACTTTCACACCACTGTACTCGGCAACAATGAGCGCCTTGTAACCATTTTTGTTTGTCTTCCCTGCATGCAAGACCTGAAAAGTAAACAATACAAACCTATTAGCAAACGGAGATCCCAAAATTGAAGCCCATAACATAATAATTGAAACCAAAACACATCGGGTGGTTCCCACAAATCATATAAAAAACCTTAACAGGTACGAATATGAAGTGAACTAAAGCAGAACAAACCCCTAAAATTGCTTAAGTTCTGACGAGTTTTCTAGTGTTTATCAATAATATCAGATCAACAAAACCCATATTGCAAAATGAATCCGATTTCGAACACAGATCAATATAAGAACATCCAAATTTGAATTGTATCATCAACCATAAGTAAATCGGCCACTGGTAAAACCGAACACATACGATCATATTATTCATAAAATTAAGAACTTTTTTGAGATGCAAACCAAACATAAATCAACCGCGATAAGAATTGGACTACAGTACAATCAGAACAATTCGAATCGAAAAATAAGAAGAAACGAACTAAACTCACCAAAGCCATGGCTGTTCCGGAAAAACGTTTCGCTCAGACTTAAGATCTGAAACATGCAAAGGCCAAAAAAAAACACCTTTGTTATCAGCAATTTGATTACCGTAGGAAAAGAAATTGGTAGATTGGAAGAGAAGAATTTTCATTTCAATTTTCTCGAGAAACAAACAGAGAGAGACCTGTGAGGCGGAGCGTTCTTCCGCGAGAGAGAAAGAGAGAGAGAGAGAGAGCAGCTGCAGCACAAGTGGAGTGATGCGAATAAGAGAGCAAGAGACGATGTAGGAAAAGCCAAGTGCTAGGGTTTTTAGTCCGAGTGAAAACGACTGCAACTGTTTATGGGTCGGGTCATATTTTCCCTTTAAACTACCATCCGGCCCATTTTAAGCCCACAAATTTTCTTTAACTTATCGCACACTTTTTGTTAATTTCTGTACTTTGATTTTCTTCAATTCATTCGATCTGACGGCTAAAAATTGAAATGAGTGTGTAAAAGATAAAAAGAAGTGTGTAAATATGGTCGGCCCAATGGCTGACCTAGGGGTAGAAGTTGGATTCAGATTTTCGATTCCATGAGTAAAAATTTCAATTTGATTCAAAAGTTTCCGAATCCGAATATCTTGGAAGAAGTTGAATGCAAATTGGAACACATTTAGAGATTCCAAAATTCCATGTTTATGATTCGAACTTATGTATTGTATTGTTTCGTAATTAAATTTTCATTTAGAGTGTGTTATATTTCGTGATATGCTAGTCACTTGAAGGTTTATTGGGATAATTGGAACAATAGTTCTTTAACTTTAACTCAATTGGAGCTTTGGTCTCTAAACTAAAATTCGTGAATATTGGTTCCTGAATTTGTAATAATGCGGAGCAATAGTTCTTTTGGCAAACTCCGTTAGAATTCTATCTATTTTTTTTTTTTTTTTGCCCTTTAGACTCTTTATTTTGAATAGAAATTCTAATAGAGTTAGTGAAAATGACAATTGCTTCGCATTATATGCACGAGGTTGATAAATATTAAAAAGAGGGAGGAAGTTTGTTATTACATATTCTCTGAAGTGTCGTTTTCCCCTTGCCTATGCAAACCTTGTTCTTAATTTAGTTTTTTTTAGTGCTCTTTTGTGAGATACAGTTTCTAATGAGATTGGAGACAAATGAATGACCATGAAAGAAAAGAAGAGATGCGGCTAAAAGATTAACCCTAAAGGAAAGAGAGTTAACAGACGTAAAGAAACTTATTTTCTTTTTCTAAAAACTAAAACATTTTGGAATTATAAATCAACTTAATTGAAGGTGATGTGTCATATTATGAATCGTTGAATTATGGTGGAAATTCAGAGAAATGCGAGTAAATGCATGAAAGACTAAATGTAGAGACTCAGAATCATTAAAAGCAACTTCACCCCTAAAAAAATGTATCAACACCCAGCCTATTTAATCCACTCAGTCAACAATGATAGACCCCAATGAACAGTAATAGGCCATATGTGTAACATCCCACATCACCCAGGGAAGTGTATCTTGTAAGCCTTATATGTATATTCTCATCTCTACCTAGCACGAGCCCTTTTAGAAGCTCACTGGCTTCAGGTTCCATCGGAACTCCAAAGTTAAGCGAATTCACTTAAGAGCAATCCCAAAATGAGTGACCTACTGGGAAGTTCTCGTGTGAGTTCCCATAAACAAAACCACGAGGGTGTGGTAGGGGCCCAAAACGGACAATATCGTGCTACGATAGAGTTGAGCCCCCGATGTAGTGGGGGCTCGGGCTGGGATGTGACAATTTGGTATCAGAGCCAATCCCTGGCCAGATGTGTGCCGACGAGGATGTCGGGCCCCTAAGGGGAGTGGATTGTAACATCCCACATCACCCAGGGGAGTGGATCATGTAAACCTTATATGTATATTCTCATCTCTACTTAGCACGAGACCTTTTGGGAACTCGCTGGCTTCGGGTTCCATCGGAACTCCGAAGTTAAGCGAGTTCACGCAAGAGCAATCCCAAGATGGGTGGTGCACTGGGAAGTTCTCGTGTGAGTTCCTAGAAACAAAACCGTGAGGGTGTGGTAGAGGCCCAAAACGAACAATATCGTGCTACGGTAGAGTCGAGCCTGGATGTGGTGAGGGCTCCAGCCGGGATGTGACAAAATGCATCTCCACCCCCTAAAAAAATGCGCTGGCACAAACGATCTCCACCCCTACAAAATGTGCTCGCACCCAGCCCAATTAAAATAGGGAAATTAGAATTCCCTACAGTTTTTCTATATCATTTAAATTAAACATCTATGCTTTTTTAAAATTTAATTAAAGTGATTTAACCAACAGTCACCTCTATTTTTTTAAATTAAAATAATTTTTGAATTTATCATTTTATCTGCATGATGCACTTTTCCTTATTTAGTAGAGATATTAGTAATTAAACTATATTTTCTCTTCTTACAAATATGTTTTTTTATCATAGGCTTTTTTTTGTTATGCAAACATTTAATATAATTTTTTTTTCCAAATGGTTTTTTCTTTTTCAAATAGTTGGTGATCAACATAAAAACTCTGTATAATTTTTTTAATTTTTTTGTGAAATTATATTTTTTTTGCTGTTTTTTTCAGGTATAGTTGTTGACAACTTATTATTAGGTACAATACATTACGTATATATTATATGTGGGTACGTTTGAATTTACAAAAATCATTAATTGGTACGTTTTTTTTTTTTGCAATTTTTGTACATTTGATTTGATACATATTGTTAATATTGGTACATTATTTTTATTTTGGTACATTTTATTTTGTACACATTGTGTATTGGTACGTTTATAGCATTCTCAATCCTATTTTCTTTTCACGTACTAAAAGAAAAACTTATTTCGGTATGTTTGATTTTGAGGGATTTAAAAATATTTGAAACTATTTTGGAAAGAAAAAAATCTTAAATCGTAGATAATTATTGCTAAATTGTAGCATTATTGTGAAAATAAATTGAATCTAACCAATTTTTTTTTTTTTAACAATTATCTTTAACGGAGAAGAGTGTAATCAAAGGCTAGATTATAGGGAATTTGATACAATATAATGTGCATATAGCACCAAAATTATGATAAAAAAAAAAAGTTTAATCAAATCACTAAAAGACATGGATGTTTGATTTAGAAAATTCAAAACTGAATCGCTTATATCAAAAGATTCCTTTAAAATATTATTAATTTTTTTTAAAATAATAAATAAAAGTAGTTTTAATTTTGGATATGATTTTTAACCAATCTCATCACACCACGTGTCATTATCCGAACGTACTATTTTGTGAATAGATTTCTGCTAAGATTTTCAACCAATCCCGACGCGCCTCGTGTCACTATCTGTTTACAATAATTTAGCCAATATTGCGATAAGATTTTCAACCAATCATGTAGTGCCACATGGCATTGTCCAGAATCTCATCCTTTCTTTTTACCTTACATCCCTACATCCATCCTCACACCAAACTCAAATCTTTTTTTTTAGCTCAAAATCCTTCTTTATCGTTTTCAAATCTTGAGTTCTTTTTACAATGTCTTCTTCAAGGAGAGTGTATAAACAGTTTGAGGAGCAACAGAAAAGATTATTAGAACAACAGGAAGAATTGGTCAATCTCGAGGAAGGTTGAGGTGGAGATGAGGCATTCGCAATGGAGGAGGATAAGGATGATGACCATAGAAGGCAAAGGGCCTCACATTCCCGCCATGTCATGGAAGCTGTGGGTCAGAAAGCCAAACCTAGACATGCCGCGAACTTCAATAGAAAAAGGGAAAGACGAGGTAAAGATCTCTTAGAAGATTATTTTATTCCCAACAGCGTATTTCCTAATCATGTTTTTAGACATCGTCGAAGTTTGTTCGACAAAATCATGAGTGTCATTTGCAACCATGATCCATACTTTGTGCAAAAAGATGATGTTTTTCATGCTCTAGGTCTTTTTCCTGAACAAAAAATTACGGCTGCCTTGCGAATGCTTGCATATGGAGCATCTACAAATCGAGTGGATGAGATCGTGAGAATGGAAAAAACAACTGTTCTAGAGTCCCTAATGTGGTTTTGCTTTGCAATTGAAATGCTTTATACCAATGAGTACCTCCGAAAACCCACGCCAAGGGACATGCTAAAGCTTCTAAGGAAGGGTGAGATGCGAGGCTTCCCTGACATGATTGAAAGCATCGACTGCATGCATTGGACTTGGAAAAACTATCCAAGTGCATGGCAAGGAGCTTATGGCGACAGAAAATGAGCCAAAAGTATCATTTTGGAAGCGATGGCTTCATTTGATACATGGATTTGGCATGTTTTTTTTGGTGTTCCAATAGCTCAGAATGACCTAAATGTCCTTACCCAACGACCTTGAAGACCTCGACTAAATGCCATTTGATACAGGTTGAGTTTTTTCCAACAACCTTGAATACCTTGACTACTTCTAGCATCTTTTTCATGTACATCGCAAAACACTTTCATAATTTTACTCCACATTTCTCGTTTATCCATCTCATTACACGTAATCAGGTCATGAATAGTGTGAACCCAGCATTCAGACAAAGTAAGATCTTCGATGAACTTCCACGTAGTCATTTTTTGTTTTCTCTAAAAAATTATATGAAAGCTTTGGTAAAAATTGTTGAAAATATTGAAATGTAGTGTAAGGTGGACTATGAGGGTTAGGTATTTATAGGAAAAAAAAATTTAAAACTTTTATGTATTTTTTAAACAATTTTTATTTAATTTTGATCAATTTTAATTTAGGTAATTAATCTGGACTGTTGGATTTGAAAAAGATTAAAATCCAATAGCCTATACCTTGACATGTGGCCAACAATCATAATTCTAATCATTGTGCCTTTTTTTTATTTATTTCTGGCAAACAAATGTGGACCGTTGATCTCTGGATTAGACGGTCCAGGTCAATTTCAAATTCAAAATTTTTTTACTGTTGAAAATCCAACGGTCCAGAAAACCAGCCATTGGAAATCCAACGACCTAGAAACGAACACGTGGCTTCCCATTTGATCATCTCAGTGCGCTTGCACTGACGGGCCACCCCCACTTTTTGTTGTTGGGACGTGCGGCCACATGTGCGTGTATTGCATGCGTCTGGAGCAAAAAAAAAAAATTCAAATGCCCTCCGATGCCACGCTGGCGTCAGCATGGTGTCAGATGGGTTGGTCCATGGCTCTGTCGATTTTGGGCTAGCATGGAGACCAGCTTGGGTTGGGTGCCAACCTATTTACTGGGCTGGACTGGAGTGGATTGGCTAGGTGCCGAGCCAATAACTTGGCTGGGTGCCAACCTAAAGAGCCCTCTGTGGAACCACTCTAAAAGGATCCCCTCAATTGAAAAACATAAAAAGAAAAAGAGAAAGTTGTTGTTACAAAACTGCAAAGAGTTACCAGGCATATTAAATGTTGTACCGTTTTGATCAGAAAAAGAAATGTCGTTGGATTTGCATGTATTAAAACTTCCTCTCTCAATATTATTACTACTTGATGCTTCGGAATTCGAAGCAACGTCTCGTTGATGGTTGCCTTTTTATTTTTTATATCATTTTCTGACATGAACACACATTATTTAGACGAAGGGTTAGAGAAATGCCACAAGAAAAAAGAGATGCTGGAAAACAACTAAATCTCTATTTTAAAGAGCTAAATTTGCCATTTAGTATTACAATCGAGTAACATTCCTATTCACTTATAAGTGAGAGATTTTAGATTTGAATATTGTCAAAGACGAATTTGAATTACATTATTGCTAGCTCATTGTGAAACTTAGGTCATTGCAAGTGATCCTGAGAAAGGAGAAAAGTATAGATATAATAATATATAAAAAATAGGGGTGTGTGGAATAGATATAATAATATATAAAAAATAGGATGTGCTATCCACACACCCATTTTTACTTATTTCATACCCCTTGTTAATTTCTATCTTTTGATCTTCTTCATTTCATCTGATCTGATGACTGAAATCAGAAAGGTCTGTGAGAAATAAAAAAATATGTGTGAATAGCACATCACAAAGAATATTGTTTCAAAAAATAAATATTTTAAAAAATAAGTGGGTTGAACTTGAATTGTTAATAATAAAATATTAAAATTTATTAAAATATTTTTTTTGAACAAATGATATTATTCATACTAGGGGAGAGGGGTGATCTTGGCCTCACAATGGGTTAACAATAACGTGATTCAAATTCGTTTTTGATGAGAATCATACCTAAAACCTATCACTTTTAAATTCATCTTTGAATGATGTGTCATGTTATGAATCGTTGAATTATGATGGAAATTTAGAGAAATACGGGTAAACGTGCAAAGACTAAATATAGAAACTTAGGAACCTTAAAAGGTACCCTTCAACTGAAAACATAAAAAGGAAAAGAAAAAGTTGTTGGTACAGCTGCAAAGGGTTAACGAGGCAATGAAATTTTTGTACCGTTTTGTTCTGAAAGCTAGCAATGGTAGGATCCTTCCCCTCTTTCATGTCCCTCCTAGTTTTCTCTACTTGTCAAGGAAAGAGATCTTCTTCGGATCTCTTCCGTCAATATTATCAGATCAAGTGATCTGAACTTTCCAAATTTCATTAAACGGTAAAAAATTATCACAACTTTTAAAAGATCAAAACAAGTGGATCATTGGATGAAATTTAGAAGACAGAGATTAAAATCCGGATCACTTGATCCAGTGACATTGGTGGAAGAAATTCGGATAGGATCTCTTTCCCTTTGTCAAGCACTCCATTTTACTGCTATGCCAGGTGCATCTTCAACTGTCTTTAATTTAGGTGCCGTTGGATTTGCATATATTGCTTTCGGAATCAATATTATAACTTCTTGTTGATGGTCGCCTTTTTATCCTTGATGTCGTTATCTGATATGGACACGGAGTATTTAGATGGAGTGCAGAGAAAATGCCACAAATAAAAGGAGATGTTATAAAACAACTAAAACTTTATTTTAAAGAGAGAAATTTTAAAAAATCATCTTCAAGAAATTATTGTAAAAAATTCGCTATTATAGCAAAATGACCAGCTACACTTTAAATTTAGAGAATTATTGTTTACTTGTTAAATATTAAAAAAAAAAAAGACTTGTGGACAGTGTTTGAAATTTCTTCTAAAAATTAGAGAAAGATATGTAAGGCGGGGTGAAGATATTGGATAAGCTGTTAAATGTCGTTTAATTAATAGATTTCCGACTGATTAGTTTATTATCGACAAATTTTCATATGACATTCTCTAAAGTTTCATTTTAAATTTTCATGTTTTAAGCAAATTTATATCATTTCCGCCTAAGATCATCGATATCGATATATCCATCGATATTTTCACAAATTTGTATATCGAATTCGATATTTTCACCGACTCCGATAATTTAAACACTAAGTGTGATCCCTGAGTAAGAAGAGTATAAATAACATAGAACAATATTTAAAAAATGAATGGATTGAATTTGAATTATTAATAATAAAATATTTAAAATTTATTAAAATAGAAAGTTTAAACAAAGTATTTAGATTACTTGATAGTTTAAGAAAAAAAATTAAATTTTTTTTTTATAATTTTGTTTTCTTTTCTACCATTTCTTATTTCCAATATAACAACAAACCATTAAATATTCAAGGCTATATCAGTCAAAAGACCGGGGACATTTTGGACCTGCACAAAATGCCAACCAAACCCACGTCAGCGCTTTGATTTTCTGTCCGTTTCTACACATCTGGTGCTGCTGCTGCTGCTTCTTCGCTCGTCTGTTTTTTTTCGCACTCATAATTTCGAACGAAATTACAAAGAAGGCAAAAAACGAGAGAGATATGGCGAGAAGGCCGGACGAGGAATACGATTACTTATTCAAAGTGGTACTAATCGGCGATTCTGGCGTTGGGAAATCGAACCTCCTCTCCCGATTCACTCGCAACGAGTTCTGTTTGGAGTCTAAGTCCACCATTGGCGTCGAATTTGCCACCCGGACTCTCCAGGTTCACCACCTCTCTCTCTCTCTCTCTCTCTCTCTCTCTCTCTTGCATATATATATATATATATAGAAAGATTACGCACACCCAATTGTGTTTGTGCTTGTTACTGGACCAGAATTGATCTCATTTATTATGCTTGTTCATAATTTTTTTCAGTTAATTTGGATCTTTTTTTTTTTTTTTTTTTTTTGAGAAATGCATAATTGAACCGGGATTTGGATCGGTTTCCAATTTTTATAATGCAAAATTGTTCCAGATCTGCTATGTTTCTTGGTTCCAGAATGGGGTTTGTTGAATTCTCGAGAACCGATTCAATTGGGTTTGTTCTTCACTCCCATTGAGTACCCGAATTTGGGATCTGATTACTTTTTTTTTTTTTTCCGAACACAAGCATTTCTTAAAAAAGTTCTAAAAATTAAGAAATGATACCTCGTGGGATTAGATGGATAGTTGCCAAATCCTTTTTCCTACAAGAGAAATCCAAATTTCGTAACTAGATACTAAATCATCCCCGGCCATCTGGAAGGCATGGTTGGATTAAGGGGTTTGCTCTTGCTTGCCCACCTTAGACATTCACTTTGCCTTAAGATCCCAGGGAACTCATGTGAGGGGTTGGTCACAGCTTCCCAAGTTAGTTTCTTGGTTTTTTGTGGTGTTATAAATTAGACAAATTGGAAATCATTTGGCCATTTGATAACCATCATTGTCATTTGGCTTTTTAGCCAAAATGGTACATGGGATTTTCATAACACATAACTTTGGTCCATGAGATTTAAAATCAATAGAAGTGGTTCATGTGATTGTTCATCATCCATTATTTTGGTCCTTCCATTAAAAAAAACTCCGTTAAGTGGTCCCTGAGCTTTTTAACGGAATGACCAAAATGATAGATGATGGACAATCTCAGGGACCAAAATTATGGGTTAGGCAGATCCCAGGACCAAAATTATGTATTTGGCAAATCTTAGGGACCAAAGTTATGTGCGGAGTTTTTTAATGGGATGACCAAAATACTGGATGGTGAACAATCTCAGGGATCACTTCTATTGAATTTAAATCTCAGGGACTAAAGTTATGTGTTATGCAAATCTCAGGAATCATTTTGACCAAAAATCCTTGTCATTTCAATTTATCAGATCCATTGTGTTTGTATGCACAAGTTCGATGACTAACGGGTTCCAATTTGGCTAATTTTACCATAAATGATCCATGAAATGAACCTAAGAAATGGACCACGAGTTGAGGTTGCCAGAGGTTTGATGTCCTCATTTTTTCAATGATGTGGATGTCTGTCGGTCCTTCCTTATATGTGGGTATGTATTAAACAGATTCACTTATAAGTTGCTCGTGTTGCTTGTGTTGGTGATTCCCCTTCTTACGTTTTCCCAACTTTTAACTCATGTTAAGAATTATGTCTGTGCTTGCTGAGCTTGCTGAATATTTTGGGCCAAGTTGTCCAAAGTTAGGATTGGTCAGGTTTGTACAAGCAAAGTCTCACCTCTATCATCCACCACCTCATTGCCATTAGATCACATTTATGACCTCCCTCGGTCAACAAGACAATACTTGCTTACACTTGAGTGGATGAATTGTGTTGTTTAAGACCTCCTCTTGATTTTATCAGGTTGAGGGGAGAACTGTGAAAGCTCAGATATGGGACACAGCAGGACAGGAGCGATATAGAGCAATTACTAGTGCCTACTATAGAGGCGCCCTTGGAGCTTTACTTGTCTATGATGTAACCAAACCAACAACATTTGAGAATGTAAGCAGGTGGCTGAAGGAATTGAGAGACCATGCTGACGCAAACATTGTGATCATGATGATCGGGAACAAGACTGATCTGAAGCATCTACGTGCAGTTGCCACTGAAGATGCCCAGGGTTATGCCGAAAGGGAAGGCCTTTCATTCATTGAAACGTCTGCTCTTGAAGCAATCAACGTTGAGAAGGCTTTCCAGACAATTCTGGCAGAGATATACCGGATTATTAGTAAGAAGTCTCTCTCATCAGGCGAGCCAACACCTGCAAGCGTCAAAGAAGGGAAGACTATTGCAGTCACAGGAGGATCAGAGGTCAATACAAAGAAGACTTGCTGTTCTTCAACCTGAGGTTGATCAAAATCAGTTTGTCTTTTCATATTCCTTTCTGTCGTGGGTTATTATTTTCAACTTATTTTTGTTTATTCCTATGTCGAACTATAATTTATTTGTTCGTTGCCCGGGTTTTTCCTGTAAGGGCATATTTATTGTAGAAATACTTAACAGGTCACACCCAAAATGATCATTTTCTACCTATTTACAGGAAGCTTGCATTCGATATTTCGAACTATTGCTATTAGGAACCGTAGCAAGACGTTCTTTGAGGGAGTCATGGAGTATAGGCAAGGCTATGTCTATACTCTGGCTCCGTAGTCACGACAATGATTTTTTGGGTGTGTACATTGAAACGAAAAATAGTTTGCAGTATTCGACCTTTTTTAAGAATTGGAAGCATCGTGCAAGAGGTTTATGGCTCAAGTAGTTCTTGTATTCAACCATTTTCCCCAAATGTTTTGCTTTTAAAAGAAAATTAAAACGGTACAACAAATTATTGAATTGATCTGAGATGTAGTTGTTAGGTCGGTGCCATGTACGTTAGGTTAATAATTTTCCTCTTCCTATGGAACTCCCTCTTGGAACATTTCTAGAAACTCGAGTCTTGTTTCCTCTTCTTCCGGCAGCATTTCTCCTTTGAGCGGCATTTCCTCCTCTCGTTTGTTGTTTTATCTTTTGCAAACAAGAGAAAATAACGCCATACACAACCCTTTTTAGCCTCTATTTAAACCTTGACAGTTTTCGTTTAATTTATTCAATTCGTTGGTAAAAATAAAGAGGTAAGCGTGCAAAAGCTAAAAAAATTGAAAATCAACACCCTGCTTTCACCCTTCTTCATTCTTCCGTATATCAGGGCTGGCCGTGAGGGTAGGCGTGGTGCCACTGCACAAGGCACTCATACTTTTCCCCCTTTCCATAGAGCAAAAGATGGAACATGAAAAAACGAAATGGCATCAAACGGGCCTTCAGCGTTTTCTTCCTAAAATTTGCAGCTTCTATGAATTTTATTTCAAAAAGTTTTAACGAAACACTCCAATACCGTTCATTTTTAACGAAAAACCATATTTTTACTTTTCCCTGGTATTATTCACTACACCTTTATTTGTCATTTTTCATTCAAACTAAAGTTTTTTTTTGAACGTTTTGGGAATTTTAACGATTCCTTTTTTTGGGAGTTTTAATGATATAATCCCGATATTGTTCACTTTTAACGAAAAATCATATTTTTACCTTTCCCTAATACTATTCATTACACCTTTATTTGTCATTTTTCATTAAAACTAAAGTTTTTTTAGAATTTTCGTTCGTTTTCCTTTCTTTTTACTCAATATGTTGGACCGGAATCAGGTTCATTAATTTTTTATCAGGTTTGGATTCACTTGAGTTCAACAGTTTTCGTAATCCTGCAAATTTGTTCTTTCAATCGTGTTGGACGGCAATGCCGAAACATCTAAGAGGCCTAATTCCATTTTTCCCATAGGCAAGTCTTCAAGTAGGCAATATTTTACAAGTTTATGAAAGATCCACAGACAATTCACTCAACACAGTTCCACAATTCTACGATTTTATAACAGATTTCTTTCGAGGAACGTAATGGCTAACCGCAACAATTGCTGTTCTGCTGAATTGGCTGGCTCCTCATTTCAACAGTTCCGCTCGACTTGTTACCAGTTGGTTGGCTTCCCATTCTGCAAAATTTTAAAGGAAAACAATTACGAAGACACGAGATTGCTATCCATCGACAAGAATAAACAGTAACAACAAAAAAACAACTGCAGTTTAGTAAGATCAATTTAGGGACGTCTATAACAAGAAAGTCTTAAGCAAGTGATTAGAGCATGAAAGAGTTGATTAGTGGTTTTACTTTTTCTTTATCTCGGCAGACATGGTTAAGAAAGCCTGCTCAACATTGATCGAGTCTTTAGCACTTGTCTCGAGGAAAGGAATCCCAAGCTCATCAGCAAAAGCCTACGGTGCATCAGTACAAGAAACAAAAATTACGCCACAGCAAGCAGTTATTAACAAATCATTGCTATTTACAGACAGCTTAATCGACAAAGATTGTATGTTCATTAATGGAAATCACTTTCTCCAACTCAACATTTTACGTGAATCATCCTGAAAGTCATAAGGGGCATTTGACCATAAATGTCTTCCCAGAAGCTCCAATCTGTTACACCCGCTCTAATAATGATAAGCACTCAGAGGTACACTTATTATTTTCAAAGAAGAATTTATATTATAGCATTATAATACGCAATAAACATAACCAGACTTGTAACCAGACGTGGGTGAATAAACATAACCGGAATATGGATTTTTTTCCCCTAATCTGGCAGTTGAGAACTGAAGCAAAAAAACAAACGTCAAATGTCGAATGAATATCAATCCCACAGAAAAGGCAACAAATGAGACACACGCACACACACACACGTTATTTACAATGAAGCATATTGCAAAGCATGAATCAGACTTGAGATCTGAAGCAACAAATTAGCAACAGCATATAGATATATAAGGTAACACAGTACACGCCTACAGTTTAACAGTTCTATGGAACGAGTGATGCTTTTAGGGGACTGAGCATATCAATTGCCCAAAAGTGTGTCGTGATGAAAATCAGCTTTAAAGTAAATTGTTTAATTGTTCAGGCAACCAAACTACAATCTTTACCTTGGCAGTTTGTGTATCGACAACCTTGTTCTCAACTAAATCACATTTATTACCAACTAGAAGCTTGCACACACTGTCACTTGCATATCTGTCAATCTCATTCAGCCACTGCTTCACGTTATTGAAGCTCTCCATCTCAGTAACATCATACACAATCTGTAGCAGTTCCAAAAGAATTAAGACTTCATTTACAATAAAGAGTTAAACCACACGTTACATTATTGTGTAAAATCGAAAAGTTATGCACCGTTAATGTTGCAGAATAGCTTTTAAAAAGTCACTTTCATTAACTATTGACTTCAACATAGAAAATAAAGAAAGATAGTTAAGGTAATATTTCGCCCTTTGATTTAAAGAAAAGAAAATATATACAAAGAGGTAGTAATAATCTACATCAACATTTATCTCAGGTAACTTCATCATGCAAGTTTGATTGATTGCAGCAAATGACTGATCCGGCAGGTCCTTCACAAGGTCCATGCTATTTCACTAAACCAAGTGGTCATGCAACAACACAATAGAGAAACCAAAAACGAAAGACTGAAAACTTTAAATAGGTTTTCTTTTCTAGTTTTGGTTTTCATTTTGCTAGGCATTCCATGTGCAATTCTCCCACCTTCCTCCCACTACACTCCCTCCATGTTCTTGATTCCTCCCTCCTTCCATCGACTCTCTCTATCTCCAATGAAAATTGAAAAAAAATGGAAATTAAAAACTAAAATGAAAAGGTTATCGAACGGGCCCTTAAGCTCAGAATAATAGTACTCTTAACATTCCACAGGGATAACTGTTATATTTTATGATGAACAAAACAACTGCAGTTACATTTGTTTTACATCATGAATGATTGCATAAGAAATCAGTAACTTGTAAGTCAAAAGCCAGCGACAAAATCATGTGCATCCATCCCAGTTAAGGGTATTGACTAATACTTCCAGTCCATGGGTCCCAAGATCTATTCTTACAATTAACTTTCCCCAACTCCGGTAACCCCCAACCCAAGGAACAAAAAAAAAAAATACTAAAAGCAAGCAAGCATTCTTACAATTATCCCATGTGCTCCTCGGTAGTAACTGCTTGTTATAGTCCTGAATCGCTCCTGTCCAGCAGTATCCCACTAGGTGACAGAAAAGCAGAATATGTTAACTTCCAACCAAATGTTGATCAATCAAGAAGCAAGAGAAATGGAACAGCCTATTTAGTTTTCCATGACGCATCACACCTAACATTTCCAATATATCCCCGCTGTCAACTTTGATATTTCTACTGATCTGCCTGCGTTAGACTTGATAAACTTAAAGATGTTTAAATTAGACATAGACTTAGTTAGAACTATCCTCTTATATGACACAGACATACAATTTGTAGTTGTTTTGGAACTAAAGTTCTGTTAAGCTTAAAGTTTTCATCATAAACGGAATGCAAATAGCCAACTCATAACGTGCATTTACATCAGAAGATTATCAAATTTCGGAGAACAGTTTTTACCAAAAACCCAATATACATACATAAATCAGATACTGCCAATTGATTCAAAACCCGTAATAGGCCCATACCTATACTTTTGATTTTTGACAAACAAACATGAAGACTCACTGGCCCCAACAAGTAATTGCATTTAATAGAATAAAAAAAAAGGAAAGCAACCGCTACTCACAATCTGCAGCTTGACTGTCTTGCCATCCAGCTCCACTGTTCTGATTTTCTGAAAATTATAAAACAAAATATCAACAAATAAGCCATAAATAACAAAGTAAATATACAAATAATGAGTACATGTGCACCAAAGACAGATGCTCTTAGTTCGAAGATGCAATTATTAGTCAAAGGCTCAGAACAAAAAGAGTGGAGGAAGACCTAGAAATACTTAAAAAGAGACTTTAAGAATAGAAATGGAATACTTGGAGCAAACAGAATACTTGGCGCAAAACCGAGTGCAATGACACACACACATATATATATCAGATGCATATACTCACAAAATCAACTCCAATGGTGCTTATGTAGCTGTCAACATAGGAATCATCCTGATAAAAGAAATACGAAAGGCATTAATTAGAGCAGCAATTACAGAATAATTAACCTCAAAACCCTAAAATTTATTTCCAAATTAGCACAAACAATTTTCCAAAAAAGGTAGAAAAGAAAAAGTGTAAAGGAAATGAACTCACAGCGAATCTGAGAAGCAAGCAAGATTTTCCAACGGACGAGTCCCCAATTAGCAGAAGCTTGAACAAATAATCGCTAAATAAAAACCCAAAACAACAGAAGAAAACTCAAAATCCGTAAGATAATCGAGGCACGTGATAAAAAAAAATTGAAAGAAAGGGAGGGAAAATTAGGGGAAGGGGAAGTTTGGTGAGAAGAAAAATGGCTTACTATTCGTTGCTCATGATTGAGCTGCAAATTGAAATCGAAAAATGTTGGGGCAAGTTTCCTTTCGGGGTTTTAAAGACACGAAGAAAGAAGAGGAGTTTTGTCTCAGTCTTTTGCTCTACTTCCTTCCCCTCCTCACTTCCTTCCCCTCCTCACTCGTCAAGGGTTTCAGACAACGTTTTGGAACGGCGGCCCAACGACGAAGTTCATGATTTTAACTTTTGACTTTTTGTCCAAAATGTTTTTCCGGATTAACATACCTTATTACTTTAAATCCGGAGTTTTAAAATTAATATGAGTGGTTGAGATATTGTTCACTTTTAATTATTCTGATCATTCCGCAACAAATATCTGTTAAATTGAAGAAACCACTAGTTCAATGTAAGAGGTTGATTTAATTACGAGCTGGTGATCGAGTGATAAAAGGTAGATTACGAGACTTCCTTAAAACTAAAAACTGAAGGTTTCGGGTTCAAAACTTGTTGCTGGTGTGGAAGCCAAACTTGTGGCTGGGAGAGACTGAAATGCCTCTGTGAGTCTTTTCGACCCTTGTAAGAAGTGAATAACCGTGACTTACCACCAGTTGTCATCCTTTTGAAAAAAAAAAATGTAAGGGGTTGATTTGACAAAAGCACTTCAATTTAAGAGAAATTTGACCGAAATAATTGTCGGTAGACAATTTCAAAAATCATTTATATCGATTTTAAACTAAAGTACAAAGTTATGGTAATCTCTAAAGCTATTTTAAATAGCAATCATTCAATTTTTTCTTTCTGTTTTTTCTTAAAGACAATTTTTCTAACTTTTGATAAATAACATTTTGAGATTCGTCTCGGGCATAAAAAAACTCAGGACCCGCTATGTTCCTCACATGAATACAGAGCCTTCGAAATCAACGAAATACGGAGCCATGAAAAGCACTCGTATTTGAACGATGACAATTATTTCTTGACTCTTTGATGTTCAATGATTGCACTTAAAGCCACAGAGAAAAGCCTGACTCTTGAGTTGTATGTGTTTGTTGATTGACTGTAGATGTGCCAAAGAATTGTAAATTTAGTGAAATTGATGATGGTAATGAAACTTACACCACAAGTTAACTAACTTATAATCAAATAATTGTGCCATGAGCGGGGCAATGACTCGTGCTTGATTATTTTCTATGCGTTGCTTGCTAGAGATTTTAATATCATCTTAGTGAATACCGAAATAATATTTGAAATTAAATCGAAAGTGATTTTATTCAGTTGACATGGTTCATACAAGCTTAGAGACTAAGAAAGGAAAAGAAGTTGAAATAGCTTATAAACGTACATATGTGGCAAAAGAAAGCCTAAATGATCACTAAAAGAGCTAAGAACTAGTATCGCTTCCTTGCAAATACATCTTATAGCTCAAGTTGATATCAAAAGTTTTTGGTTGAAAAGTTGAATCCTTAGAACATCTCCAAAGAAGATGTCAAATTGTCCAAATCAGCAATAACGGTAATAAAGGACAACATTAATGTTTTACAATCGAGAAGCCAAATCTGATGTGGCATGACATGTATTGACATATTTCCCCCTTACTGCCAAATTTGACAGCACCTTCAGATTTTTTTAGTTAATTATTAAATGTTTTTTTATTGGTTTAAAGCATTATCCTTTTGTTTCTTTTCATTCCCAATGCAAAGAAAATACATATGAATTATCATTTTATGTTTAAAATTTGACATATCGGTTGGAGAGCAAAAAATTTTTAAAATGCCAAAGTGCCACATAAGCCTTTAAATTTAAGTTTTAAGTTTAAAATTTGACATCTCATTTGGAGATGGTCTTACCTTATGCGGTTCTTCTCCCTTTTATAGAGTTCAATCAACTTGATCTTATTCTAAAAGCCACTAGCAGAGAATTGCGGTTCTTCTCTTAATAAGTGCATATTAATATTACATAATTACTGTTTTGTCCTCCATATGTAAATATTGTGTATCAAAAGTGAGGGTAAAATTGAAAAAATAAGTATAAAAAAAGAGGATAAAAGAGGAAAAATAGGGACATGATTATCAATTTGTCAAAAGGTACAAAATTACTATTTTACCCTCCTTTTTTCAATAGTGTGTATCAAAAGTGATGGCAAAATAGGAAAAGAAAGGAGAAAAAAGTTGACACGGAAGGTTTTCTTAAAAATATTACTAGCGCACACACAGTGTGTGAGAAATTTTTTTATTTTTGTTTTTGAAATAGAAGAAGAGAGGAAGAGAGTGATAGAGAATGTGGGAGTGGGAAGTGCTTTTTTTTTTTTTTTTTTTTTTTTATATTTTAATTTTAATTTTAATTTTTTTAAATAGAGATATGTTAGGATTACATATAGGCAACGCTTTGAAGAAAAAAAAAATTTGGTTGTGTGAAATTACATTTATGCCCCATATTTTTTATTCATGTTATGTTTTAATTAGAGAGTTAAACTGATAATTTCGTAGAATTTTAATTGACAATTAGTGTTTTATTAATTAATAGAGAGTATTATAGATTTGATTGAGTCTCTGAACGTGGTGACTGACTGATGTCTCCAAATAAATCAAGGCCCAATAACATTTTTGAATGAGAAATGATATTGGCCCATAATAACGGCCCAATGACTATTTTCTGTCCAAATAGGCACACATGCTGGCAAAGTATGGCTTGATGAGTTGATGGTGGCACAAAGATCTGATTTGGTTCGAGGAGATTTTCGATTTAATTGGCGATCTCTATTTAAACGACGATCAAATTATATAATTATTGTGAGACCCTTTTTTTTTCTTTTGTTTGAGTTGACATTTCCCATAACTTGTTTGTCGAGGCTCACTTTAAAATACATCGTACGCTATATATCAAAGTGTGCTTTAAAAATAAGAAAACTTTAACTAAGCTTATTTTAACAAAAAAAAATCATGTTATAACTTTATTAAATGAAAAAAACTTAATTGTAAATAAAAACTCTTAAATTTTTATAAAAATAACAAAAGAACTTAAATCTTAATAAAAAAGATATAATTTTAATATTAAATTAAAAAAAATTGACGTGCGGGACCCGAACGTCCTCACATGCTTTTTATGAAACTTAATGGTACTACACTATTTATGAAGCTTAAAGGTACTACACTATTTATGAAGCTTAAAGGTACTACACAGTTTATGAAACTTAACGGTACTACACAGTTTATGAAACTTAATGGGACTATACTTTTATGAAACTTAACGATACTACACTGTTTATGAAATTAAATGGTACTATTTTTTAAAGTTAACGGTACTACACTGGTTATAAAACTTAACGGTACTACATTATTTATAAAACTTAACGGTACTACATTGTTTATGAAACTCTACATTGTTTATGAAACTTAATGGTTTTGTGTGTGTATATATATGTACATAATTTATTTTGCCATAAGTAGGTACAAGTGAAATTTGCATATATGACTTTTATATATATTATTTATTGTATACATGAAAATACATCTTAAGAGATCATAGTACCAAACATATGTTTGTGTTATCTTGCTTTGTAAAAGGCCTAAAAATGAGTGTCATAGTTGTTACAATTAGCTAATTCATACATAATATATTATGTATGTGTATTTTCATGTACTTTTTATTATTTAGTTATATTAGGAGAAGGAGGTTGAGGGACGTGCACTAGGCATACATGTTTATATTTTACGGTTTTTTTTTTTTTTTGTCCTTATCATTAATTAAAAAATTGTTGCAACAAAAAGATAAACAATAGAATGTAAACATAAACTTTTCTACGTCAATGACTTTGATGTGAAGATCAAATGGGAAAACGGTTAGGATGTGGAGATCCTTATGATCCTCACAAAATGTATCCAGAGAGGATCCTCTTCTTAGTGAGAGCCGCTTAGGGGATCTCCACAAAATAGATCCAGAGATAATCCTCTTTTAGTAAAAGCATATTAGGAGATCCCAACACAATGAATCTAGAGAGGATCCTCTTTCGAGTGACAGCAGCTTAGGCACATGGGTTTGATACCCATGTATTCTCCTCTTTGAAACCGGAGGCTACTTATCTAGAAATCGCTAGTATTTCTTGCCCTGAACGATAATCCAACCCTTTGTGCGTTACTATTAAAATGCAAAGTTATTAGACGCGCGCTGGGCATCTGTTTATATTTTATATTATTATTATTAAATAAAGTTATTAGATGTTTTTTGATTAAAATGTAAAGTTTTGAAACTCTTATTATTATTATTTTTAAAAGTAATTAGCTGCAAAATAAAATAGTTGAGTGTTTGATAAACTGTATTTTAAAAATGGTGTGAATATAAAAAGCAATGTCTAAAAGAATAAATAATATCATTGTTTAAAATTAAGGAGTTTATTGCAAGAATTAAAAATATTTTAAAAGTTCAACTCCAATTTTCATCAATTTTTTTTTTTAAAACAACCTACATGCTGTTTTTAAAGTTATTGTTTAGAGGCTATTGTTTTTAAAATCAACAATATATTTTATTTTTACCAAATATTTTTTTACTGCTTAACTTTAACATGAAGCAGTTTTTGTATAAAAAAAATATCAAATTGCGCCTTAATTGTTCAAAACATTCATGAATATCCTACTTCTCCAAAAAATAGTCAATGGCAAAATGTAATGCCTGAAGTTGACACAAGATAATGATTCATGATATGAAAATTTCTCTCACAACAAGAGCAATTGTATTGAGCAAATTCAAAAACACGTGATGCTTCAATTCAATAATATAATTACATAAAATACTTATACATAACATGATATTATTCAATCGAGACGTTACAGTAAACCAAATTTTTTTACTTTTTTGGGTCAAAGTGAATCAAATCTTTCTTCTATTCAAAAACCGTGGACAGCACGCACAGAATCGAAGGAAAAGACGAGCCTAATCTCAAAACTTGCCACGTGGCCCGTCTAGAGTCCGAGTCCCCAAAACCCTAACTTACGCCTCACCTTCTTCTTCTCAGCTGCTTGCTACCTTCTCTCCCTCCCTCCCTCTTCTGCTAATATCACGTCGTTTTCTTCTCAGAGGAAGAAGGAAACCCTAATCTCCCTCCTGGCTTTTCTTCAAGCTCGAGCAAGCGCGCGCAAACTAACCTATAATTCCCTTCCCTTTTCAATCTTGAACCGCAGGTATATTTCTCACTGCCCATTTTTTCTAATTTTTTCAGTTCCAAATATTTGTTGATATGATTTGTACTAGAGTTTATCGATCTATGCATTGTGTAACTGAATAGTAAAGATTTGTTCTTTACCAATTGCTCATGTCGATTTAACTTGCTGATTAGCTTGAATAGGAGTTAAGTGAAGTTTTTTATTTATTTATATTTTCTAATTTTTAAAATTTGGGAAGTGTTGAGTTTCAATAAGTAATTGCCACAATTTTTTATTAAATTTGCCATTTTAGTTTTCAGTATCTACTCATTAGATGAAATTTGGTTATCTCTGATTCATCGACGTGGTTAATGTATGTGTCTGTGTAAATAGCACTATCCTATATATATATATAGAACTTTAATGTAAAGCTTCCGATACTGTTCATTTTAACGAAAAACTATATTTTTACACTAAAAGATCAATCATGTTACTATTCACTTTACCCATTATTTTGTTCTTATCGTTAAAACTCAAAGTTTTCAGCCATTTTCATTAGTTTTCTTTATATTTATATGGTGGTAATCACAGGTTTCTATCTTAACTTAAATTCACCTTCAAATTATATGAATTTGGATAATTTACGTACTTTTTGTTTGTGATATGATGCCTTCAAAGAGCTGGTTTGGTTATGTAAGGCATTTTTAAAATTTTTTTATTTTTAACAGTTTCTGTAAGATTACTGAAATGGCGGCTGAAGGTGGTGGGAAGAGCTTTGCCAGGAGAGATCACCTTCTCGAGATTGAAACAAAGGTTCGAAGCTGGTGGGAAGAGAAGGACGTTTTCAGGGCTGAATCCTGTGAAAAGCTCCCTGAACCTGGGGAGAAGTTCTTTGGAAACTTCCCGTTTCCTTACATGAATGGCTTTTTGCATCTTGGACATGCATTCTCACTCTCCAAGCTAGAGTTTGCAGCAGCTTACCATAGGTTAAGAGGTGCCAATGTGCTTTTGCCTTTTGGTTTTCACTGCACTGGCATGCCTATTAAAGCGTCTGCTGATAAACTTGCGAGAGAGATTGAACTATTTGGCAACCCGCCGGTTTTTCCAAAAGAAGTAGAACAGGGGAGTCAGGAAGTGGAAGCAGAAGATGCAAATAATGGAGCACCTCCCGACAAGTTCAAGGGAAAGAAGTCGAAGGCTGCATCAAAATCAGGTGGACAAGTATACCAATGGGAAATCATGCGTAGTTTTGGCCTCTCAGATAGCGAGATATCCAAATTCCAAGATCCATACAATTGGTTGACATTCTTCCCTCCATTGGCAGTGGAAGACCTCAAGGCTTTTGGATTGGGATGTGACTGGAGACGGTCATTTATTACTACAGACATGAACCCATTTTTTGATGCCTTTGTGAGGTGGCAGATGAGGAAACTAAAATCTATGGGCAAGATTGTGAAAGACGTCCGTTATGCAATTTACTCTCCACTGGATGGGCAGCCCTGTGCAGATCATGACAGGGCAAGTGGCGAAGGAGTTCAGCCCCAGGAATACACCCTCATCAAAATGGAGGTGGTGGCACCTTTTCCATCTAAACTGAAAGTGTTGGAGGGAAGGAAAGTGTTCCTTGCTGCAGCGACACTTAGACCTGAGACCATGTATGGACAGACAAATGCATGGGTATTGCCTGATGGGAAATATGGAGCCTTCGAAATCAACGAAACAGAGGTATTTATTGTAACGCAAAGAGCAGCACTTAATCTTGCCTATCAGAAGTATTCTAGGGTTCCAGAGAAACCTACTTGCTTAGTGGAGCTCACGGGTCATGATTTGATTGGCCTTCCATTGAAGTCACCACGCACAATCAATCAGATCATTTACACTCTTCCTATGTTGACTGTCCTGACAGACAAAGGTACTGGGATTGTGACCAGTGTGCCTGCTGATTCTCCTGATGATTATATGGCCTTGCATGATTTAAAAGCAAAACCTGCTCTTAGAGCAAAATATGGCGTGAAGGATGAGTGGGTCATGCCCTTTGAGATTATTCCAATTATCAATATTCCTGATTTCGGTAATAAGGCTGCAGAAAAGGTCTGTGCAGATCTAAAAATCAAGAGCCAGAATGAGAAAGAGAAGCTAGCAGAAGCCAAGAGGCTGACATACCTGAAAGGATTCACTGAAGGAACACTTATCGTGGGTGAATTTGAAGGAAGGAAGGTCCAGGAGGCGAAACCGTTGATAAGGAGCAAGCTCATAGAGTCAAATGAGGCAATTGTATATAGTGAACCTGAGAAGCGGGTGGTGTCACGATCAGGTGATGAGTGTGTTGTGGCTCTCACAGATCAATGGTACATCACATATGGGGAACCTGAATGGAAAAAACTGGCGGAGGAGTGCTTGTCCAGCATGAATTTGTATCATGACGAGACAAAACATGGATTTGAACACACATTGGATTGGTTGAATCAGTGGGCTTGTTCACGATCTTTTGGGCTTGGGACTCGTATTCCCTGGGATGAAGAGTTCTTAGTTGAGTCGTTGTCTGATTCAACTATTTACATGGCTTATTACACTATCGCTCACTTTTTACACAATGGAGACATGTATGGTCCCAGCAAATCTGCAATTCAACCTGAACAAATGACTGATGAGGTCTGGGAGTATATTTTCTGTGATGGCCCATATCCTGAATCATCTAACATATCGTCATCCATCCTTAATAAGATGAAGCAGGAGTTTGAGTATTGGTATCCTTTTGATCTTCGAGTGTCTGGCAAGGATCTAATCCAAAATCATTTAACCTTTTGCATTTACAACCATGTGGCAATTATGCCCAAGAAGCACTGGCCTCGTGGCTTTAGATGCAATGGGCACATCATGCTAAATGCTGAGAAGATGTCTAAGTCCACAGGGAACTTTAGGACCATTCGCCAGGCAATTGAGGAATTTTCTGCTGATGCCACGCGATTCTCATTGGCTGATGCTGGAGATGGTGTTGATGATGCAAATTTCGTATTTGAGACTGCAAATGCTGCTATACTAAAGCTAACTAAAGAGATTGCATGGATGGAAGAAGTTTTAGCCGCAGAATCCTCTTTGAGAATAGGTCCTCCTTCTACTTATGCTGACAGGGTCTTTCTGAATGAGATAAATATTGCTGTGAACAGGACTGAGCAGAATTACCGGGATTACATGTTCCGAGATGCACTCAAGACTGGGTTTTACGATCTTCAGGCTTCTAGGGATGAGTACAGGCTTTCATGTGGTTCTGGGGGCATGAACCGTGAATTGCTGTGGCATTTTATGGACGCACAGACACGTCTTATTACTCCAATCTGTCCGCACTATGCAGAATATGTCTGGAGGGAACTTTTGAAGAAGGAAGGGTTTGTGGTCAATGCAGGATGGCCTGTGTCTGATTCTCCAGATCTGACCCTCCATAATGCCAACAAGTATTTGCAACATTCCATTGTTGTAATGAGGAAGCTTCTTGAAAAGCAAACTTCAGGCTCAACGAAAGCCAATAAGAAGGGTCCTCCAGTTAAAGCATCGACAGAAACCAAAAGGTTGATTGGTTTAATATATGTAAATGAGCAATTCGATGGATGGAAGGCGGAGTGTTTGAGGATACTACAGAGTAACTTTGACAGTGATACTCGCACTTTTGCTCCAGACAAGGTAATTTTGGAGGCTTTGCAGAGTTGTTCAATTGGTCAGAGTAAAGATTTTAGACAAACCCAAAAGCTTTGTATGCCTTTCTTGAGGTTCAAGAAGGATGAGGCACTTACTCTTGGGCCCCATGCCTTAGACTTGAAGCTACCATTCGGAGAGATGGAGGTCCTTCAGGAGAACTTGGACTTAATTAAGAGACAAGTGAAGGTGGACACTAAGGGACAGGGACAAATCGAGCTTGAAGAAGTAGAAGTTCTGTCTGGTACCGATCCCGATGCTCTTGCTAAAGCTGGTTCACTTGCTAAATTAATAGAGCAGAATCCGCCATCCCCTGGAAGCCCAACTGCCATCTTCTTGACCCGGTAATTATAAACCATTTGATACATATGTGCAATTTACACAAAGCATTTACACACAGAGACTTCCGGTCAGGTTTTTTCAACTCAACAAAGGACTTTCAAGTTTCAACTGTTCATAATTTAATTCGACATCTGCATATTACATAAGCACACAAACACACATTGACAACCAAATTGTACTTTATTTTTTCAGTTATAATTTTGCAATCACTCTCTTGTGCTGCATTTATTTGCTGGTGGATGGAGGAAAATTACTTTATATATGATAAACCCTCTACTAGAGATGAGGATTTAATTTTTCCATACGCCTCCTTGTAATGTCATAAACCAGATTGGAAGAACCAATAAAAGAAAACCTGTTTACAGATCTTTGTTGTGCCACATTGTGTGCTATCTGGAGGCAATTTTGATTCGGGGTTTCAGGCATGTTAGCTGTCACGGTGGTGTAGATATGTTTGATTAACTTTTTTAGCAGAAATTTGTAATGTGTCACATCATGTTGCACTGGTATAGATATGTTATTAGTGAAAATAAGTCTTGTTCTGTTGGTCATCATTTGTTAGGTGTGTCTGAATGAGTTTGTGTTTGAAGTATAATGTAAATTTTGGTAGTAGTTCGATTTTACGTTGTGCAATTTTCAACTGGAGTCTGGAGGCAATTGTTTGTTTTACTGGGTTTTGAGACTAATATCCTTGGTGTTATTCATTAGCATGCAATATGCATACTTGGTTTCTTCATTGCAATATTTTTGTTGATTACGATCAAACCACTCTTATTTTTGCTGATATTGATAGTAAAGGCGTTGTGCTATACTACATCTGATTTTTGTATTCTGATCTACGGCGTTATCTCATTTCTGTTTCTTCTCTCCATAGGTCATAACTCCGCTCTCAAACACTGGCAACGGAAAATTTAGCCGGCTTGGAAGATGATACTTTTGCTTGACAAGGAACTAGAGTGATTGCAGAAAGGCCCTCCGCCGTCATAGTATATCTGGAATTTTAAGTTACATGCTGAAGATAACACTTATCGGACTTCTCCAATGATGAACTGGGTGAGGTTTTCTGAGTGTGACGTCTCGTATTTGAATTTTTGAATATCAGATTTTAGTTGTGTTTAAGATTTTGAAATGTTTGATTGTGTTCTGTTTCAGCATATTGTAGATTTACTTTATATCTTCAACAGATGGATACAACTTTTGCTTTAAAATTCTTTTTAGCCGACGTCACTTAGTGGGAAAAGGCTTTGTTGTTGTACTGTATCAGTTTAATCGTTGCGTCTTGTCTAGTATATACTAATTATACACTGAATCTGATCCAAGCTGGTTTTGCAAACTTAGAACGAGCCGTGTCATAACCGGTGAATCACAACTCTCATGTTCTTCGTCATCCTACACTTGTTTTAGTTCTGGCAATATGAGCCGGGGCATCTACTTTACGATTGAATTCGATACTAATTTATTCTGTCACTACTTAGTGTAAATATATTATTATATTAAAATAAATGAAAAAATTAATGGGATACCAAATTACCAATGATAAGGGCTCTCTAAATTATATAAGGATGCCCATAAAGTCGGAAAATAAACATAAAGAAAGAAATAAACCTTTAAATGGATGGAATCGAATTGAGACAATATGAGAAAACAGTATGAAACATGAATTACCTAAAACTCTCAACTTTTTGGCGTGATTTCAAATTAGTCTCAACATTTTCGAACATTTCAAAAGAATATAAACGTATAGGAAATATCACTTCCATTAAGTCTTAAGCTAGAAGAACCGTTAAGTACTTAGGTGGCACTTATATTTTTTTTAATAATGCGGACAAATCTCATAATTTGCGTAAACACGTGGATTCCCTACCATCAATTAAATAGGTCCTGATGGAGGCCAAACCTCAAAACACTCTTCTGAAACCCTAACCTCTTAAAACTCTCTTCTGAAACCCTAACCTCTTACCGTCTGAAGTGCACTTAGGTTGCAGACTCAAACAACAATCGTGGTGACACGGCTTGGAGATTGCTATTTGAAATTGTTTTAGAAGGGAAGGGCATGATGGCAACATAACATTAGACTAAAATTGACTAACATAAAAACTGATGATTAATTGATAAAAAAAAAAACCTCTTTCGTTTTTCTGTAGTAATATTATACAATAGAAGAAAAAAAAAATCTGATTATTTAAAAAAACAGAAAAACAAGAAAAATTTAGCAGAAGCATGAGCGAGGCTTTCAGTCGCGAGGCTGTCGGCGAAACTTTTACATTTGAGGATTGTTCCAACTGCAGAGGTGGAAGAAGGAGAAGGAAATGTTTCAGATCACCGTACTTGCGGATTTGAGATTTGGAATGTTTGAAAATGTTGAGATTAATTTGGAATCCCGTCAGGAGATTGGAGAGTTTTAGATACTTAATTCGAAAAAAAAAAAAAAAAAAAAGAACAAAACACATGAATTATTTACTCAGGGCAAAGGGGCCTGTCGGAAGCATCCCTGTGACTAGGAATGTTGAAGTGCCTCAACCTCCCTACTTGTTTTTTCATGTACCCTTCGCAAAGGAAAGCCTTGGAGAACTTGTCTTCCACATCCCTATTCACATCATGCACAAACACATCAGTCTCTCCCTCCACTTTGTTCCTGGCCATCATCCCAGCCGTGTAGATGGCACTCATCCTCCCCGGTGCTCCATCGTGATACCCTGTGGGTGCATCCACCATGATCAAATCCCATTTGATCTCATACACTTCACTGGGCAACCCCTTGAGTGCCAGCTGGCACATGCTATACCTAGGATCACCAACTGCACTGCACTCAGGCCCCTTCCCAACTCCCAGGAGATCGTTAGCCTCGTTCACTTTGCTATCATATGTGACATGGTACGATTCCAATGTGGGGAAACGGCGCTGGATTTGCTTGATCCACGACTCGTCTTCTTCGAGGAAAATGGTGCGTCCGCCGTGGTTGAGGGAAGTCCACATGAGGCTGTCGTGGCCTAGGCCGAAGACGAGGAAGTTGCATGGAGATTTCTTGTCCAAGACCTTTGATGTGACGGAGATTTCTTTTAGGGTTTGTTGTGGGGTGATGGTGGAGGTTGTGTAGTGGATCAGGGCTTTGGCTAGGGAGGTCGGGATCTTGTTGCAAGTCATTGTGGAGTCACAACTTGTTGATTTTTCGTGATCGTCTTCCGATTCTTTCACCGGAATGGTGGATTTTTCATCGGACGAAGCTCGTGATGAATCAAAACTTGACCTGAGGACAAAGATGACAACAAAAGCGAGGAAAACTCCAAGGATGAGGAGCTTAACATTGAGAGTTGGATGGGTTTTGGTTCTCATGTTTTGGCTGCAGGTTATATTTGTTTTTTTGTGTGTGTGTTCTTGATCAGCATGAGAGGTTGGAACCCTAAACCATATATATCTATATATACAGACACACACACACACATATGTATATATATGTAACGGTTTTGATTAATTTGGTAAGTGAGTTGGAGGAAGAAAGGGACTCAGTTGATGAGGAGGTGCTACGTTGTAGTACTAGCATTGGATGCTTAAACATGAAGGTAAGGAAGTTGGTTCGGATGCGTAATTGATGAAGACATAAGAGCTGCTAGGTTTAGGATTCTTGGTGAAGCAACGGGAACAAGTTAAGGTTGGTAGATCTACGAGTTCGATTGGTTGCAGGTCTCAATTGCTTGGCTATTTTTAAATCCGTCAGAGATTTGTTTAGTGCCTGCTTAATTTCCTCAGTTTTGATACAGCACTTTGTAACGTTATTAGGTTTTAGTTATGGAGGCGCTCCAATAAGGTACCATACACATGTAGGAGAGACTTTTCAGTGTTCGGAACACGAACACATACGTCTTATGTCATTATATAAGTGGAAATACTTGAAAATCTCTCCACAAGGTAGGATCCATTTTCTTAGTGCTTGCTTACCCTCTTAATCTTGGTGTAGCGTTATTCCGGTCTAGATTCGTGCCACATGTTTAACAAACTAACCATTATCAGTTCATGCATTTATTTTATTGTATTTTATTTTATTGAGAAAAAGGAAAGTAATAAAATCAATTAGTAAACTTACCATTTACTCTTTCTTTAATTTAACCCTCATTAAATTAATTGATTAGAATCATAAATTGGCAAATATATTTTTCTTATATAATGTTTTTGTTTATTGGATTTGTAACAAGCACATTAGTGGATCTCATGCCTCGTGGTTTTATTAAGTTTTTTCGACTTTATGGCTTATTTTAAGGCAATTATTGGCACCTTTTTAAATATAATTGATATCTCATGAAGATGCAGGTTTTTTTATTCAATCTCAAAGTGGTTAGTCCTTGATTTCTGGAGCTAAGCCTCTTGGACCTTCTAATGTGCGCTTGGCGGAAGCTACAACACTGCATCTTGGTCTTTCGCAAGCTATCAGGGCGGGGCATAAAAAGATTGTTATATTATCTAGACTAAGGGAGTAAGCTAAACCTCACAATGAGCTAGCAATAATGTAGTTCAAATTCGCATTTGTCAAGAATCGAACCTAATACCTATCACTTACAAATGAAGATGATTACCACTAAACCGTAGTACTAAATAGTATAGGATGACTCGAAAATCCTTATTAATTGGACCAATGGAGCTTGTTTCGTTCCCTAGAAGCTTAGAGTTTTGTTGAATGATATTATGTACTTTGCTCATAGTCTCTAAATGCGTAATTAGAGAAACAAGTTGAATATGTGGATTAGGGCAATTAACAAGAGCAATATGCTCGCCGTCTTGCAGCCAAGTTCGAATCTCTGTATTTAAGATAGTTTACAATATTGCCTAGTAAACAAAATAAGCTACGACAAACAAGCTGAAGACATCGGAGACTTTATCCTAAATTATGTGCACTTGTGTATTCCATGCCAAAAGCATCGCAAGAAAAGGGGAAAATAAGAAAAAGAAAAGAGCATTGTATTGTGAATGTGATGACAACCTTCTAATTAATCATATAACTTAACCTTTTACTTTACAAAGAATGTATTAGAGCTGATTGAGCAGATAGGGTTTCAGCTTCCACAGCTTGTCTCCAGCATCTCAACACCAACACGACGACCTTATCTCACCATCTGCCAACAAAACAGTATTCCGGTAAGTCAATGCCTGCAGATTTGATGGACTTCGGATACAAAACTTAACAATCATTCAGAATCAATTCTAGCATGTGATGATTAGTACTTGAGTTGATAGCCTACCTTCAACAATCACGTATGTATTTGGTGTGACATAATCAGAAGGAGCTCCGTGCGTCCCAGATTATCTTTCAGTGGTGAGATTTGTCAAGTTCCCGAAAGGAATACTTCTTCAGTATCAGAATTATGCCAATCTGAAGGAGCTCCGGCTTTTCAAAATTAAGGCAGTGCAAATCTCTCTTCCGTCATCACCTGCCGTTTCTTACATGCTGAAGTAGGGATTCTGTTTGTCCATTGTCACTGTTAGCTTTCTTGGCTTTGGTCTTGTCTAGACGAGCTTTGCGGACAGCATGTTGTATTTGTTTCTCATGCTCTTTGAGCATCTCCTCAAGGTTTCCTCCAGGGTGCATCAATGGTCCAGAGTAGTGAATCCGGTTCTTTTTGTTACCGTAACCCTGATGCCAAACAGGAAATGATTTAGTAATATTCATGTTAAATAATAAACAACTCACTAAACAAAGGTGTTAACTTAGGTTCAGAAGCAAGCAGTAGAGAGTTCCTATTACAAAAAAATTTCAAAATAAATTGTCATAATAACTTGAATATTGTTTTGCACGGAGTCAAATTATAAAATTAAATATGCAAAAGATGAAAATATGAAACTCCATTACCGTTGCATACTCCTTCCCAGATGGCTGTTCATCCTTCTTATGTGAAGACTTTGGTCTTTCCAGAAGATGGTGTGACCAATCATGTTTCACAGAGGACTCCCCGTTGTCTAAATGGTTATATCTGGCATTCTTACGCTCCTCTGGCCAGTGTGGATTCGCACTTTCTGCGATACCATCAAATCGTGAACCACTTCGAACTGAAGCTGAATTAGAATACCTCGACGACTGGGCTGCTCCACGATACATGTAAGATCCATTCTTAGAATGGCTAGATTGCAAAGATTCAAATGCACTTGGGCGCACTGACTGGCCAGAATGGGAGAAGGCATTTGATGCTGCTCCCTTGGGAGGCTCGATAGGAAAGCCAGAGCCACCATCCTCTTCAGGATTGTACTTCTCACTGATGCTTTTGGGGTTAGTCTGCCCTTGTCGCTTCAAGATTAGAAGATAAATACAACAAAAAGTTCAGAACCTAAATAAGTAATTCTTCACAAAAAAATTGAGTTTTGTAGTTAGAGGCACAAATAATATAATTATAAAAGTTCACGGCTAGGGTACCTGTATTGCATTGGCATCTGATGCTGGCACAGCCTTTGGTTCTTTGGAACTCCCTCCTTTACCACTAGCTGCTTTCCGCCTGGTTTAAAGATGAGAAAAATAATTTTCAAGCATGAGTAAACAAATAAACTGGTCATGACTTTAAAATCAAAATACACATACATATACACAAATGATAAATGTTGTCTTGTCATCAATTAGGCGGACTCTTATTTGAATGTGTGGTGCCATATTGACATCTTGGCAACATAACATGTGAAATATCTAGCAAGAGAACATTATTCTCTCTGCATATAGATACTCTTTAGTGGTATCAGTAAAGAAATTTCGTAATCGAATCTTGCATAACGAACTGAAAATTAGTTAATACGATTTGGAAATAGCTCACCTTCTAGCTTCCTCGTCTCGGAGCTTGGCATCAAACTCCTTACTCGGTGGGTACTTAGGCAAACTTGATGGATCACAGGGAAGAGGCAAAGATGTGAAGAACTGGGAAACGAAAATAATTAAAAATATATCAGAGGTAAGATCTAATTTACAAAATTGTTTCAAATTAACAAGATCACAAAATTCAATGGAAATAGACAGCATGGTTTCAAAAAGCAAAGAAAACCCTTGATTACCTCACTCTGAAGGGCAGAAGAAGCTGTTCCCCGACCTTCAGGTTCTACAGCTAGAAGAACCTCTAACAGGGCCAATGCAGATCGAGGGAAGTCCTTGTATGTCTCAGCAACACATCGCTTGTATGGATGTGTAGGTTTAAAAATAGTTGCATGTGGCAATTTTGATCTCTTCCAGTATTCCTCAGAAGGTGAGCCACAAAGTTTAAATATCTTATGTAGTTGCTCCACCTGTAAATAATAAACGCTGAGATCTCATCACAGTCAAATAAGATGTCTGATAGTTCCACTGTTACAGTTGGTAGATTGAAGCATAAGGGATTAACCATACAATGTTGGTAGATTATAGCATAAGGGACTTACCATACAATGTTGGTAGATTAGAGCATAACGGATTTAACCATACAATGTACCATATATGTTTTAACCTACTAGACTATTTTTATAGAAAGTTTCCGTATGCTTTCATCCATCATCTGACATTCATTATAATCTGGTTACATAATACGTTTGTATCAGCGAAACATCAAGCTCGTGTTCTTGAACAACTACAGTTGCATCTGAGTAGTATAAACTTTAAACTCTTCATGCTTACATTCTAAGTTCCAGCACATATCTTTATCAATTAGTGGTGGGAAGAAACAAACAAAGAACAACACAGTTGTTGTGACCTAGTTCAGACCATTATAGCAAAACCAGTCATCAAACACATATTTTCCCCTCTCGTATCCATAACACATTCAAACACGATACTAAATTCTAAAAGGTTGCTGTTAGGATTTTAAGATGACTGAATTTCTAGAGTTTTTTCATACCTAATACACGCAAAGCAAGCAGACATAAAGATATATACACGTATACTTCTAGGTGTGGATAAGAAGCTGGGAAAATACCTCTGTTCTTCCTGGCATGATAGGCTTCCCAGCAAATAATTCTGCAAGAATACAACCAGCACTCCACAGATCCACGGCAACCCCATAATCTGTAGAGCCAAGCAGAAGTTCAGGTGGTCGGTACCACAAGGTTACTACCCGGCTTGTCAGAGGCTGCTTTTGACGGGGTCTGTAAAAGGTTGCTAGCCCAAAGTCAGCAATCTTTAGCTTGCCATGATAGTCAATCAAAAGATTTGATCCCTTGATATCACGGTGCAAGATACCATGACTGTGACAATGCTCAAGTCCACAAAGAAGCTGTTGCATGTAACATTTAATCTGCAACCCAGTGCACAAACAATATGTATCAACTACAAGAAAAGATGAGTCAAACATCTTGCTACTATGATAAATATAAGATCATGAAAATTAACACAACTACCATTAGATGCATGGATCATATTGCTAAAAACAGACCATTCAAGGGCAGTCTTGATAAGAAACAATATTTCTTCAAAAGCTAAACAATTTCTTTTTCCTCAGGGTTATGGTCTTTCTATTCGTTTTATATTACTGTTTCAGATATTCTCACTTCATGGATACACTAGAGTTGGCTTTGATGCGTTAGTTTTTAGTTAGCATGTTGTAGCACCTAAAAAGTGTAAAACAATTTCTTTACGGTTTCAATGAATAAGATCAGAAGGGGCAAAGACCTGTGCTTCAGTGAACTTGACTCCAGGTCGTGCTGCAATCCCTGCAAGATCATGCTCCATATACTCAAAGACCAGGTATAAGCTGCCCGAAACCTTTGATGTAATCAGACCTTCAAGCTTCATGACATTGGGGTGATCAAGCCTACGCAAAATAAGAATTTCTCTCGCCATAAAACGCACACTTTCCGGATCCATATTGGCAAATCGCACCTTCTTCAATGCAACTATTTTGTTTGAATCAAGATCACGGGCTCTGTACACACTGCTGTAAGTTCCTTGTCCAATCTGCATTATACACAGTAAAGAAAGAATTACAAAAAGAAAAGGGACTAAAATAAAAATGTCCTTAATGAGGACACCAACAAAAGAGAAGAGTACAAACAAGTTTCAAACGTCTTGGTTTCATGTGGTTCCCACAAACAAGGTATCAATAAAAAAGTGAGCATAGATGAGATCCATTAGTAGTTGCAGCTGAATAGCCCAGTCAGATGTACCTAACTTTCGTTAGTTTTTTAAAGTACGAGTGCATATTATCCCCTTTACAATGCTTATATGTGTGATAACTTTACTCTCAGAATGTGCAAGCAAATAGATCTTTTAGAAACAAAAAACTACTGTATGTAGGAGTAGGTCTTTTATAACACCTACAAACATCCATCTTACTTAAGCAAATCAATCTGACAATTTAAGTGCTTTCTAAAACGTGTTTATCACAACAAAACTAAATGCACATTATGTTCTTTGTACAAACTTAAAGCACTCCAAAACAAATCCCAAGTTTTAGTTAACTGTAAAAACTTAACGAAAGGAATCAGAGATTTACACTAAACATGTAATATTCACACCTGAAAATTATTAAATGTAGGGTTCGTAATATCAATGTTATTAAACGAGAGGATTAAAGATATTAAAGCAAACAAACGGACCTTCTCCAATTTCTCAAATGACTCTGCCTTGAGAGGCACCCATCCACTGATCGCTTCGCCAGCCACTGCTGTCAACCAAGAAGGCCATCCAGCAACAACTTGTGCTCCTCTTTCTCCATTTGTTACACTGGTTATCCTAGTCAGCCCAGACGGCAACTTTCCCCCACTTGCCCCGCCCTCCGTGAAGGGTTTTGTGGGTTTCTCAGCAACCACCATCTTCTCCCCTTCATCTGATGAAATAGGAGTTGACTCTGCATTGTCTTCTTTGTGAGGATTGGTTATCAACCGTGCAGTTGCATCAGCCCCAACTGCAGCTTCAGACCGTTTTGATGACTTGTTTGATTTTTGTTCTTTGTCTCTACGATGATTCTCAGAAACATATTCATTGGATAAACTTCCTTTTGAGCAAATGCAGCCCATTATTCTACTCCGCAGTCCCCTATTATTCCAACAAGAACACTGCAAAATTCGTCTAATTCCCAACGCCAAACGCCATTTCTCAGGCCGCAATTTTTGCAGCCAATGCATGTATTCCGATCAGCATTGCGTCACCACTTCCAGAATCAACGGATCAATAACTTAGTTCTCCAATTAACAACTTCTATCTAATGAATATACCCTTCAAATTACTTACTGAATACGAAATGCAAGAACAGCAGTTCAACTCAAATTTCTACAACCAAGGACAATGGGAGTGGGAGACAACCCAGATCTCCGAATTGACGCTTCTAAACGAAAACCTACCAAGAACAATAAAAGTAGAACTCACAAAAGAACCCAGATCCCCAAATTCAAGAAAACTCCACCAATGCCAACAACCCAGTGAGGGGATTTCTTCACACTACCAGTTGAGATTAAGAATCCCCCAATGCCAAATTCACAAATTACAAGAAACCCAGATCGAAAACATGTCGATGAATCAAAATAAACCCCAAGCAGGAAACTTTTTTGTTCTAAAAAGGCCAATGCTTTTTAATTCAGTGGGAATTATAGAGAGAAGGAATCAAACCTGCAGAAAGAATGTGAATTGGGGAATCGGGCTATGCAGAACGGAATCAAATGGCGGAAAGGGAACAACAGAGCGAGGGTGTGTAAGTAGCGAAATTTTCTGGGGCCAATGTGGTTAATTCCATAAATAGAACAAGTAGGTAAATTCCAACGAAAGCCATCCAAGAGAATTACTTTGAACTGCAAATATTTACCCTTTTGGGGACTTGAAACGTGGGTCGTGACAGAGAAGCAACGGGGAGATTCTAGAGAGAGAAACAGATCCTACAGTGAGAGAGAGGGAGAGAGATTTTAGGATCTGGAATTACGATGAGCCAGCCAATGATGTTGACGTCGGAACACACAGAGGCAGAGCTCTCTCAGACACAATTGCCACTCTGTTTTCTTCAACAGAAAGAAACCGAGTAGGTTTTATTTGCTTTGCTTTGCTATATTTGTCATCGTTGGTTTTAGAGAGAGAGGGAGAGAGAGTGCTTAAATTTACATTCGAACAAACAGAAAGCAACACAAAGCAAAAGTATGTAGACATACAGAAGAGAGAGAGAGAGAGAGAGAGAGAGTTGCACACCTGACACCACACGGGTAGAGAGTTGAGGGTCGGCAACGTGGCGAAATGTGGGTCCCGTTGTTGAAGATTATTGGTCCCACAGGAAGATAGAATGGGACAGGACTAGTCAAGGTCCAGGCTGTGTTTTTTTGATATTTTTTTTAAAAGAAGTGTTATTGACATTTCAAAAATTTCATTCTACATTTTTTATAAGTGTATTTTTCTTTTCAAATATAGAAAGTTTAGAATGTAGAATGAGATTTTTGAAGTGCCAATAACAATTCTTTTTTAATTCTCCTAATCTCTACTAATTAATGAAATCTTTTTGTCAACTAAAAGATGGTGAAAAGACAAATTAATCTTCTATCACACAAAAAAATGATGGACAATAATGTAATTTCATAGGTTCAAATTTTACTGTTTTTTATTAAAATCTCACCTACAAATAATATTAAAATACCTCTAATATTAAAAAAAAAAAAAAAAAAAACCTTACACTCCACGACGTTCTCTCTCTCTCCTCTAATTTTCTGAAAAAATATGTTCATACTGTTTGGGCAAATGTTAGTCATTTTAAAAGGCAGTTTGTTTCCTAAAAAAGAGGTTTGGGTCATTTGAATTGATATTGATGACGTGGTAGTAGTCGGGCCTACTTGATCCACACTTTAAATGTAATCTGGTTGGACAATCCGCACTCAGAAAGTGACATCCGATCCTTTTTGAAGTGGATCGATTTTTTTTAATTTTACATTAAAGGAGTGAAGAGTTCAATTACATCATATAAATGAGCAATCTAATTTGATATCAAATTCACCATTCACGAGATTTGAACTTAAAACCTCTCACTTACAAATAAAAAGAAATGCCACCAGATTGTAGTACTGAGTGACGACGTGGTCTATTTTAAGGGACAAATAAGTTTGAGCCCCAAGACCAGTTCTCAGGCCGAGCTTTCACGTAGGCGACCAGTTCCGAAAATCTCATGTTATTTTAATATTGTGAGGATCACGTCATTCTTAAAGTCTTTGGACGACATGATCTCTTACAGGCGCTAAAAACCGCATATAGACGACACAAAATGTAGTTAATACAAAATCACTACACAAACTGTCTGCTGGAAGCCTCCAACGTTGGCACGCATACAATCATCCTTTTGCTCAAGCCTTCTCTTGGCAGGTAACCCATATGAAACGAAACAACCTAGAAGGTCCTCGAGTATTTTCTAATTTCGTACATGATTGACGATATGGACACTAGATCCTTGTTGAGAGCAGACCCACCAACAATCCTCTTTATGCAATCTGAGAGCCTTGTGTAATAGAGCAACAGCTGAGTCAACGCTGCCCTCAAAATCTCCATACCACACAAGAAGTTGCTGAAAGAAGTTATGACATCTTTGTGCATCAGTTCGATTGCAGCTTTCCATCTACTTGCAAAGTCCTTCACGAGGGGCTCAACCTCCGCAACAGTTATAGGCTTCTCCGAACTAGCACTTGGATCCTCCGCTGATAAGAAAATTGCAAGTAAGTACATTTATTAAAAAGAAACTAGAGGAATAAAAGATGCCACAGCATTTCTTCATCAAAATACTTACAAGCTCGGGTTTTAACAAATTTGATTAAATCGCTAAAATGCTCTAGTAGTAGTTCTTCCTGCAAGGAGAGAGGTGAAAGCTTAAAACAAAAGAAGCAAAGCAAAACCATATACCGTAAAGGGCAGAAAGAACAAAGAGGCTATACAATTGTGTTATTTATCCCATTCTCCCCATATGCTTCTATTTATGTTCTCATGAAAACTTGTAACAAATGCACAAGCAAGACTGAAGTACCATATCAGAAATGAACTAGAAAGATAAAACGTTTAGCTGAAATCCAAACTTCATTTGCAGATTAATAATTCAATCTTCAATTTGCACCAAAAAGCGATCTGCAAGATAGGTAGTACGACCACGCACTTACCACAAATAATGCTGTGTTGCTTTTCAGAAGTTCCTCGAAGTGCATTTGAATTTTACCACCCTCTGGATCAGCTTCCTAGCATTCAAATGACAAAAATTGTGAAACAGCAGCAACCAAAGCATGAAACTGATACAACTGAACATGTTCAAGAAATTTTGCCAGACTTAAATTTCACCTTCATGTTGATATAGATCCTTTGACGTTCATTTCAAATTTGAAAAGAAAAAAAGAAACAAGAAACTGAGTTTACCTTCAAAACAGCAATCGTCATATCATAATTGTTTATCAGAAACACGGTTTGTAGCTTTGGTTTTGGAAATAAATTAGCAAGCTTGATAAGTAAGTCGTCAATAGCCATTCTCAATCGCTCCAAATTTAATTCAAGCTGCAAATCATGGATGGATAATTAAGTCCACGAAGTGATCAAGAATCTTAAATAAGCATAAAGTTTTAAGTTCATTTTCTACATCTAACCTGCCCATCTCCATATTCCACATTGAGGTGGATAAGTGAAGCTGTAAATTCAGCATAACGCCTCATGACATAGTGAGGATGAACATCATCTTCCCACAATGTCTTCACATTTGCATTCCGCATGCTGTTTAGATGCAGGTCAAACACAAGCTTAAAGCGAGGCCATAGGGCAATATTGACCTGTTAATGTTTCAAAATCAGAGGCATTGTCGTTACATGCATTTATGATATAAGAGCCCAATACAAGGTGTGCTTTCAATACGATCCATTTGAAGAAACATAAGCCAATACTAACAATTTGTAACTCTCTTTAACATTTACATATCATCAACCATCAAAGAATACAAGAAACTACATGCAGAATGTAGATGCAGGTCAAACACCATCTTCAAACAAGGCCGTAGGTTAATATTGACCTGTTAATGTTTCAGAATCAGACGGCTTTCTTGTTACATGCATTTATGATATAAGAGCTCAATACAAAATGTGCCTTCAAGTTTCAATATAATCCATTGAGGAAACATGAACCAATACTAGCAATTCGCAATTCTCTTTAACATTTACATATCATCAACCATCTATGAATACAAGTTACATGCAGAATGCAGATGATATGATTACCATAGAAACAAATTCACGACACACACCTTATCAAGGTATGAATCCAAGCATGGACTACGCCGCCTAGACATAATGAGCTGCAAGGAAGAAAAAAAAAAAATCAGAAATAGAATATCTTCAAGCAAATGCACCACAGAACACAGGTTGAGGGTCTCATTAGAATTTAGATTGATAACTACCTGGTGCTGATGTATTATGCGAATCATTAGCATTACACCAATAGCATCGTAACAATTGGGAAGTATTGAATTGAAGTGTTCGTCAATTACAGAAAATGGGCCTGGCGTTAAAAAGCATTACAAATCATCAAAATGAGCCGAATTTTCAAAAAGAAGCACAATGAGAGTCTTCAAAGATCCAAAGCGATCATCTGAATCTAACAGCCACAGGTAGAATGCTTTCAAATTTGGGAGAAGTTTATGCTCTTTGTAGTTATAATCATTATGCAATTGCCAAAGATTTAACCATAACAGAATGAATCAAGAATAGCTGTCATGTTTACCTGCAAAAATTTCATAAAATACGGATTGCTCGCCAAAGAAATCATCACAGAAATGATACCTGCATATAAGAGGGGAAAATTGTGAAAACAAATCAGTATTTGGTCAATTTTCAATTAGCAATTTAGAAATCATTATCAAGGAGCAAAGCAAACTCTAGTGTACTCGGAAGTAGCAGTATCCATAAGTAGCTTGTGCAAGCTCCTGAAGAGGACCTCATATGGATACTTGATGGACCTGGCTTCAGCTATATGTGGAATCAACGCAGGTTCATCAATTTCCTGGTAGATAGCAAAAATTTAAACATGACATAATTTACATGCAAGATATATAAAGAAAATGGCAATATAAGAAAACTAACACTAGCTGCCCATTACAAAACCATCATCTACCACATTTATACCAATTGGACATTTAAAAGTAGAGTATAAGACAAAGTATAACGATCCTTATAAAAATATCGCAATTAAAGACATAATTTGTCACAATAAACTACATTTAAAGTGTTGCCTGTTTTTAGACAAAGCCAATTCCAAGCATTCAAAAACTATTAAAGATATACTGATTATAAGCTCCCAACAATTTCCATCTCAAAGACATTCAATATCATAAAACCAACTGGACCAAAAAAGTTAAAGTCAATTCGATTATGGCAACAGATTTAAAATGTTGATCATTCTTCATTAAAAAAGGCATGAATCATGATACAATGATCAACATAACACTAGAGCTCCTCTGTTGCTCCAGCCTATCTTGTAATTTTTACATTCTTCGACATACATTGCAGGCTGTTCTAATAATGTAATGTCACATTCATAATATAGTGGGATAAAATGGTAACCTTGATCATGAAATATTCAACATAATAATCACTATCTCATTAATAAGTACATAGGTTGCAAAAGTTTTTCGCAACTATTCTGACAAAAAAAAAAAGGAAACAAGCATTTCGCAAAGATGCTACAGTTAGATATCATTTTCCCATGGTATTGTATAAAAATTGGATTAATGAGTTAGCTGCAGTAACAAAACCTTTAAAACTTTTCTCCTCTCTCCAAGAGCAAAGACAGCAGACCGGTTCTTCAGTGGTTCCCTTCCTCTTGAAAAGAGACTAGTGTTCCTAGTCTCAACGCCAATTAAATCACTAGATGTTGCTATATCCAACTGTAGTTTCTCAAGTGCTTGAATGTAAGCACGGAAATGTGCACTGAGAACCTGCAAAACATATAACTCAACTTCAATATACTACATAGATTATCCATTTTCTTTTTGCCCTTTTTTTATTAAGGCTTTTTTTATTAATGTGAAGAGGTGGATTCAGACTTGGGAACTCTTCCAACTTTGGGAAAAGAAGTGCCACTATCAATTACTCTTTACAATGATATTCATAGCATAAATTATCCTACTCCTTTACTGAAGCTACATTAAATGTTAAAATGAGGTACCAAGGAATGAGAGGGCCAGCCTTGGTGCAATGGAAAGGTTGCTCCTGTGTGACCAAATGGTCATGGGTTCGAGTCGTGGAAACAACCTCTTTACAAGCTTTGTAAAATGTTTACAACCTGGAAGTAGACGTTTCTCAAAGCTTGTAATCTGCTAGTAAACATTTAAAAAGTGTGTAACCAGTACCCAAAAAGGGCAACCCCAAGCCAACAAGACTCCCCGTTTTGTGAGGGTTGGGAGAGTAGAGAGTGGGGGGTGGGGGGAGCAACGTCTATCGTACGTAGCCTTACCCTTGCTTTGCAAAGAGGCTGTTTCCATGACTTGAACCTGTGACCTTTGGGTCACAAAGGAGCAACCTTTCTGTTGCGCCAAAAAGATAAAAGGAAAACGGAAAATAAATTTGTGAAACTTTTGATGAAGTAGGATACTGCCTGAAATTAAACATTTGTGAAGCTTATAAACAGCTTCGGCTTTGATTAAAGTGTTATAGATCAACAAAATGCACATCAAAATCACCTAATCCAGAACTGATAACAGAAGAAAACAGGGAGCATGTTAAGCTAAATGGACAATGAGCATGTGGCACTACCTGTTTATGTATGGTAGTTCATCATCTAGCAGTATTCTAGTTCTTCAATATCATAATTCAAAGACAGGTCGTCAGTTTTAAAGTATTTACCTTGTTCATTGTGTCAATGTATGCTGCACAAACCTCAATATATACCTCCTTGCCATGTTCCTTCAGGAAGGAAACAACATACCTACATTGTCATACTGGAATCAATCAATAATAAATTAAACAAAAAAACACAAAATCATTCTGATAACAATATCTATACATATCTCATGGAAAGAAAGGACAGAAAGCCCATCTAACAGGTACGTATACCCTGAATTGATGATAGTGGCATCCCAAATTGGTTGCACATAACAGCACTGGCAACCAAAATAAACCCAAAACAGCATGCACATCTAACAGATACCTACGTTTAGTTGTGTCACACATTAGTGGCACATGAGTGCATGCCATATTTATACAGAAACAATATGACCACTGAGAACTTGCTCTCAAAAAATCAAGGAAGACTACATTTACAATCATTTAGCACTACCAACATGTAATCCAGGAAAAGGGATAGTGGGGCACACATAAAAAAGACACTAACAATGTATGGTCCAGTGTCTCTTAATCTCAAACTCATGAGACAATCAAATAGTTTCATAGCCTGATTTATCTTGTAAGATCAAACTCATAAGTGAATCAGATTGTTTCAGGGAACAAAATAATGAGCAATGACTTTTTCCCAAATGAATCCTCCAATAACCCATGTAAATAGACTCATTATCCTTAATAGTTGCTGCCACCCTGAATATCTGTAACTAGGGCTGTCAATGGGTTGGTTCAATGATCTGAATTCAACTTGAACTTGATCCATTAATTTGTGATATTCATGAAAACCAACTCAAATAGAATTGAGAATACTGTAATAAACTACTCACTTGTACTTCAAAAGAACATTCTGCTGAAGAATCTGGATATTTGTTTTAGGTTTTCTCAATGCATAAAGCTTCTGAACAATGAAGTCAAACACCTGTGGAAAAATAGATGTAGACAGATGAAAACTCATACGTTATGAATCTTTTGTAAATGGGATGGATCAGTTCAAACATCGGGTTTTTATCACAAATGATCCCTCAATTTGTTATGCCAAAAATCAATCAATGTAGTCCCTAATTTGACTTCCGCACACCATTGTAGTCCCTACTGTCCAAATCCGTCAAAATTTCCGTTAGTTTTCTGACGTGGCAGTGTGGCACACAAAAAACTCACACAACCAACATTTTGATGCCACGTAGACGATACCCAATATTTTGGTCCCTCAATTTGAAAACCAATATTTTGTCAGAAGAACACTAGAATTTACTCCTATATGGAATATGTTAAGAGGCATTTACTGTTCTACTGACATAGATCAGGCATGTACAATACGTGAACATACAATTACACAAGCAATTAGATGATCAATATCAGACAGTTTATCTGGCAACTCTGGTACCAACCTTGGAAACTGCTTTCTGTCGAAGTTTTTCAAGCTCTGGCTGAACATCTTTTAGGGCTTTTGAAGTTTTAACCATAAGATCTACTTCAACAAACTTGAGCTTCTTACTAAGAATCTCTAAAGTTCTCATATATTCATCATTCACCTGGATAACAATGACAGATTGAGCATGTTAACTGCAATGAAAGAAAAACAACACAACATAATACAAAGACAACACAACATAATACAAAATCAATATGCCTACTAAAGAACATGTTAAGTTTCACTTAAGAAATGATACAGTCGAGATTGTGAGAAAACATTCTTATCAAGATTATAATGGCACTTTTTTATCATACAAGAACAGAAAAAACGTGAAAAATGATGATATTGCAATTACAAGGAGAAATTTAACAATTAAAAGAATACGATATACCTCGCCTTCAACAATTATGTCTACCATTCTTGGTGGGACTATAATGTCTTCAACAAACTTAGCCAATTTTGATTCTGCCACCTGTTAAGTGAACATAAACTGGTAATTTATATACGAAATAAGAAGCTTATGGATAATAATCAGACCAACTATGTCTACCATTATTTCACCTTAACCAATTTACAGGCATAACATACCATACTATCTGCTAATCCAGTAAGAAATTTGTATAGATATTATTCCAACAATTTTACAACACAAACAAGCAAGCTACAGAGGAGCATGCCTCATCAATACTCAAAGGGTTAGTTGTTAATTAAACTCAAGAAAAGCGAAAACATAGAGTTTTTTATACAAACAAATGATACCTTGCGATTCTTCAGCTTCAAACCCATGTCCATAGACTTCTCCTGGAGAATTTTGATGTCTGAACTTATTGAACCAATCTCTGACTGGACAACAATTCTTGTAAGTATTAATTATATTGATATAACATATGTTAAAGGGGAGGATAATTGACAAACAATCCCCTTAAAGTTCTATGGTTTTGTTGTATTTATTTAAAGTAGAGTGGGTGATTGCATGTTGTGCGTATTTTTCAGATGACTCCTTGGTCTCCAGTCTTGTGCTTATACTTTTAATAAAAGCACTTGTTTCAAATTTTTAAAAGAATTATTGAAAAGAAAATAAAAGCTCAATGCAAAAAATTGGAGGTTAAGCGACAAGACATGAGGAAACCCAATATGAAATTAATAGGCCAAAGTAAAAGGAACTGGAAAAAGAAAATGAATATCATTTAAAATGGATATAATATCTGAAGTTTATATGCTTTTTAGTTCTATCACAGCTGAAATGATGTATTGTTTTTCGAGCATAGTTGTGGGATAAAATAAAAATTTAGAAACCGTTTAACAGAAACACATACTTTATTAATAAAAAAATGAAAAATAAATATATAAAAAAAGTAAGATGGACAAGAAATCCGTATATCTAACTTAACACCTTCAAAACTCAAACACTGTACATTCTTTTAAACACCTCTACAATCAAGAGGAATTCGCTAATTAGAAATTTAGAATATAACTAAAATGAAAAACAAAAGGATTTTTAATGTATTCCTTTTGAATTACTGCAGCAAGTATAACTAACATGACTCAAAATACTGATATGGACGACGGTTTTTATTTGGCCAAATATGTTGATGCTAAAGAGTCATCATTAAATATATTTTCCGGAAACATAAGTGAGAAGCCAAAAGTCTTTCCATCAATATAAGCAACAGAAGATACAGTCATTGTGTGGGTGAAAGCATGTAATGATTGTAAAACGGCAAAGAAAGGACCAATCTACCTGAAATCCACTCAGAAGAGTTTCCATCTGTGACAAGATGCTGTCACAATCACGAATTTGATCATGAAGAGATACTAGATTATCACTTTCTTTAATATAGTCCTGCAGTATTGCATAAAGGAAGATCCTAACGATCAAATTAATTATTCCCAGAACCCTATCCACTATCTGTATAAAATTAATGAAGGAAAGCACATGTGAGCCATGCGTAAATGATTTTCATAAAAATTAATAACCATGCACCATAAAAGAAGCATTTATGCTGAAAACTGCGAAAACTTGACTACATCATTTCACACTGCACCAAAACACAACAGGATGGAACCAAAATTTTAACCCTTCATAAATTTGCACAGCATCTTCCAAGAAAAAAGAGTACCTCTTGAAAAGATTTGAACACATAACAAATGTTTCATAACCAAAACGAGAACAGTTTACCATGATTAAACCTTGTTACTAGGTAAATTTTGTAATCGCAAAGCTAAAGGAAGTACATATTTCAACAGGAATATTACCACTATCTTATTTGCACATATTATGCACACAAGCAAAGCTACTCAAGTGAAGCAGTAAAAAAAGGAACTCTTATCATAACTCAAAAAAGATATTATTTTACAAGTTAATCTTTTAGACATAAAATGAGCTAGGGAATGCACAAAATATGGTAAAGAGAATGTGAGCGACCAAGAACCTGGATCGAGTCCAATTCAACTTGTCGTATATTGTTCTCAACCCCCTTTGTATGCTCCCGAAATTTTGTGCCTTTAGACAATATGTTCGCAACTACCTACATTAGATGATATATAGTTGAAAGATTAATGCATTTTAGTGACCAACATAAGGCAACATATTCCCAACTTTCTACATCAGATTCAGATGATAGATAGAAGAAATATTGATGCATTTAGTAGTTCATCACAAGTATTAGAGCTAAGAAAGTACAAAGAAATTACTGTATTCACTATTTACACAAACTACACACAACATAAGTATAAAAATAGGATAGGAGTCCAACCACATGAATCCTTACGAACTAACTAGCTTATTTTCAAAAAATAAATAAAATCATATGCGTTCTCTGACCAGGAAAAAAATTACTTCCAGGCATTCCATTTGTCATGATTTCATATGCTTCTCCTTAGTAGCATGCAACGAAACGGATAATTACATTTTAGCACATTTCACAAGAACAAACCATATTCACAAAACAAGGAGAAAAGACCATTCTCTCTTATCACAACAAACATAAAACCAATTAAAGGAAATACAATGAAACCATGTATTGGAGCATTAAAGAGCATAGAAACTTAAATTTTACTCACATCATCGTGTTTACATTCTTCCAATTCTTGTTGCAGTCCTTCTAACGATATATCATCACTGAGAGGAGAAGGAAAAGTTACGATGGAATCATTACCAAGATGATGCACTCAAACTGTATCTTGCAATTCTAGAATATTTATTCCATTTGTCATCAACATACTCAGCATAACATGTGGCGCCGCCCATGCATTTCAAGTAATCAATTTATTTTGCACGCGTAAACCTCTCCTAATTTCGATACACAGATAATAAAAATAAAAAATTCCATATAGTTCCTCTGCAGGCATGTTTATCACAGTACTTGTAAAAACAGCCCCGTCAACATACATGATAATCTGTGTCATCGTGTCTATGGGTTAGAAATTTGTTTGTGTGCGTGGCATTACTCATACATGGGTGAATACCGATTCCTAGTGTAGTATCCGATAGCAGTTAGCCAAAATTTGACAATGTGAATTCAATTTATCAACTATGTAGAAATTCGAAAGAAGCATATACCTGCTTGCATCCTCCTCAACAGTCAAGTCCCCAACAAATGCACCCAAATCGAAAACCACTTTCTGAGCATCATCATTGCTCACATCATAAAACTGACCCTGCAAGCACGCACGCACGAAGCCCGCTAAATCGTAATTCAACACAATATTTGTAAAATTCGGATGCAGATCATTCTAATTAAGCTCTTGCTTCACCAAATTGAGCAATGTAAGGTTTACCTCTTCGTTGCTTGCAACATAAGTCATGTTGATTGTTCTGTGCAAGTGGTTGGCAAATCCAGATCGATCCGCAATGTAAAATCCTTTTTCCGAATTGATAATTGCTGATCGTCTCTAGGCCATTGCTATGGCGGCAATGCCGATGATTCCGGCGATGGAGAAGGGTGGGTCTCAGTATACACTGATTTCACAGGAGCTTGACCGGAAACAAAACTCCGGCGACGGAGATGATCTCAATTCCTGTAGGGATCCGTGAAATCGGGATTTAGAAAGAAACCAGATCACAAATTAAGAGCAAGAAAGAAGAAGGAAACAAAGCTCCGACAACGACGAAGAAGAAGAAGAAGAGACTGAACTGTAACAATGGGGGAGGATATGGGCAATAAGTCGAATTGCAAGTCTGAACGTGAGAAGTACACGCTCTGATCCTCTCTGGAAGATGAACCTGCAACTCGGGCTGGTTGGCCGGGTTGGACGGGTAACCCAACCTTTTACAATTCGGGCGGGTCTCCGGGTCGGGTTTGATTGGGTTGTATAGAAAAATATGAACCCCAACCCAATTCAAATTAAGTCGGGTTTTCAAAGGAAAATATGTCTCCAAGCAATCAAAGTGATTATTTTACCAAAATGCCATGTCATCGAGCATTTATCCAAAATTACATTAATAACCCCATCTTTGACATCACCCTCTACCCGATTCCTTCGAGACGCAAACTTGAAGGCATCCATGAGAGTAGCCAGCCACCTCTGCCACCAGAATTGTGGTTGAGGCAAGATTTTTGGTGCAACAAAAATAGGATTCCCCAACTCACCTCTTTTTACAGACCCACCACATAATAGTTAGAAACAGTCCAATCAAAATTAATTTTGAAAACGTTGTTGAATTCCAAAGGTACTTGAAGTGTAGTTTTAAAAAAAAATCCAGTTTTGTGCTTCTTATTTGTTACTTTAACGATTATAATTGTTGAAACCAAATTTTTTCGCATTTGTATACAACCGAGTTACACTTCGGGAAACTTGTAAACAAGAACAAATAACGGTAAAGATCCTTGTTATCAATGTCGTACAGGTCAATCAAGTCAGTAAAGATATTAGAACTCAAGCAGTAGACTGAGAGCAGATTATGCAACACCTTTCATGTTTGCCCTAGGGAGTATTTGTATTAGCCGAGAAGAGTCCTTATGACGATAGTAATCCATCATTAATCAAGAGTCAGAGACTCCTAAAGGAAATATACGAGTAGATTTCCTTGTTAAAAAGGGTTGATCTTATCTCACGATGCACGTTGTTCTTTTTATAATTTGTGCACGAGGAATTATAAGAGCAAATGAAAACTCAGAAGTAAGTTTGTGCATGAGTTGGTAAGCGGTGTTCAAAAATGGTGTACCATTTGGGAAATCGACCTTATATTTTTATAAGGGAGTGCTAGTAACATTTGTTTTTATCGTGACATTTGGATTTTCTCACTCCCTTCAAATGTCCTTGTCATTTTTCCAACCGACTTTCATTCTCATGAGGTTTTTGGAGTAGGAGAAACTCCGGCGAGGTGAGACGGAGGAAGCCGGCACAAATTGAAGGTGGATGGGGCATGGAATGAAGACTTTAGGTTATGAGGCGTTGGAGCAATGGTTAGAGATGACCATGGACATTTTGTTGCAGGCTTTGCTAAAAAGTACAACCATGTCTCCTCTCATCAGCTTCAAGTTGAAGCTTTGGCTGCCATCGATGGTCTGGTGTTAGCGTTAAAAAGGTGTTTACATAATCTAAATTTCGAGAGTGATGTTCTCTAGATTATCATAGCATTGAAGGATATCTCACTCAATTTGTGTTTTATTGGACTTATCGTGGAAGATGCATAGCATCGACTATCTACAATTATTGGAGTAACTTTTACCCATGTATACCGTCAAGCAATAGTGTTGCTTATCGGTTAGCTCATTAGGCTATTTACTATGACTTGTTTAACTATTTTGAGAATCTCCAAAACTCGTTTTAGATTTAATATTTGACGAGTATATCAATTAGTTGCTTGTGTGTTGGCAAAATTTTGTACTAATGATGTTTTTCCTTATTGAAATCTATCGTCGTACTTAAAAAAAATTTTTGTTGTATAGTCATTGTTTTTCTTACTTTTAAATAAGAGGTTTTCCATTCGATTCTCATCGATATTGAGTTCAAACCAAATTATTAGACTTACTCCAATCATTGGAGTAAAACTTGAACGTTAGGTTCTAAACTTACCTTAACTTGCTCCAACCCTTGGAGCAAATACGAGTTAAAACCTAAAACTCATTTATGGGGCAAATTTAGTCAGGATTCCTCTGGGTTAGTGGGCCTGACCCACCATATATGTGTATTTTTTTTAGTTTATATTTATAAATTAATTGAATCCAAAAGCTAAGATCTAATTTGAACAAATTTAATAGTAAAAATATAAAAATAAAAATCTAATGGTCTAAATTTAAATTCAACGGCTAAAGTAATTAAAAACAAATTATTTTATGTGTTTCATATTCTTTCGTGGTGTTCCACAAGTTTCATGGTGCCGATTTAGTGATTTTTCAATATTTATTAGAATCTAAATATTTTTAGCTTAAAATGTTCACAAAATTAAATTAATAGTCTACTTAATTATTTTTTTTTTAAAGTTACTTTAGGAAAAAAATTTATCCTAAATTTATTCTTCAATAAACTCTGGCTAAAAATTTAATCCAAATATTAAAGGACAAAAACTGTTTATGAGTTAAAACCTAAATTTTATAGGTTAAAAATTTCAAGTCTTAATTCAAACGTTAGAAATGGTCCTACGAAGCTATTCGTAAACAAAATTGTATTTATTTGCATGGTGTTATGTTTTTTTGACTAAAAAATATGCGTAGAGGAGGAGACTTGAGAATCTACCGCCCAATTTCCTGAAGAATTGTCGTCAACGGATAAAAAAAAAAAAAAAAAAAAGGAAAGAAAGAAGAAGAAAAATGAAAAAATGAAACTCACCGTAAACGCCGCCACGACACTGCCACGTAGGCTCGTGAAGAAGCCGAAGCAAGCCTATTCAGTTCTCGAAGCATGAGGCTCGGACGACACAGCTGGAAACAGCCTGTCACCAACAAAGTCCCACTCACCTATTCCCCTAAAGTACGCTCTTTCTCTCTCTCTCTCTCTCGCCCTCCCCCCCCCTTTGTTTCCTTCTCTCTCCCCTCTCTTCCCCTCTCTCTGCAAGTTAGGGTTTTCTGATTTTTTTGTCCGATTCTGCAATTCTGGGTTCGGCTTCACCAGATCACGATTCTCGCCTCTGTAAGATCTCGATTGATCTCCCTTTTGCTTTAATTCGTACTAATTTTTGTTCTTGCTATGGTTTCTTGAATTTGGGGTTTCTATCACGTTGGCTGCCCTATTTATGGTATTCAAAATTATTTTAATTTTTCTGGGTGTAGTTATTTTATAGTCAATTTTGTTTTCTTGTAATATCTTCATGAAATGATTTGGAATATAATGTCTGTGCAAGGTTTATTTTGAATTTTATTTTAATGTTTGGGGACTGTTTGGTTGCTGAGAAACGGTAGGAAATGAAGAAAAACCAGATTATAAATTTAAACTATATATTCCAGTTTTTGGGTCTTTTACAATGGATGTTAAATGAATGAATAACCTTATACTTCCTGGTTTGAGTTTTATTTTCTGATTGATTTTGTATTATTTTTTATGATTTGTTTGCGCGCGTCGATATAGCTCGATAGAATATCAGTAGTGTCCAAGAGTGAGATGCAATCCTGTGATTTTTGTCTGAGTATAAGCGTTCGAGCAAATGCTGTTTTGTTAGAATAGATGTAGTGTTGTTTGAGTGATAATTTATAAGCTTTAAAAGCACAACAATCGCGCAAAAGTAGTTCTCTCAATGTCGTGCAAACGATGTAAATTCCACCCCTGCTGCTTCTCTTTTGATCTGGAATCTACTGATCTCTCCTATTACAAAGAGTAGATATTTGAACGGGTGCACGCCCACTTTGACTTGGTCAAGTCATTGGTCAAGTGTGCGCTATTGATAATTTGTGGAATCTGGATGCAGAAAATTATCCATTGTACTCATTTGTTCATGCAAAATTGGTACTTGCGAGATCTGACAAATTCGTAGAATCTGTCATCCCTTCTTATTTGCCCCGAGTAAAAAGTAGTTTTCATGTTTCCTTCTTTAAGTGTTCTGCACTTCTCTGTATGATGCTTTGACAATCTTATATGAGGCTGGTTATGTGTGACTTTTTATCTTTTCTTTCGGGTATAAGAATTATAATTTTTATTGGTGTAGCTTGTTGTTTAATTAAAGTTTAAGTTATCTAAGTCCTGTCGATTATGACCATAACTTTTTATATTTTTTCAATCTTTGGAGATCCTTGTGTGCTCATGGTTTTCTTCCATCTTTGTTGCAGTTGTGTGGGTCACGTTATCAACCTAAGAGCCCAACATTGTTCAGATAGTGTTGGTGCTATATGGTTGTTCAGGGAATGTCTCGGAAACATCAACTTCAGTAATAGATATATCCATGAATTCGATGAGAATCTTCTGGTATTACTATTTAAACTGTTTTGGTAGTTTCCGTTAATTCTGAGAAGGAAGCGTTTAAGCTACCAGAGGATCATCGTATCCATGCTGGCAGAGAGCATGCGTGGAATCTGTGCTTCGGGTAATGCCCCTGACGAGAATTGCTGCCGATACACTCGGTGTGTTGACCATATGTCTAGTTGCTCTCTTGATCCTTCTTGGTGTCTTCTGCATTATTTACTTGTTTTACTTTCGCTCTCACATTCGTAATCAGGGTTTTATTCAGCTGAATTATTTCAGTGGCCCTTGGATTATCCGAATCACTTTCATCTTGTTTGCAATCTGGTGGGGTTTTGGTGAAGTTGCCCGTTTAAGTCTGTTGAGACGTGAGGGGAGAGTGTTGAACGCCCTTAACTTTAAATGGCAGGAGAATCTTTGCAAGTGTTACATTGTCTCAAACCTTGGGTTTGCGGAACCATGCCTATTCCTGACCCTTGTGTTCCTACTTCGTGCGCCTTTGCAGACAATGGAGTCAGGAATTCTAAGCCGGAAGTGGAATGGGAAAACAGCTGGTTACATTCTTTTCTTTTGCCTCCCATTGGTTGCTCTTCAGCTCTTCGTTATTTTAATTGGACCCGAACTCCACAAGAAAGACAGTTTACATAAATTGCCTTACTACTTCACAAGTACAGTGAACAAGACTGATCATGTTGCCCTCTGCACTTACCCTTTGCTGAGTACCATCCTGCTTGGGATTTTTGCCATCATTCTAACTGCCTACTTGTTTTGGCTTGGAAGGCGGATTTTAAAATTGGTCATCAACAAGGGTCTGCAGAAGAGAGTTTATACATTGATATTCTCGGTTTCAAGTTTCCTTCCGTTAAGAGTTACTTTGCTTGGTTTCTCTGTTTTATCTAAACCAGAGCACGTTCAGTTTGAAACTCTTGCTTTCTTGGCGTTTCTTGCACTTTTATGTTGTGCCGGGGTGTGTATATGCATGCTTGTTTACTGCCCAGTTGCGGATTCTTTAGCCCTGGGGAGTTTACAGGACTTGGAGAGTAGGAGAGTTAATGATGATCAGAATGACACCATTTCTCTTATTGCTAACCAGAGTCATATGGAGGAGAGTTCTGGAATCAGCCCTTGTAGAAACTCCGATGTATCAGCCAAGCGTGGATCAATTTCTTTTCGTACTATGGAAAAGGAGGAGGGTTCTTCTAGGGTACCCTTCGTGGAACTGAGCCTCTTCTCTCCTAGTCGAGATGCATCACCCCCGGATTCGCCTCCGCTCCTTGGCTGGCCTATGCGTCCTCATCCATCGTCTCAGTCACCAGTCGTTCGTGTTCATCAAACCACAGCTAGATAGAAGCATGTAGCCGCAACTGAATTCGCCTGGTCAATATCAATATCAATTTTGTGGTAAAGAAAAAAACTGATTGTAAAGGGTTTAGATTTTTGAATAAGGATTTTTATTCTTGGTTTGTTTTTTTGTTTTTCTAGTTTTCTTCAGATTAGTGATGGGTTTTCGCTTTGCTTGAACGAATGCATGATATGATCTCTCTTGTTCTCCTGTACTATTTTTGTAACCATCTTTTAGTTTCCTGCAAGTTCCAAGTTTGCATGATATCTGATTGTATTTTAATGCTGGATATGGCGCTTGTCGATTATTTTATGAGTTCGTTTGGATGTGCTGTTAAAATAACTAAAAGTGTTTTTGACGAAAATGTTTTTGGAACAAATCCTTGATAAAAATACAAATAAATTCTGAAAAAGCACTTATAGTGTTTCCTGTAAGAGGTATATAACTGTAAGAGGTATATAACTGATGTTTTTTGTAGAAAACATTTAAAGTGCTTTTGGTACTTAAAAATATTTTTTCTAAAAACATTTTCAGTTATTTTAAAAGCATATTCAAATAAGCTCTATGTTATTTGGCCGCTGCGTTACTGAATGGCACTTCGAAGCACAAACTGCGAAGTGAGTTGATGTAGAAGAGTTAGGAGTCACGGACGACATGGACAATTGCACCTTCTGGCTTCTGCAACCCAACACTCCTGCAGTATAAGATTGACCGCATTCAAAGAATCGGATTCCCACCACCAACGGAACAAAACCCGCTGTGGATGCGACATCGATCCCAACCTTCGGCGCAAAGAGTTGTGTTGCCAAAATCGAAATCAACGAGGGAACCGTCTTTGCAAATGCCACGAGCAGCCCACGCAACGAGTCACGAACGACCACTAACGAATCCACGTTCTTGTCGGATCCTTTTGTGAGGGTTTCGAAGATTCGTGAATTATATATGTTCATCGTACATCCTGCGATCAGAAATTATTTTAAATATTTTCATTTAAAATTAAAAACAAACAATATTTAAAAATTTTAATGACTATAATCTCATATTTTATTTTTTTTTTAAAATTAATCGTTATAATGTGATTTATAATAATCTATATTATCAAGAGAATTCTCATTATTAACTTTTTTTTTCATTTTTTTTTCTATTTTACTTTCATTTTTGATACATTCTTGACAAAATGAGGGTAAAATTATAATTTTGTACCTTTTGATAAAATGACAATCGTGTCTCTATTTTTTCCTATTTTACCCTTTTTTTTGAAAAAATAACAATCATATAATTATTTTTCCAATTTTACTTTTAATATACAATATTTACCTCTCCTGTAATGTAAAGTGTTTTTTCTCCTCACTTCGTTCCTTTACCTGCTCAACCAAATAAGAAGGACAAAACAGATAAAAAAAAATTCACTTATTAAGAGAAATTGGTCCATATGTTTGCACCCTAGTAGTTGTATAATTAAGGAAAACTTATACAACCGGGGAAGAAACCCGTGCACTCTTTCAGAAAACTGGAACTGAACCCACGTTACCTGTCGTTTCAGTGTTGCAACAACTCACTCTTGAGGTTAGGGTTCGTCTTTACCACGTCCTTTTCCCTCTCTGTTTAATTGGATTTTGTTCATTTGATCGTGGGTCTTGGGTTTTCTGTTTTTCTTCGAAGTTTATTAATTTCATAATTTTTGTTGAATTTTTTTGTCAAATTCATTCAGTTGGATGCATTTTATTGAATTGGTTTCTCTGTTTCTGTGATGTACTTTGAATTGGACTGGGTTTGTTCAATTGTGGCATGTTTCTTCCGTTCCTATTTTCTGCATTTGTCTAGAATATTAGTGCAATAATATACTTGCAATTTACTTGAGGACAAGCGATATTCTACTCTAATCTACACTAAGGGGGTTTGAACCCTAGACGGGGGTGTATTCAATTGGGATTTTGAGGGATTTTAATTCTTTTAATGAATCTAGGGTATTCAATCAGGATTGTAAGTGATTCTCTGAAATTCAATGTGTATTCAATCAGGATTTTAAGCATCCACAAATCTCACTTCTTTCTATGAGATTTTGAGGGAATTGAATCAAAATTTTACATGAAATCTCTACAAATCAATTAAACTCCATAAAAATCCATGAATTTATAAATCTATTAAAATCTCTCCAATTCCCAGTGTGTTAAAGAAGAAAGCCCTGATCTCCAGGGCAATCCACCACTTGCCACTTGCATTGTACTCGAACATCCAAAGTTAAATCCTCAGTACATTGAAATGGAGTTCTGAAAACTCTTCAGTTCATTTCCCATACACTTTGCACTAGTTCCTCTTTGTTCTCTTTTAATTTTAGAATCGATTCTGCTTTACCACTAGTTTTGTGGTTTTTTGGTGTGCTGTTCTAATCTTGTGCTATATTATTGTGTTGTAGTAGTGAAATTTAAGCTCCTCTTAGTCCTAGTTTGGATTCGACTACCCTGTTTTGAGTCTGTCTCTGACTCTCTAAGTGGAGTTTGGGGTCGTGGGGATGGAGGCCATGGTGAAGAAGTATCAGCAGAGGTTCAGGAAGGTGAGGGATGAGATGAACAGCTGGGCCGTGCTTCAGTCTCGCTTGATTTCGCAATTCAGGAACGCCTCCTCCATCATCCAGAGGTTGCAGGTCTCGACCCCCCTTCTCATCCAATTTCTTTTTCCATATGGCACAATAATTCTTTATCTATTATTTAAACAAACAAACAAACCCCACTAAAAACCATTTCTTAACATGCCTTTGTTAATTTACAACTTGGGTTTCATTTCTTAATTTGGCTGTGCTAATTTACAAGTTGTGTCTGTTTGTGTATGTATGTTTTTTTATCAGGTGCTTCAAGATTCCAAGAATTATGGCTGTTTGAAAGATGTCGTCGGTATTGAAGAGGCACTACTGGCAAAGCAGATGGACTCGCTGCAAAACATCTTGCTCTCCATGAAGAAAACCATGTAATTTTCCTCTTTTTATTTCTCTTTCTTTCTTGTAATTGAAATTTATTTATAGTAGCTAATTTTGGGTGAGCTGCAATTGTATGCATTTTATTCCTAAACCATGATAATTCCTATTGTAAGCATAGCAGCTGGTGCTTATTTGCATATTAATTATTGTTAGTAGTCATTTTATAGATTAGCATTTCAATTTTTATAATGATCATTTAGCATTTTTTAGGTGGAAAAAGGGGGAAATTTTTTGAATTTCTGTTATTAATTTCAGGGAAGAGTTTCATGTTATTGTATTGTCTCTCGGGAAGATTCATCGCGATGGTAGGCAGATGGTAAAGGGCGGTGGTTCTAGTCAGTTGAGTGTAAAACAACTGCAGCAACGAGTTGGTGTAAAACCCAGTCTTGCGGATTGCTTGGATGGGCTTATGCTTCTTCAGGACATGCATTGCTCTGAGTATGCAACTTTTCTATGTCTTAAGTGATAAATTGTTGTGTGTTAGCTTTCAGATATCAAATCTGGTATTGCCAGATTTCATTCCTATAAATTCGGCGACTTAGTGTTAATTGGGTGTATTAGAAAGGTCATCTAAATTCTTACAAAAGTATCTGGTCCTCTCCTGCACGCGCACGCGCACGCGCACACACACGTATGCACACACCCACGCCCACACGCATGCACACACACATCAATGTGACTAAACCTTTTTTTCTAGTTATATATGGGTCGAGATCACGTTAACCTAGTTTGTGAATATTTTTCTTTCTTCCCCTTCTGTTATCAGGTACCTTTTGAAGTCATCATTGGTTACGGCGCTCTCACAACTTACCTTGAAACCCAGGTGTGCGAAGTACTTATCTTCTGACCGAACTGATATTTTACCTTCCTGATTGTTTAGGAACTTGATCCTTTTGAATGTGAAGAGAGTCTGTTCTAGTTTGGAAGGTGTTATGTAATACAAGTTATACAACTTACTCTTATTCTTCTTTAACGTATAACATCGAGGGAGAATGAACTGTTAATACCAAAAGCCATCTATTTTGAGATTCTACCCCCTTGCTGCCGCCCTTTTTATTTATTTACTTGTTTCTATAATTCGAATTTCTCATTTTCTGAGCTTCGACTCTTATCTTTTCCGGGTAGGGGTTTTGGGCATTGAGATTAGCCGACTGAACTATATTTCAACCTCCAGTATGCTATAACCTTTTATTTTACGGTTACTTTACTATAAATTTGATACATTTTGGAGCTTAGGTGCAATCTGCAGATGTGTCAGCCATTTCTTATCATGGTTATATTTCCACATATTTCTTTCTTCTTTTAAGAATTAAGTTTATGTACTTGATGTTCGTTCATCAATTTCCTAGTGCCAGTGATTTGGGTGCACTCCAGCAGCTCTTGGTTGATCAGCCTAACATCCCCAAGGAGGAAGGTAAGATACCAATCATCTATAACATTCGTGATCCATCATCCATGTGATTAAAACATCCTGATTTCTATTTATCTCATCATGTTTTCTCGTCTATAATTATTTAATTTGTGTATTTATCTTTTCCATATTGGTTTTTTTTTTTTTTATGTAGTCGTCATTTCTTTCAACTTTAACTCATGACACTGAAGTACTAAAATCATGCTCTCACAGTCTCACTGGCACTTCTTTTTCTTTTTGCAGTCCAATTCATCTTTGATATCATATTTGCCGAAGACATTTGTTGACATTCGCTGGAACATTGGCTGCAAGCTTCAGAGCTCTGGACGGAAGCAGTTTGGAAAACAGAAACCTCTTGGTTTTGTTTGAGTCGTGACTCGTGAGTGATAACAGTTGAATGCTTGTGCTCTGGTGCTGAGATTGCGAGAGGTGCCTGCAACATTTGATGCATATAAACGCAAAAGAGAGAGAATTCATTGCAAACTTGTACGTAGCCGTATATTCATGGAAGTGATGCAGCGGAAGGTGGGGATGTGGAAGTTGCTTGCCTCCGGAGAAACCTTCTGGATTTTTCATATTGTTTTGTTGAGTTGAGGTATATATTTTGTGCCTGTTTGATATACTAATAGCGAACAGAATTAATTTATCAAATCTTACAAACATTTCTTTGGATTCAACTGTGATTTTCGGGCCCTCGTGTAAGAGCTGTATGTCCAGTGGCACACGGATGGCTGGGAATCAACTACCCTTTGCTTTTCTATCTGAGTAAGTCCCATAATTTTGAAATGGTGTTCCTTGTTCTGGTATACAAAATGAGTATATGCTTGTTACTGTCAATTATTTTTTACTTTTCATTCTTTTTTCAGGCCTCTGGCGGTTATTACTTGTTGCCGCGGAACATTGAGAATTAAGGACAGAGATCCTTTCTAAACCTCACTGTTCGGAGCTCAAGAACCAGACAATCCAGACCATTCAAATTGAATCTGATGGTCCACATTAACTCATTCCGCTGGTCCATCTTACACAAGTCAAAAGCTACAATCTCTCTTTCACACAAACCAAGGATAAGAATTTCCTGATCCTTAGGCTCTGGACAGTAAAGTCTGGAGGGGATTCAAATTCGAGAATTACCGTCACAGGTTTAACATATAAACTTTGGAGTATAAATATGAAGATTTCACTGGGATTCTATGCCCCCATTGATAGAAATGAAAGCATATTGATTTTTTTAAGACAAACATTCCAAACTACAACTGATTCAAATCTGAATGCAAAAGAGCAGACATACTCCTATGACAAAAAAACCTTAAGTCACTTCTCTTAGTTTGTAATTTCTTGATTATTCGAGTCGGAATTTTCTTTTGATAAGGGGGAGAAATTCTACTGTACGAGTTAGGACTTTGAAATACGCATCTTCCACTTTCATTCCCGGAGCTCACTGACCATACTTCGATCCGACATTGCTAAGTTTTCTCTTTCCATTACAAGACTTAAACATCTACAAAATCTAAACTACATATTAAACAAAATTTTCTTTATCAACAAGAAGAAGGCTAAAAAACCAAAAATTAACATGCCAATGAAACTAACAAAGTAACCAAAATAAAAGTTAGGGGCAATATAGTAAATTAAACCTTTTTTTAAAACTTTTGTTTTTCAAAGCTCACAGTTAGTTAACCATATCAATTGCCACAATTTTTTCTTTCACGTTTTTATTTTTTCAAATAAAATAAACTTTTTGTAACGAAATAATTTTCAAAAAACAGTCGCTAAAGATGTGAGCAACCTCTTCAACAACGAAAAATCGTTTGAAGGTTGCCACCAAAAAACTTTAGCTTTTATATTTCATCTTTTTAGTACCACCTAATCACGTTGTGCACTCTTATTTGTAAATTTAAAATTTAAATTTATTCTCACTTTTACACATCAACCATGCTTTATGGCTTCGTTACCCTCCGAGTGTCGGCTAGCACATGACGTTCTGAACAGACACGTGAACATTTTGTGTTAGAATGTGTCAATTCGGTAAACATTATTTTTAATATTTTAATAAGTACATGCATAGTATATGCATATCTACAATTACTAGTATAACACTAAAGAGGTATTCATCAATTTACCCCCTGAACTTATAAAGATTGGCCAATTTCCCCCCTTAACTCTCATAATTAGTCAATTTGCACCCTACTGCTAACTTTTTTAATTGTCCATCTATTCTTCCGTTTAGTATGTCACGTGCTATCCACATGACTACCTTTAAAGGGCAAAAAAGTCATTTTTTGACACATTCCATCTACACCCTTTTCTCCACCCACACTTTGTACTCTCCAGATTCTTCTCTGTTAGAGAAGCATCTCAGTTCTTTAACTCCCAAGACTGCCCTTCAATCACCACCCTCCCCGATGATGGCGTGGTGTTAGCACCAAAGACTCAGCAACCCTTTCTCAACCTGCAAGTTACCAGATAACAATGGAGGAAGAGAAGGGAAGAGACAGAGAAAGAGAGAAATGTTTTTGTAATTTTGTATTGAATGTTTCCAAATATCTATTATGCTCAACCCCACCAAATTGATTACATATATGATTCCACTAACACCAAATGCCAGCTGGCCATACGACTACCACAACTTGATTACTACTTATTACAGTACTATTACGCTACTAATTGCAAACAGATAACCACAATCGTAACATTGCCCACTCCTTCAGATAAACCTTGTCCACAAGGTTGTAATCACAGAGGAAAATCTGAGAATTTCTCAGCCAACTCATCATAATCTTCCCATGTAGCATCTTCTTCCTTGCTGCCTTTCCAGTGAACAAGCAGCTGCAGTCCCGCCCCTTTACCTTTTTTGTAAACTCGCCTTTGCAGAATTGACATTGGTTCTAGAGACTTCAACCCATCTTCTATCACCACTGGTAGAACTGTTAAAGGACTAACCCCTGGGCCCAAATGCTTCTTCAAACAGCTAACATGAAAGATAGAATGTATCTTGGAATCTGTAGGAAGCTTAAGTTTGTAAACTACACTCCCAATCCTCTCCAAAACTTCATAAGGGCCATAAAACCTGGGATGTAACTTATGATAAGCATGTGCAGCCAATGATTGCAATTGATAGGGTACCAATTTCAAATAAACCAAGTCTCTAACTTCAAACACTTTTTCCCTTTTGTGCTTATCAGCTTGAGCTTTCATTCTATTTTGAGCCACCAACAGATTAGTCTTGAGCATAGCTAATAGATTATCCCTAGCCAACCATCCTTACTCCACTATATCTAGCTTGGCAGTGCCCTTTTCATAAGAAGCAATATGTGGAGGGGGAAATCCATAAACAACTTCAAAGGGAGAGAACTTGGATGAACTGTGAACCGAAGAATTATAACTCCATTCAGCCTATGGGAGCCAATAGAGCCACTTTTTGGGTTGGCAACTTGTGAAGCACCTAAGATAGGTTTCTAAGCCTCGATTAACCACCTCAGTCTATCCATCACTCTGAGGATGGTATCCCGAACTCATACACAGCTTAGACCCACTCAGTTTGAAAAATTCTTTCCAAAAAATACTGAGGAATTCAGTGTCTTTATCACTCACTATAGTTGCTGGAATGCCATGCAGCTTGAACACATTTTCTACAAACTCCTGAGCTACCATAGTTGCGGTGTAAGGGTGTCCAAGAGCAATGAAGTGAGCATATTTTGATAATCTATCCACAACCACCAGAATAACAGACTTGCCTTTGCAGTTGGGTAAGCCACTAATAAAATCCATACTAATGTCCTTCCACACATGTTCAGGTATTGATAGTGGCTGGAGTAAACCTGGTGGTGACAAGGTCTTATACTTATTCTGTTGGCACACCCTGCATTTAGCTACCCAAGACTTAATGTCTTTTTTCATTCCCACCCAATAAAAACTTCTTTTCAATCTGTGGTAGGTTTTTTGAACACCTTCATGGCTGGCCATAGGAGTGCAATGATGCTCTTCAAAAATCTTGTGTCTCCAAGTTGAATCAGGACCAATCATAATCCTATTTTTATATTTTAAGAACCCATTATCGATGTGGAACTTTGATAAATGGGTAGTGACAGTGTTGCCATGGGTGGCAACCCTCATTTCTTCCTTCTTTTGCTTTACCCACTCATCTTTTTCCAATTGTCTTCTCAAATCATCCAACCACCCAAAGTAAGGGTATGTGATAGTGACACATTCCACTAACTCTTCACTGTGGGTTGTAGGCAATGTAGGGCACTAGGTACCCTTGATAAAGCATCTGCCACCACATTTTCCACACCTTGTTTATATTGGATCTCATAATCATATCCCAATAGCTTTGAAACCCACTTTTGTTGAAATGGAGTAGTAGCTCTTTGATTTAAAAAACATTTCAGACTATTGTGATATGTTTTGATGATGAAATGTTGCCCCTGGAAGTAATTTTGCCATTTCTTGATAGCATGCACCACAGCTATGAGTTCTTTTTCATAAGTGGACAGAGCCTGGTTCTTGGGGCCCAAAGCTTTGCTGGAGAAAGCAATGGGTTTTCCTTGTTGCTGTAAGACTGCTCCTATCCCATTTGCAGAAACATCACATTCTATAACAAATGGAATCGAGAAATCAGGAAGAGCTAACACCTTGGGAGATGTCATGACATTTTTTAATTCTTGAAAAGCTGACTCTGCTGCCTCAGACCATATGAACCCATCTTTTTTAGTGAGTTGGTATAGAGGCTGACAAATCTTGCCATAGTTTTGTACAAACTTTCTGTAATAACCTGTCAACCCCAAAAAACCCCTCAGCTCCTTCACATTCCTAGGGACTGGCCAATTCAAAATGGCTTGGATCTTAGTGGGATCAGCTGCCACTCCATCACTTGAAACTATGTGACCCAAATATTCAACTTGTGGTTGACCAAAAGAGCATTTAGACTTCTTGACATATAATTGGTGCTGCAACAACAACTCCAAAGTCTGGTGCAGATGAGATAGGTGCTCCTTCCATGTTTTACTATAGACTAATATGTCATCAAAGAATACCAATATAAATTTCCTGAGATAGGGTTTAAAAATGTCATTCATCAAGCTTTGAAAACTTGCTGGGGCATTAGTAAGGCCAAATGACATTACCAAAAATTCATAGTGTCCTTCATGGGTCCTAAAGGCAGTTTTCTCCACATCCTCTGCATGAATTCGAATCTGATGATAACCCGATCTTAAATCCAGTTTGGAGAAGTACCTAGCCCCAAATAGCTCATCCAATAGGTCATCTATGAGTGGGATAGGATATTTATCTTTGATGGTGATGCCATTCAACTCCTTGTAATCCATACATAATCTCGAAGTGCCTTTCTTCTTCTTAACTAGTAAAACAGGAAAGGAAAAAGGACTACGGCTAGGTTTGATAAAACCCGAGTGTAGCAATTCCTGGACTGCTTTTTCAATTTCAGCTTTTTGTAGAGGTCCATAATGATAAGGCCGGATATTGGGGGGTTTTGCTCCTGGAAGCAATGGAATCCTATAGTCGTGGGTCCGTGAAGGAGGTAATATGGAAGGAATAGTAAAAACCACCTTAAATTTGTTCAAAACTGTGTGCAGTTCATTGTATTGGGAAGGAGTGAGCTCAAATGTGTCATTTGTTTCAACCTCCAAAGAATATAATAATAATCCCAAGTTTGAAGTGGAGCACCCTTTACTGATGTGATGCACCGAAATATCTTGTATGGGAGACTGTGAAGGTGCACAATAAGTCAATTTAAATTGCTGGGATCCCACTTGAAACTCCATAGTCAGATTTTGGAAATCCCACAAGACTGGACTTACTGTGGCTAGCCACTGGACCCCTAGGACAACATCACAACCCCCAAGAGGTAAAACAAACAGATCACTGTAGCAATTATATTGTCCCACTGTCAACTGCACTTGTCTACAGCAACCTTGACTTTTCACTTTACCCCCATCAGTAATCATCACCTCGAAGGGCCTTGTGGGATGAACTGGACACCCCAATTGCTTGACTAATCTAGAGTCGATGAAATTATGGGTGCTTCCAGAATTTAACAGTATTTTAATAGCATAATTCTTAACCAACCCTTCCACCTTCATAGTTTGAACCGAAGGTTGGCACTAGTGCCATAAAAAGCACACTCACTCAATGCCATGCTGTGTAACTCCACAAGAAGATTAGTGGGTTCATCATCGCCATACTCATCATCAGAAACGATATCCAACATAAGAAGTTGCTTATGAGCACATTTGTGTCCCTTATCCCACTTGTCATCAAAAAACCAACACTCACCCCTTTCTTTTTTGCGCTGAACCTCCGCATGTGTTAATTTCTTATAAGGCAAAGCAGGGACACAGTGCCTTCCAGGGATGGAAGTAGGGAGAGGGTTTGGTTTGGCTGGAGGAAACTGTTTATGGGGCACTGTTTTAAGATCCATGAATTTAGCATCAATTTGCACCGCGAGAGCAATGGCCTCATGCACCGAATTAGGTTTCAGTAACTTAACATCATATTTCAATTCATGTTTTAATCCACCAATAAAACAACTCTTCAACAGAATCGGGCCGACATCAGTAGTTCGATTAGCTAGGCGCCTAAATTCGAGTATGTAATCTTTAAGAGTACGTGTTTGTTTGAGCTTGAACAAGGATTCGGTGCAATCCTCGAATTCACAAGGTCCAAATTCCTGGCACAAGGCGGTGGTAAACTCGATCCAAGTTGGTGTGGAATGGATGCAATCACGCCATCTGAACCATTGCAGTGGTTATTCTCAAAGTAAAAAGAGGCGGTCAGGACCTTTTGATGATCGGGGGTATGGTAATAAGCAAAGTACTGCTCAGCGTTGTAGATCCAGGCGAAGGGATCGTTGCTGTCGGTGAATCGGGGAAAATCCAAACGGTGTGGCCACTGAGGGCGCGGAGTTAAACCGCCACCGTCGAAAGAGTCTCGACGCGGGAAACGTGGAGTCTCTAAATATTGGAATTCGACATCGGCAGGAGAAGGATGCGGCTGTTCAGGACCCGGAGGAGGTGGAACAGTAGAAGATCCAACGCCGCATGAAACGCCAGGGTCAATATGGAGATGCTCCAAGAGAAGGCCGAATTTCGTCTCTAAGGAAGTAAATCTGGCATCTAAAGTTGCCTGGAGCTGCTGAGGAAGAGCTTCCAGAATAGTTTCCACGGCGGAGAGGCGAGCTTCCAGGGTAGACATGCGAGAATTGTTGGTGTGGCGAGGCATACAAGAGGGAGGCCAAAGATCGAGAGGATGATACCAATGTTAGCACCAAAGACTCAGCAACCCTTTCTCAACCTGCAAGTTACCAGATAGCAATGGAGGAAGAAAAGGGAAGAGACAGAGAGAGAGAGAAATGTTTTTGTAATTTTGTATTGAATGTTTCCAAAATATCTATTCTGCTCAACCCCACCAAATTGATTACATATATGATTCCACTAACACCAAATGCCAGCTGGCCATACGACTACCACAACTTGATTACTACTTATTACAATACTATTAAGCTACTAATTGTAAACAGATAACCATAATCGTAACACATGGACTCCGACGAATCAGACGACGGCCACATGATTGAGGAGTGGATGGTACTCTTTCTCTCGCTCTCTCACCCTTCAATTTCTTCAAATTGTTACTGAAATTAGTTACCGAACCAGGTCCGTGAAGCAAGCCCTGGAAGATTTTCACTCCGAAAAGGATTCCGGGTCTGATCTCACCAAGCTTCTATCCGACTGCATCGCCGCATTCAAGGACAATGCTCAGTACAGGGACGACATCAGATTTCTCAAGATTTGGTTCCTCTATGTATGTATTAATACACTCACTCTCTAATTTCTGACATTTTTCATACATTTTGCTTGTGTATTTTTTATGGTTCAATTTATTTTTATTACTTTCAATTTTGGTTTTTGTTTAGTTGCTTTGATTATGTTAATAAATATCAAATTTGGTACATTTTTTGGGTTAAAATTTTGAGGAGGTTGTTTAGTTTGTTTGTCAATGTGATTGATATGAAACATTTAATTACTTGTCTTCGTGGATTTGCAGATGGATACCAGTGAAGATTTCAAAAGCATTTTTCTAGAAATGTTGCACAGGGAGATTTGTGTTGGCCACTCTTTGCTTTATGTCTGGTACGCGACCTTTCTCAAAGCCAAAGAGAAATTGGACCTCGACCAGTAGCAACGCAGTGACTACACCCCAGAAGTGCGGATCTACGAGCTCAGATCTCTCCCGCTGTTTCTTTTAGTGTTCGACGGAAAATTGTGCCGGTGGAGCACCGGTGGAACCATCAACGGCTCGGCTTGGAGAAAATGAAGAAGAAGAGAAAGTTCGAAGAAAAGGAAAAAGATAGAAGGTGGAGGGAAAATGACTTTTTTGCACTTAATGGCAGTCTGCGGATAGCACTTGAGCTATTGAAGAATAGATGAAAAATTAAAAAATTTAAGAGTACGATGTAAATTGACTAATTATGAAAGTTGAGGAAGGAAATTAACCAAAATTAAAGTTGAGAGAGGAAATTGACCAATTCTTACAAGTTTAGAGAGTAAATTGATGAATACCTCAACACTAAAAGAAGACTAAAATGTTAATCAATCAAACAAAAGAAAATTAATTAAAATAACTTTAAAACTTTAAGTTTTAACGATAAGAACAAAATAAAAAATAAAGTAAATAGTATCAGAATTGACATTTTAATATAAAAATATAATTTTTCGTTAAAATCAACAATCAAGACCCTTTCGTTATGTTTCTTATCACACAAAAGTAAACATTCTTCAACTTGAGATAAGATAAAATAGAAAGAAAACCCGACACACAGAGACACATGTCACCAACCAGCTTGACAGAGAGAAAGATGTAAATTGAAAATTAGATAGCGTATGGATAAAGGAAGTATACGGACATGCATACCGGTCAAAGGGTGGGCCTTCTATATGATCAAAACATTCAACATAATTCACCAAGTCCATCTCTCTCTCTCTCTCTCTCTCTCTCTATCTCTCTCTCCCCTGTAATCTGCTGGAGTTTGCTGTCTCTGTGAACCCAGTTGTTGGTTGGAGTTGCAGTCTGATAACTGTCAGGTTTGAATTATATTTACACCAGTTGATATTTTTGTTGGGTGAGTGAGATCAGATGAATATGCAGTCAAATGGGTCATCAAAATTTCTCTTCTTTTTGTGACATAAATTCTAATACATATTGTGATTGTGTAAATGTAAAGATAGATTATGAATCTTTTGAAATCTAGAAGATCATTCTTAATAAACTTTGTATTACTTGGAGAACAAGTTTCTCTCATCCTTATAAATAAAGACACAAAGATTGGGAATTACCAAACAATTCCTCAAGTCTATTCTCCACTCTTTTTCTCTCCATGCCTCACCCAACAGTTAAATATAGTTCACAACACTTCTTGATATTTTTATTTTTTATTTTTGTTTGTTTCGCGAATTGGGTTTTGTTTCACTTTTGTGTTGTTGTTTTGTTTTAAAATTTAAGGTTGTCTGAATTGTAAATGTCAATAATCCTGCGGAATCAGAAACCAATATGTTGGAAAAATATGGAGTGACGTGCGACGCAGCTATACCGAAATTTTCATAAAACAAAAATACGAAACGGCGGTTAAAATACGACTAGTTTATAATTAATATTACATATATTAAAAACAATACTTCAAATTTATAATATGACAAAATACTCGTGTTCATCAAATTCATTCACTAAACATAATAGTTAAACACAAGATTCAAGTCACAATGGTTTCGGAGTGTCCGTGCAACATAAGCATTGCAAAGTGATTAATGTGGGTCCTACAGTGATTCAAAACATGACTATCTGGTTTACCACTATAATTTTGATAATCTTGCAGAGAATTCTCTCAAATTATATGCAGTAGTTTTGTTTATTTGGTGGATGAGAGGATGGAAAAGGGCATTTTCTCTAGTTACCAACTTATCGGAGTAAAATGGTAGCTGTAATTTCAATACTTGTGTTGATGTTCTTAATTAAGTTCCAGTAAACTGATGGAACATGATAAGAGGAAGAACATTATTAATTAACATTGTAACTGCGTTCTGCCCGATTAAGTAATGTTTTGTTTGATACAGGAAGTATGCTTGAGAAGAAGATATTTGAGAATGGGTTTGCTGAAAGAGATAACGAGCATTCCGATTCTTCACTTGAAAAGGTAGGCTCAATCAAGATTATATACTCTTAAATGTGAGAAGTAACCTGGCAGCATTTCCTTTTTGTTTGAAACAAGTAAAGGTTTCGACATTGAACTCGTGCTTATATTCTTCGAAAGATGCATTTCGGGTACTTGCTTGGCTAATCACTGACTTTGCATACTCTTTCGAAAAGCCTGTGAGTTTTAACTTGTGCTGAATGTCTTAGAGGGCTTTAGTTTCAGCATCACTGTTTCTTGTGCATCTTAGAGGAGATGGATAACTGTGACAGTGCAACGTTGCATGATTGTATATTGAAGACCCACTGTATTTATGTCTCTACTCTTTATTTTTTTTTTTGGTCAAGAAATGTCTCTACTCTTTAAATATGAAAACTGAAGAAAAGGCTTAGAATCTGTCACTGGGGAATGCTGGTTTCGCCAATAAAAATAGTGGGTTTTCGATTACTTAACATAGTCTGTGTGATGTAATTCTTAAGATCTGACAAGTGACCTGAGACTGTTCATTGAAATTTGTTTGAGACTTGAAAGTTTTTTGCCTTTTGGTGCTCTCTAATATGTATTTTCTTTTGTTTATCTGGATTAAGGTTGACCCTGGGAAGCCTGCATCACTGACATGGCAACGAAAATTAAACAGCACGGGCAACGCACCTTTGCCATTCAATCTATATTTAAAAGAGATCGTTCATATGGTAAGTTTGAAACATAGAATGTATGAAGTTTGAAGTATATCGACTGGAGATATTTCGCGTAAAGTTTTGGTCATAGGCCTTGGTGATGCAGCATATGACTGACTGCAGTTTTAGTATCTGACCTTTACCTTCTCTTATTGTTTCTGTCAACAATATTGCTTGTTTTGTTTTTGGTAGGCTCCAATAGGTATTCGGCTATGGCGTCATCTACGAGAAGAAGCTGCTAACGGAAGGGTAATCTTCTTAATGTTAAATGAGCTTAATTACTTTGATGATTGCTTATTTTAGGGGATCCATCTAATTGAATTTCTTCCAAACATGGATGCACCTGTTTATATTTTATCTGCAGGAGGGCTTCATTAATCCATTTGTTAAGCACCATTTGACATCTAATCATGGAGTCCCACTTGGTGGAATTGGGTAACTCATCAATCTCTCTCTCTCTCTCTCTCTATCTATCTCTCTCTCTCTCTCTCTCTCTCTCTCTATCTATATATGTATGTATATATATCTTACTAAGAAGTATAACCAATTGCATAGCATATAATCCTTTTGTTACCAATTGCATAGTATATAATCCTTTTGTTTGCTTTCTTAGGGCAGGAAACATCGGAAGAAGTTATAGTGGTGATTTTCAGCGGTGGCAGCTCTTCCCTGGAAGATGTGAAGAGAAACCTGTTTTAGCAGATCAATTTTCTGTAAGTTAATTCTTATAGAAAGAAAAATAGAAAATTATATAAGTTTATTGCCTGCCATCTCAAGGCATTTCTTCATTAATGCTTTCAACAATCAGAAGTTAGTTAATATACACATCCTCTTGCGGAGAATTATGTACTTAATGCAGTGCAACACTCTAGAAGCGGAATACATCTCCTCATGTGTTAGAGACTGATGATCTCGCAAAAGAGTCTACAGTTGTTCAGTTTAAGTGTGCGTAAGAACCTGCAAATTTAAGTCCATGGTTTCTTTTGGAATCTTTGACAAAAATCAATAGTTTTAGCTCATTACATAACCTTCATTTGTTTTTCCTTTAGTTATAAGATGCATAAATGTCTGATACAATCTCAATAGACGTACTTTTAGCTTCGCTCTTCTCCCTTCTGGAACCTTCTGATAATATTTCATCATCATTTTAACCAAATAGTTTGCAATAGCCTTTCTTATTACACTTCTTTTTAGATCATGTAAAACTTATTACACTTTTTTTTAGATGATGTAAAAGTTTCATTCTTTAATTAAACTGGATACAAATGCTGTGCCAGGTATTTGTTTCCCGCACGAATGGTGAAAAATACTCTACTGTGCTCTGTCCGAGGATCCCAGACGTTCTGAAGTAAGTTCCTAGACATGAAACAAGACAATTTGTTTACTTTTCGTTGTAATATGGAATCCCTATGAATGAATGAATGAATTTACTGATATTGTGTGCATGAACAGAGAAAGTCAAGTTTCAGGGATTGGATCTTGGGACTGGAATCTGAACGGGGATAATTCTACATATCATGCCCTTTTTCCAAGGGCTTGGTCTGTTTACGATGGTAAGAGACATTGAATGTTATACATCTGAGTGGTACTATGTCCTTCATGGGTCATATTTTTCTCTTTGATGCAGGTGAACCTGATCCAGCTCTCAAAATAGTCTGTCGTCAAATTTCGCCTTTTATTCCCCATAATTACAAGGAGAGCAGCCTACCTGTTTCAGTTTTTACGTACACGGTAAGAATGATTCTGTGAGAAATATGTTTTCATAAAATCTGGCGCAGCTGTATTGGAGTTTTAGTTTTTCTCTCTTTTCAGATATATAATTCTGGGAAGACTGCAGCTGATGTCACACTGCTTTTCACTTGGGCAGTAAGTCCTTTTTGTTTAAAATATTTTCTCCGTCTCTTTTTGTATGTTTTCTTGGCAATCTTGAATCGAAGACTTATCCCATGAGAAGCCATTACAACTAATTCGAAATTATTTTGGCATGTCCCATTCAGAATTCTGTTGGAGGGATTTCTGAATTTTCTGGTCATCACTCCAATTCAAGAGCAGTGTAAGATCTTGTCCTTAGCTTGACTTCTCGTCGGATTTTCTAACATAAACCTTTGAATTTTTTCTTTTGAGAATCAAACCTTTGACTTTTGATATAACAACACATGTATATCTGCTTGTGCCCTTACGAAAGATTGCTTATCACCATACTTGCAATTTATTCTAACTCTCAGTATCATTTAACATCTTTAGGATAAAGGATGGCGTGCATGGTGTACTTCTACATCACAAGTAAGTTCCCTTTCTTGATATAGATAGAAAAAGATTCTTGAAATCGTTTCCTCAATTTACGATGTGTTTGTTATTTTTCTCTACATGTAACACCCTTTATTTGAAAATACAGGACTGCAGATGGGCTGCCCCCAGTGACATTTGCAATAGCAGCACAGGAGACTGATGGTGTTCACGTATCAGAGTGCCCTTGCTTTGTGATTTCTGGCGACTCCGAAGGTATCACAGCTGAAGACATGTGGAGTGAGATAAAAGAGGTCAGTAGATTATGCTAACATTTTCATGTCATAGAAGTGTCTTCAGCTTGCTTTATTTTGATTGTTGCAAGAAAGTAATTTATAAGGGTCGGAGACCCATTTTATTTTGGATATTTGAACTATTCTTATTCTTCATAAAACTTGATACTTGTGCCTCTTTTGTTACAGCATGGATCCTTTGACAGTCTTAATTCTGCAGAAACGCCATTACCTTCAGAACCTGGATCATCTATTGGGGCAGCCATTGCTGCTTCTGTGGCAGTTCCACCTGATGGAGTACGCACTGTAACATTTTCATTGGCATGGGATTGCCCAGAAGTAAAATTTATGGGTGGGAAGACGTATCACAGGTGGGTGGAGAAACACTTGGGTGAAAGATATGATACAGTGGAACAGTATTCAAATGCTGCAATTTTTTTATGAACAGGCGGTACACTAAATTCTATGGCAAACTTGGGGATGCAGCTGCAAATATTGCTCATGATGCTATTCTTGGTAATTGTTGATTTCATAAACTTCATGTTGATGATTTTTTTTAGATTATTTGTTTGGTGGTCAAAGTTGGGCCATTACCCCTTAACATATTGCGGCCAGCGTAAATCATATGACAGTTCTTTGTCATTTTTGTGTCATTAGATAAGACAATAATTTTCATCGATGATGATATTCATTCCTCCACTTCTGGTTAGCTGAGTCAATTTCAGAATCTTCATTTCAAACATGATACATGACACCAATTTTAGTATTGGAACCCTACTTGCCAATGAGATTGTAAGTTTTATGGTCAATGCACTCTTACAGAATCCTTGAGTCGTCATCCAACCCCAAGGGTGCATTTATGTGAGGGACTTTGAAATTCCATGGAACTTCGGCTAAATTAGTTTGGATGGACTGTGAAATGAATAGTGCTATACATCTAAGAGAACTTTCAAATGACACATTGAAGTTCCTTTGTTTAGCTTCTTTGTAGTGCATTTTCAGTGTTCTAAAGTAGCTTTGTAGTGTCGGAGTAGTTCATTGGTATTCTTCTTATAGTTCTTTTTTAAGTACAAAGTCTAAAGTTCTTTGGGACTTTGAAAGTCCCTCATCCAAACATAGCATAAAGGAACATTGGTCCAAGTTACTGTGTTCTTTAAACTAGGAAATGGTCACATGGTATATTATCGTCAGGTCATAAGGAGTGTGAAACTTTCCCATTACTTTAACTAGGAAACCCTAATTCACCGTTTCTTTGTTATATTATCTATTGATTGTGATCGGTCGCCTAACATCCTTTGTTTTTGTTCTTGTTCTATTTTCCTTGAAACATAGAGCATCACCATTGGGAATCCCAGATTGAAGCATGGCAAAGACCAGTTCTTGAGGACAAGAGACTTCCTGAATGGTGAGTGTAGATGTTTAATCCGATTCACGTACATGTCAGATTTCTAAGATTTGTCAAGGTTCTCTGCAGGTACCCTGTCACTCTGTTCAATGAGCTCTACATTCTGAATTCCGGGGGCACAGTTTGGACAGGTATTTTTTAAGTTTGAATTCTTTTGCAGTGAAATTGGACAATTATATTGAAACATTAGTTCCTCTTTTTTTTTCATATAAATTGTTTTGCAGATGGATCACTGCCAGTCCATAGCTTAACGAGCATTGGAGAAAGGAAGTTTTCCCTGGATAAGTCATCATTAGGTTTGAAAAGCGTCATTGATGCATCCCCACAAAATGATACTGCTATTGACATTCTTGGAAGGATGATATCAATACTTGAGCAAGTTCACACTCCCATAGCATCAAACTCTGCATTTGGAACAAATCTCCTTCAGGAGGGAGAAGAAAACATTGGCCAATTTCTCTGTCTTGAAGGAATTGAATATCATATGTGGAACAGTTACGATGTCCATTTCTACTCTTCGTTTGCACTAGTCATGCTATTCCCAAAACTTGAGCTCAGCATCCAACGGGACTTTGCGGCAGCAGTAATGATGCACGACCCCTCTAAGATGAAACTTCTATCTGATGGAAAATGGGTCCAAAGAAAGGTTCTTGGAGCTGTTCCTCATGATATCGGCCTCCATGACCCCTGGTTTGAAGTAAATGCTTATAACCTGTATGACACGGATAGGTGGAAAGACTTGAATCCTAAGTTTGTTCTCCAAGTTTACAGGGATGTGGTTGCCACTGGTGATAAGAAATTTGCAGAAGCCGTTTGGCCCGCTGTTTACGTTGCAATGGCTTATATGGAACAATTTGATAAAGATGGCGATGGAATGGTTGAGAGTGATGGCTCCCCAGATCAGACTTATGATACATGGTCGGTCTCTGGTGTGGGTGCATATAGTGGTGGGCTGTGGGTAGCAGCATTGCAGGCTTCATCAGCCATGGCGCGAGAAGTAGGTGACAAGGGTTCAGAGGTTTATTTTTGGCACAAGTACCAGAAGGCAAAATCTGTGTATGCGAAATTATGGAATGGATCTTACTTTAATTATGACAGCAGTGGTCAAACGTCAAGTTCATCAATCCAAGCTGATCAACTGGCCGGACAATGGTCTGTTGTGACTCAACTTTTGAATGTCATCTATTCATGCCAATTGAAATATTTCTTTCACAAAATTATCAGTCTGATCTATGTAGTTATGGCGATGAAATAAAACTTACTATCTAGCTACTTTGTAGGTATGCAAGAGCATCCGGTCAGTTGCCAATTGTTGATGAAGACAAGGCACGGAGTGCACTGGAAACGGTTTATAATTACAATGTCCTAAAGTTTAAGGATGGGAGACAAGGAGCAGTTAATGGGATGCTACCTGATGGAAAGGTTGACATGTCAGCAATGCAGTCGAGAGAAATATGGTCTGGAGTTACATACGCTTTAGCTGCAACGATGATTCAGGAAGATATGGTTGATGTAGGATTTCGTACTGCAGCTGGAGTCTATGAAGCTGCATGGTCTAAAGAAGGTCTTGGGTGAGTTAACTTTATAATCGCTAACCTGCAAGCTACGTTTGGACATAAAATATCTGTGTGAAGTGTATGTCGGGTGTTAGCTAAAACAAATGCCAATACATGACTTCTTTTCCAAGTTTCTGAGATGCAAACATACTGAAGATTGTCGACAACCTCATCGAAGGGATGTGATCCGTTAAATGTTGACTTACTCACTGTCAATTTCTTGTTAACTCAACCTATTGATGTATATGTTATCTGCTCTCCGTTTCTCGCTTCCTAACTCCTTTATTATTTTATCAACAGATACTCTTTTCAAACTCCCGAAGCTTGGACCACCAGCGGAGAATTCAGATCTTTATCTTACATGCGCCCTCTGGCCATTTGGTCAATGCAGTGGGCATTATCAAAACCACCGCTGTTCAAGCAGGAGACGGAGTTAGAAGCAGCTGAAGTTTCTTCGCTTAGGCACGAGGCTGGATTCTCAAAAGTTGCTCAGCTTCTAAAATTGCCGGAAGACGATTCATCAAGAAGTATTTTGCAGACTGTTTTCGATTATACTTGCAAGAGGATGTGGTTATGAGTGAAATTTCTACCCATATGTAACAATATCGAATTTCGATTTTGTAATAAATTGATGTATATACTGTTGGGGTTTAAAAAATGCTTCACTACTTTGGAGATATTTATCTCACAAAGGAGAATGTAATGCAGCGGAATTTGATAGGCAAGAGAAAGAAAGAACACTCAAAGTGTTATACAAATTTTTATTCACTCACAAACTAGTACAAGAGGAAACACTCAAACACTCTTAGAAGCTTTGTTGTTTCTTCTCACTTCTCACTTAACACTCTCACTTCTCACTAATTGCTCTCTTGGTTGTTACAAATGGTGTGGATGCCTTCTCCTTTTATAGGCATGGATGGAACCTTGGAGAAGCATGGAAGCATCATGCTAGAGATATCCAGATAATTTCACTACCTTCCTAAGCTAGAATTATCTACACTAATCTTGTATGTTGGTGGAATCCTCACCATTCTTTTAGACTCTTCTACCAACTTGAACTTTGCTAGAATTCCCTAGCATGTGCATGAATCTTTCTTTGTGTATGGGCCGGATCAATTATTTTTGGGCCAAAACAAGATTACAATTCAACATATACCACAGTGATGTTGGACATTCAATAAGAAAACCAATTTGGTAAGAAGTGGTTATTAATTTGTTTCTATTTTCAGAAATGGCATTCTAAACTATTATCTATATATATAAAGGGAGAGCCCCAGTTTGGTGAAGCTTTCCAAAATGCCAAGAAAGCCCCTTTGTTTTCTTCACAATCCAAATCCACAAAAATCGGAAAATGGGGACAAACTGGTAAAAAACCATCACTGAAAAAATTGACCCTTTAATTACAGTTACAAGAAAAAGAAAAAATATAAAAAGAATAGGGATAGAATGGTAAAAACGTGGGATAGGAGAGAAAAAAGAGGAGACAAATTAGACGTGCAGAGAGTTGGAAACTGTATTTGAAACAGTTGTAGTAGTCCCACTCCAACCTCCCCACACCAACTTCCCCATCCTTGCGCTCCAACTTCTTCCCGTTCCTCCTCCACTCTCTCTCTATGGGTCTTACTCCTCCATACAAAAATCGAATCGTTGCCTAAAGTAACGGAGTCCACCCCATCGTCGCCAAATCCCATCATCTTCTCGAACCAGTAGTTATGTTGGAGAGACCTCGACGCTGCCGCGAAGGCACCGCAATGGGCGCCATCATCCTTTATTTCCAATCTGGTCTCGGAATCGGTAATCGCCAATTAATTTTTGAATTTTTCCTTGATAATTGTCAAATTAGCTCGAAATTGCCATACTCTTCAAATGTTGCACCTTTAGTTTCGAATTTTGATTCATTTTTTTTGCATAAAATGTGGTTTGGTCCGACGTTTTGCCGGTTGAAGTCGACGTTATCGGGTGACGAAGTGGCATTGCCGGTGGCGGCGGAGGAAGCATTCACTGGAGTTCTTGACAGTGGGAAAGGACAAATGAATGCAGTTGCGGAAGGGCTTAAGGAGTTTTCGAGAGATGACCTACTGAAGTTGATGGCAAAGGGCGGTGTGTTGTAACGGATCATGGGCATTTTGGTACGTTTGCCTTAGATTCACGCTTAAAATGCAATTCTCTGTGATTTCATTTTTTGGAGAAAGTTAAAAGATTTGTATTTACAGTGGTTGAGTAGTTCTCTTTTCAATTTGAATGGGCCTTGAGCAGGGAAAAATGAAACGGAAAGGATACAGTTTAAGTTCAAGTTTTTCAATTTGTAGTTCTCTTTTATATCATTCAGAACGTTGGGCAGAGGAAATCCTCAATCTGCAAAACACGTTATTGCAGGTTTGGAGGTTACACTTTATGTTTATTGTAATTAGTTGAATGCAAGTGTATTCTGGGACATGCGTACTTTCTGTGCAGACTGAGTTAGAGAGGGAGCGTATGGCTTTGGAGTTGGAGGAAAAAAAAAGCCCAAGCTGAAAGAGAGAAGATGGTGCAACAGCAAGCTAAGAAAATTGAGAACCTCAGCTCAATGGTGTTGTATTCAAATAGAGATAGAATCGCGATTGCTTTAAAAAGGTTTGCATGACTAATTAATTTTCATCTCAAACTTTTGTATAATAGTTGATGTTCATATTTATGTTCGATTCCTAATTTTGTTGTTCTGAAAATGAAAAATACCTACTTAAAAGTGTAAAATTCTATTATCTATAAACACAAAAGATGTGCTTGATATTATAATGTGCCGTTGCCAATGAGATAAGATTTAGTTAAACACTCTCTGTTGAATCGATAATTTTAGCACGTTACAGGTTAGGAGACGTGGTCGACAGCCGCCTGTGCCAACTCAAGAACTCAAGAGAAGCCTCCAATTTTGCCTTCACACGCTTCCTCTCTTTTATTTGGAGCAACTGGAGATGGCGACCCAAAATAATAACTAGCCAAGGTATACTTCAGTTTTCCATTTTATTAATTGTCATTTGCAGAGAGATAAATAGAGCAGTTATATACTATGAGTATCAGATTTCTTTGTCTACATTGCGGGTAGTCAAATGGTTGAAACAGTTTGTTGTTAAATGGCTTTATTTGCATTTTACAACTCTCATTGGAATAATATTTGATTGAGTTAAAACTTTGATTTATGAATTTACACGTTTTTATTTGTTTCTCTGTCATATGGTTGGCATCATTTCAGTCCAATAACTCTCGAGATAGTTAAGTTGAGGAATTTAGCGTTGATGATTTCCATTTTTTCCTGTTGTTTATAGGTGTGCCTGTCATTTTATTCATTTTTCATGTTAACTTTGTTCTACAAGCTTCCTGTGGCTTAAAGCATTGAAGTTATTCATTTAAAAATATATATATATATATATATTTAGGTGTTTTGGAAAAGGTATTTTATGTGCATAAAGGCTATTAAGCTTAACAAATTGTACCCTCTTACTAGCTTCATCAGCTTATGTTTGTGAGGCAAAAATGAGATGACTTGGTTGTTTAATCAAGTTAATATTTTGATTAAAACAATCCATTGTTGCTGCTTATTAACTATTATTTAATTGAATTTGGTTTTCTCAAGATTCAGGATTATGTTTACTTTGCGGCGAATTAGAGAAGTTTGATCGACAATGAGGCAACGTGGGATGCTATTAAATTTTAGCTATGGCCTCACTTTTGAATGCTTTCTCTTAATTTCTTTTTTGTAGAACAACATTGTTAATTGTCTTCATATGTTCAGATTGATTTCTTCTGCTTTCTGTTACACCATATGTTCAATAACAATGATGTAGCCGGGTTTGCTATGCAAATATGTTTTTTTGTTACACCATAGGTTCAAACATGAAGTTTAAGACACATTACATTTAAATCTGACGGTGCAAACGTTTATTCATACAATAAAACCCGTAAAACTCACAGTTAATATGTTTGTCTTTATCCATGTCTGCTTTCTCTTCATATTAATTCTATTTGTTTCTGCTTAGATAATTTTGTGTATAGCCTATCCCAAATATTTAGCCTATGTAGTTGCCTGTGAATTTCATTCAACTCATGTGAAAAACATAAAATAAAATGTCCATCAAGTGGCAAGTGGGCCTTTACCACAGTGGTGGAAAAGAGTAAAGCTCTTGCATGATAGTTTGTGTTCGAATCTCATCGGTGGTTAATCTAATAAAATATATTGTTTAATTTAAACAGAAAAAAAAAAAAAGTTAATGTAGTGCTATTCTCCATTGATCAAAAGAAAAAATAATTTATATTGAATTCTGTTTTTCTTGATCAGTTGCATATGCACTGTTTATTGAGTTTTAATGAATTTTCTTTCATTCTTTGTATTTAAAATGGTGAATGACAACCACATGCCAGTTGCCAAACGCACAAAAAATAAAACAAATAAGATATAAAAGGGGACCCAAAATCAAAAGTAAAGAGTACTTAATACCAAACTAAAATTTTGGTTTTAACATAAATAAAATATATTTAGTAATCAATTGTATAATTAGTAAATTTTCTATTCTTTATTTTATTGCTTTTCTTGGCATATTTTTTGGGAAATCTGATTCAAGGTTCTATTCTTTATTTACATTTACTTGATATCGTTCATAGGCTTTAGGTAGGAACTTGCATCTAAAATCGTATGTTGTTTGATAAGTGCATGAATAACATTTAAATCATTACTTTACACAAAGTAAAAATGAAAAACATGATAACTTTCTAGGACGTGCATGATAAAAAAAAAAGTTCCTCTTTGCACAATACATTTAAAGTATATCTTGACATTTACAATGGGAAAAACTAACACAATACACCTTTAGGGGCGCGTAGTGCCCGTGATGCAAAAATGCCTCTCGCACGCACGTTAGTGCGTGCAGAGAGGCTAGTAATCTATTAATCCGCAGGGACATAATTCGAACTTGAGAGAAATGAACGGCAAGAAATTCAGTGTCTCAATAGCCATTCTTTGTTCTGTGTGAGGAAACATGAATTAGATTATAGTTTCTGCCCCGTGGCAGGTACCCGTAGGACTCAAGGGCGTTCCACAAGGCTAGGATGGCCAACCGTTTTTTTCCTCCCCCATCAGACTTCATATAAATTCCAAATTCCTCCTCAAATTTTCATTTCCTTTTCCTCCTGGCCATAATTTTGTATCTGGGAAAAAGGAGATCATCAAAGTTTTCTGCTTTCTAAAAACTTCAGGAGAAATCTCTTGCTGCTAGAGCGGTTTTCCGTGCGAAAGGGAAACCGCTCTACCATCATTATAGTTTTTTCTTGCACTTTGTTTAATTTTTTTGGAAACTCTGATTACCATAAAAGTAAGAGAGTAATTCTGTCATTGAAGTTTCAGTTTAATCCTAAAATAACTCCTTGTTTTGTTTATGTTTCCGATTTCGATTCAATCTGGAACTGTTGGCAAGTTTTTTTTTCCATCAACCTGTTTTCTTTTTTTCCTTTTTTTTTTTTAAATCCTCTATAAACACATCGGTCTTCGATATCCTACAATTCATAGTGTTTTTATCTGCATGCTTTTAGAGGCACCAGAAGCATCGTGTTTTGAGTTGGGTTTTCTTGCCCGATTCAAAATATCAAAGAAGAAATGGCTGCGAATCCCAATCAGTGCACATCTCCTCTGCCGGGTGAGTGGATGAAGGGAAAAATGGTCGGTTCTGGTTCTTATGGGAGTGTTCATCTGGCCATGAGCAAAGCCACAGGAGCGCTTTTCGTTGTGAAATCTGCTCAGTCTAGGGATGGAGCTGAGGCTCTTGAGAACGAGGTTAAGATTCTCGAGAGTTTGAATTCCCCACATGTTGTTAAATGTATGGGGAGGGAAAATGGTGACGGGAAATGCACTAATGTGTTCATGGAGTACATGGCAGGGGGTAGTTTGTCAGATGTGTCGCAGATATTTGGCGGGGCATTGGAGGAAGAAGTGGTTCGGTTGTACACAAGGGAGATTCTTCACGGCCTCGAGTATCTTCATGAAAGTGGGATTGTGCATTGTGACCTCAAGTGCAACAATGTGCTCTTGGGATCCTCCGGGAATGTCAAGTTGGCGGATTTTGGCTTCGCAAAGAGGCTAAAGGGCTCAAAGGCTGACGGGGTTTCAGTGCAGCACTCTTTGCAATGTATTGGCGGGACTCCATTGTGGATGGCTCCTGAAGTTTTGAGAAACGAAGGGCTAGAATTTTCTTCGGATATTTGGTCATTGGGATGCACGGTGATTGAAATGGTTACCGGGAGGCCTCCTTGGGGCAATGAGATTTGGAATCCGGTTGCTGCTGTTTTGAAGATTGCTTGTGGCAATGAGAGGCCTCAGTTCCCGCAAAAGCTTTCGGACGAAGGGTTGGATTTCTTAGCAAGGTGCTTGGAGAGAGACCCCAAAAGGAGGTGGTCTGCTAAGGAGTTGCTCAACCATCCATTTGTGTCTGGAAACTCAATGCAATTTTCAAGAAATGGTGCGACCTACTCACCAGCGAGCACATTAGACATTGGACTTTACGAAGAGGGTTCTGATTGTTCAGATCAGGGATTCGAGAGCTGCGATTGCGATGAGTTCCCCAGCAGCCCAAGTAGAAACCCTTTTTCGAGAAGGCAGCAGATATCTGAGAATCACTTGGAGTCGTCAGGAAATTGGATTACTGTTAGGTAAATGATTACGAGATCACATCACCACAGCAGAAGAAGTAAAACACAATTTGTACATGATCAGAATTTTGTGAAAATATGTAGAGACAGCTAGCCAGTAGCGAGAAAAAGACAGGTTGTCTGTTTTTCCATGATAGTTATTTTTGTGGAGGTATCTCCTGCCTTTGTACACCCATAGATTTGCAAGCAAAATATTCAGTTTAATTTCAATCACTCTTCATGTAACTTGCTCTCAGCCGTCTTCCAACCTGTTTGATTCCACAGAATGAGAGCGGTAGGAAATTATAATCATAAACAAACACAATGTATATGAATTTTGTTCCGTTCCAACATAAACATTCCTCTACAGCGTTTGAAAGTTAACCTGAGAAAACGCGTCTCCGATGCTCGCTTAGAGAGGTTTAGGGTTGCTTAATTTCTAAACGGTACTTTGTACATAACATGGTTGTAAACAAAGAATTTGAGTGCATTGTTCAGAATTTCTTCCTGTTCACATTTCCTTCTCGTCTCATCTCTTTTAGTTAAAAGCAAGAATTCAAGTTTGATGAAGTCTTAACATTTCTTGTCAAATATGACTCCAACTAGTTTTTGGGCTCTTCACAAATAAGTCCATCCAGTCTCCCTTTCATAGTCGAAAACAGTTCAAGGAACCGGTATAAAAAAACTTAATCGCCAAACTTAAACTGTTATTGAACTCAGTGTTAACAGTTGATATGTGAGTATATCATATGCTCAAACTCTTCAACTATATATCCAGCAAATAGTTACAAAAATCATTATTAACGAGCATGAATACACGAAACAAGCATCGTAGGATCAAGTTCAAATAAGAAGAGGTACTACTACTTATATGAAGATTTATTTAAAGAAATCATTCCCCCAAACATAGACCACTAATTCACTATCTTGATAGGCACAGGAAGCAGTGCTTAGTTAAGCACTCAACATGCCGGAGTTGTTCTTGCACTCGTACAGCTTATCCATGTACCACTGACACTTGTTGATATCACTTACAAACTCGTCGATGCACTGCACAAAGGTGGTCATATAAGAATTTCCCCAAAAAAACCCAAAGGTCATCGTATAATTAGTTTTCAGGTTCAAAAAAAAAAAAAGGGTGAAGTGAAAATGAAATGATTATCAAACGGTCCCTGAAATTCACAATAAATCTTGGGGAAAATAATAAAAGAAAAAGGATTGCATACATCTTGAAATGCCTTGGAATGATTACTGCAGGCATCTGAACCACTGATACTGCTAGTGCTAGCCCTGGTTTCTAGTACTGGTGCAGCAGCAGGACGAGCAGGAACCGCAGGAGTAGGAGAAGCAGCAGCGGCAGCTTCATTTCGAATAGTGACGCGGCGAGGACCCATCAAAGCATCCACAGCCCTGTGTGCCACGGCATCTCCAATCCCCAAAGCCATACCTGCATGCAAGAAGACCAATTCGAATGATTGTATTTTATAATGTACAATAATTATAAGCAACTAAACGAACAAAAACATTATCTATCCACGTACGTGCGTACCCTGAACAAATCCTGAAAACATAGATCCACCACGGCCAGTCGGAGCTGGAGCTGGAGATGGAGAACGACGAGCTTCATAAACTGCAAGGCAACACATAAACAATCCAATTAAAGGTGGAAAGGAGAACATTGCATCAGCCGGTTCTGATGTGCTTTTAAAATGACTAAAACCGCTTTTAGAGGATTACTTGAAAGTCTTGATTATGGATGCAAAACTATTTAGAAAACTTTTTGCAGTTATGCATGAGTGAGATGATATAGGAAGGATTTTGATATGTTGTGTGTGGCACTTCTATGAATTATGATGAACCTCGCTTCCTTCGTTATTTGAAGAAATTGGTTTCTCAGTTTTAAGTCTTGTTACTTGATCCCATTCCTAGTGACTTAGGGCTCGTTTGGAGATACATCTCTATAAAGTGCTTTTATTGGAAGCGCTTCTAATCATGTTTGACAAAAAAAGTTAAAAGTGCTTTTGAGTTCTACTAAAGTACTTAAAATGCTTTCTAGGAAGCAAAATTTCAATGTGCTTTTAATTGTAGTGCTTTTAATAAAAGTGCTTATGAGCAAAAGAAGCAGTTTGAAACAAGTCCGATAATATATGTTTCACATAAGTACGTACAAGGCTGAGGAGGAGGGTTGCGTGCTGGTGCATGACGGCGGGGAGCTGCACGGGCTGATCGACCTCCTGAGCTTCGGCGAGGCATGGAAGCAAGCAAATTGGCGAATGTCTGGAAGAAGAGGTTTTTACTCGATGTAGTTCCAGGCGCTTTTTTTGTGTTTTGACGTGTGTGTGTGTGTGTGTACACATGACCAGAGCTAAACTTGTTCTCCAAGTTTTATATTTTGGAGGAGTCGGAAACTTGTTGTCAAAGATATGGGTCATTCAGAAACGCCCTCCCAGCCGAAATGGCTGGAGATTGTTAAGTTTTCTGGATTATATGGATCATTTCTTTTTCCCTTAAAAAAAAATAATCAAACTGGATTATGGGTCAGTCCGGTTGATTGTTTATCCGAATTTTAAAAAATTCCTTGCACATGTAAAAAGAGCATGCATGTTGCGTTGTACAAGAAGAAAATTGGTCAGTCTCTAGTGTAAAGAACGAGAATAATTTGTATGATACGATTATTCCATTTTGATAGTGTTCCGTGTCAATAATGTTGGAAAATAAAAAGGAAAGTATTTTAGGATTTGATTTAATTAGTGATTTTATATGATTTAATTAAGGTTTTGATATGATTTGATTTAGTTTAGGTTTCCTTGTCTTGTAGATAAAGGATTTTTTTTTATTTTTTTTCTAGTATTGCTCCTTTGTAATCTTATAAATACCTCCTTCTAGAGAAGAATAAATAAAATTATTGAAGTAGTATTTTGAGAATTGTGAGATTGTAGAGATTTTTAATTTATCCTAAACCCTTTATTTTCAACCAATAGTACATGAGAGAAATGTTAAGGAGACTTTCAAAAGTGTGAATCTTCATGAATTTTATGTACCTCATGTTTTTGACACAATGTTTTTTTATGTTAGCGCGGAAATTGACGTTAAATTGTGAGGTCACAGAGATTCCATGGAGAATCCACTTTGAGAGAGTCCCCTTATTATTTCTCAATACAAGGATACGTGTTAGTTTCTCTCTTAGTCATTTTATTGACACATGTTAGATTTATTTAATTAATTAATAAATATATCCACCTAAATTAGGAGTTGGATTGGAATGATATCTCTAAACAATATCTTTGGTTATATGCACTAAGAGAGTCGAGAACAAATTAATTGCAAACTCGTTATTTTCGAAATTTGAACTTAAAAACTCTTACTTAGTTACAATTAAAGAAGAATAGCGTTTGAAAAATGCAAGCGCATCCAAAGATGAGTAAAATGAGTTAAGCGATGATGATGAAGATGTAAACGATGAAGTTATGGCACCTGCACCGGATTTGAATGGTGGTATACTGATTTAGTGGTTAGGGTTCTTCTTTCAATCCTTTTTCTTCTCTTTAATGTAAATTAGTGTAAACAAATAACGCATCTAAAAAAAAATCCAAATAGAGGCCATGATTAAAAAGTTACATTAACGCCAAAATGATGGCATATTTTGTTGGCCATGATTAAAACCACGAGTGGATATAATAATCATTGCTGCAAAGGGATTAGTTGGTGATTTTGGCAGTTTATTTTTTTCGGGATTAAAAAGACTCACATAAGCATTTCAACATATTCTAATCACCATCATGTATTCACATGCGCTAAGAATCAAACTCGGAACATACCGTGTGGAACATGAGTTTGGAATTCGTCCCCAACCACTGGATATAATAATGGTTTCACATATTTGATAATCAAAACAAATTAAAATCATTAGTTGGTTTACCTTAATGTTTCGATAAACAAAAAAAAAATTATTCGTAGGATGGTTCATGCCCGATTGGAATTCATGTAATATGTCTCTTTTTGTATTCGGTTTTTTTTTAAATAAAATTATATATTTACATTAAGGAACGGAGAATTTAAGCTAAGTAGACAATGATAACCATAATAATTTTGTGCGGATCTTGTCATCCATGGAGTTGAATTTAAGACCTTTGATTTATAAGTGAATATGTGTAGGGGTGGATTTTTTTGCCAAATTACTGTGTCAACCGAATTGTCAACGGTACTATACCGATTTTGTGTCAATCGGTAATGGCATGGTAATGTACCGAGCTGAAGTTTTTTGGTATGGTATTGGTATTCGATACCATTACCATAGTATTACCATATCGTATCGAAAAATATAAATATATATTATTATATATATTTAGTGTTTAGTACATGAAGTATATATATAAAATAATATATATTTAATGAGTGTCAATTATATGAAATCTACTGGGATTGTGTTGGTGTGCTGTTGCCTGTGCTTTTTTTACTCTCTGCTTCTTGCCTGCCGTTCTTGACTGCTTGTGCTTGCTACCTGCTGGCTTCAAGTATGATTAAATAATCTGAAAGGTATGAATTACCTACAGGGTTGATGAAAAAAATTAAAAAAAGTGTTGGGTTGATGAAAAAAATTTCAAATTTTGGCTCAAAGTAGTGCCCCAAAATAAAGTGGTAATTATCATTACCATATTATGCCAACAGAAGTATTTGGCATACCTAACTTCGGTAATACCAAAAGTTTGGCGCAATAATGGTTATCAATGTTGCAATACCAAAAGTTTGGTATAGTAATTGAAACGGGAGTTTTGGTACGGTAATTGTACCAAAACCACCCATAAATATGTGTATGATTAAACTGTAGTGCTAAGTAACTATTAGTAGTTATTTTGTTTAGAGAATTTCATGTCATCCCAACTTAATGAAGTTGTCAATTTCATTGTTAATGTAGATGAGATGATCCCATGTCATTCATTGGCTAACCTGTCCATTAAGCATGTGATATTTGTTCGAGTTGACCGCTTTATACCAAACTAAAATTATGATACACCAATTACATTATTCACACTTATTACCAACAAAAATATAATTACTTCTTTGCTTCATTTGTACTATAGTTTATGATTGTTCAAATCCCTACCACTTATTCTCAGGTCCCATTTTTATAGATGGTGAGCTCGACACTCAATTATGGTTGGTCTATTAGAAAGATTTTTCAATGTGTTCGAAATACGAAACGGAACATCACATGTCATTATACAATTGGAGAAATCTTTTTTTTCTTTTCCAATGTCCTCTAATTGTTTAAGGACAAGTGGTGTTTCCCCTTATTCCGAGCATTGAGATATCTTTATATCAAAATAAAACTGTAACACGTGAATTCTCAACTAATTTTGTATCAATTAAAATTTATAGTTTTACAGCAACTAACTTAATTTTTTGTAAGGTTTTAAAAAACGTTAGCCGCTAGTCGGGCGGCGGGCTGGTGCCTAGCGCCTAGGCAGGATCTAGGCGGTGTAGGCGAATTTAGATAAATTTCTTATATATCTTGTAAATAAGTGCATATTGACACTTACAAAAAATTATAATTGAATGGAATCTATGGATAATAATTTTTAGGTACATAATAAAAATACAAATGGTATGATCTTAAAAAAAATAATAATAATAAAACATTATAACAAAAAAATAAAATAAAAAACAGAATGAAAAGTAATAACAGGTTAAGAGTAGAAAAAGAAAAGAGTATAAAAATTTGTAAAAAAATGGTGGGGACCATTTCAAAGAAAACGTTGCAGCTATAGATAAAAGATGGTGGGACCGTCTTAATTGAATCGTGCAAAATTAGGTTAGGGAACAATCTTCTTCTTCGCGAAGCCTACTCTGCAACAAAAAACATTGTAGATTCTGGCGTCTTCATATAAGCCCAATTAGTCTCCACCCAGCTTCGCCTAATCCCGCCTAATCCCGTCCAACGCCCGTCTAATTTGCTCTCCAATTTTTTAGCCGATTAGAAGTTAAGCGCGGCGGTTGGCTACTTTCCAACGTTTAGGCGCTGCCTAGGCCAATTTTTAGAACACTGTACTAAAATACCAAATTTTTTTCGACTTTCTTTTAACAATAATTCTCTTTCTAAATCGATTTCTTTCTTTCCTTAAATAATCGAATTCTTTCTTTCCTTAAATAATAAATTATTTCTATCTCTTAAATAATCGAATTCTTCCTGTCCTTAAATAATCGAATTCTTTATGCACCGTTTCTTTTAATTCTGAGAAAACGGAAAAGAGAATGGTACTTGTTAGCAAGGTAAGGCGAGTATAAGTGTAAAGCTAGACGAGCGAGTAGACTTTTGGCAAGTGGTGCCGCGTTTTCCTTCCCACGGCAAACATTCCCGCATATAAAAGCACTTTCTGGCGGTGTACGATTCGGCTTCCAAGTCATTCAACTCATCATTTCCTCAATTTAATTAAATTTATAATTCATTAATCAGGTTTTTTAACAACAAAAACTCATATCTAACTTTTTCTTTTTCTTTTTTAATAAACGATACTAAGGGGAGTGAACGGTTTAGTTTCACAATGAGTTAACAATAATACGATTTAAATTTACCTTATAAGAATCGAATTTGAGAGTGAAAAAAAATATCACTAGACTGTAATACTAAGTGATCATATCTAACCACTTATTAACAAAAATTTTGACGAACCTACAAAAAAAACTGTAAAAAAGTATTTAAAATAATAAAATATAGTAAATTAAACACAAAATAATTTTACTAATTTTTTTTTAAGGCTCACTGTAACATCCCACATCGCCCAGGGGAGTGATCCTTAAATGTATATTCTCATCCCTACCTAGCACGAGGCCTTTTGGGAGCTCACTGGCTTCGGGTTCCGTAGGAACACCGAAGTTAAGCGAGAAGGGGGCTAGAGCAATTCCATGATGGGTGACCCACTGGGAAGTTGCTCGTGAGTTCCCAAAAACAAAACCGTGAGGGAATGGTAAGCCCAAAACGGACAATATCGTGCTACGGTAGTGGAGCGGGCCCGGGAAGTGTTTCCACCCCGGGCCGGGATGTGACACTCACGGCCGAATAATATCCGAATAATATCACTAGCCTATATTTTTTTTCTTCCACATATTTATCTCAAATAAAATAAACTTTTTTTTTTTTTTAAAAAAGGAAACGATAGTGATTTTGTTCATATCAAGAAGAAGGCATATAATCTTCAAAGAGGATATCCTAAATTAAATCCTGAAGTTCCTCAAACCAATGAAAACTAGAAGTAGAATCTAAGGCCAACTTGGCCGGTCTGAGCCGCACCTTTGGCGGAACGACGAATATGATAAATTTTAGAGGAACCAAATCCTCACAAACTCTCCCAGACATCATCCACCAACAAATCCAAAGAGGATGGCCCCCTCCTCAAGCTCCCAACCCCTTGAACGACTTGCAGAGCATCGCTCTCTAGGACAATACATTGCATATTACGAATCTTTTAGTAATAAAATAGTATTAAGAAACAGTTATAAAAAAATACAACATTTTCAACGAGGAAAAATCGTTTTAAAATAATCATAGAAAAATTTTAACGGCTACTTTATATTTTAACATTTTCTCAATTTTGTTTAAACATTAAAATGCACATGGCTAGCATGTGTACAATTCTTATTTTAATTTAATTATACCCACTTCCTTGTCCCTTCTTCTCCTCTCTTCCTATTCAAATAATTAATTCCAACTATTTATTTTGTTAAAAAAAAATTATTTATTTTTATTTATCGGTCCTCTGTCACCGTCAGTGTCCAACTTTTCTGTCTGCTTCTTCACTGGGTTTTGATTTGAAAAGCGAAGGCGTTGGGTTTTGCTTCTGGGATATCGACACCGTTTCATAAGGCTGGCACGCGTGTCTTTTGGCATATTACTGTACTGTACGTTTGGGTGTCCAAAGACTCCATCTTTTTCTTCCCAATTCCTTTCTTTACTTTCAGACTTGTGTGTTACAGAATACTTGTCCTTTTAACTTCTTCTTCTTCCTCTTCCTCTTCTTCTCAGAGTTCCCTAAAGTTGCAGCACAAATGATCAACCCTGTAAGCCTCCCTCTCTCTCTCTCTCTCTCTCTCTCTCTCTCTCTCTCTCTCTCTCTTGTTTGATTCTACTTAACTGTGAGTTTTTGAGACGGGGTTGTGATTCTCTTGGATTAAAGATGTAGGCTTGCAGCACATTAACTTGAATAGTTACTGGGGATAGCGAGAGTCGTATTGCTATGTTGAAATTGGAGTGGTGAATCGATTAAATTGTTTTTCTCTGTTTGCTTATCGACAATGTTTGGGGGAAACGTACTGTTTCTTGTCTTTTAACTGCCTAGACTTGAAAACAATTTCTTGGGCTAAGAAATGAATTGTTTTGTATCGATTTTATTTCGGATTCTGGACGAATGTTTATGGCTAGTTGCGCAGTGAAATGACTCCTATTTTCGTCCTTACTTCATCTGCTAATCGACCCCCTTGAAGGCTTGATGGGATCAAATGTGATACAATGTGACTAACTTTTAAGACTAGTTTCCTCATTGTTTTTGTCAGGCCGCTGCGCTGTCTGACCCGAAGAATAGGTCATTCTACTGCAGTCTCTTCATTCTAGCTTCTTTGATCTGCGGGGCTTACTTCATCGGTGGTGCAACCATTGCTCACGAGTACAAGGAAGTATGTCTGTTTTTTTTTTTTTTCTGTTCTTCAAGTTGTGTGCACCTTTTACTTTTGTTCTGCAAGTTCTGTATTACCTGTTATCAATTAAATGGTCACGGAAATCTTTCTTGCAGAAATTAACAAGATGGAAAGTGGTCTACAATAGGCAGAATACAAATTTTCATACGTGCAAGGTTTGCATCTTACCGGGAATATTAAGTGTTTTTTTTTTTATGGCATTTGAAGTTACTTCTATTGCTGAATTTGTTTTCCTTTTCATCCTCAGAATCGTTGCCAACCTTCAGGGAGTGAGGCATTACCGGAAGGAATTATTGCCAAAACATCTGACTTGGAACCGCTGCCTCTATGGGGTTCATCTGTGAAAAATGTACGTGTGGCTATGGCGATTTTTACTTGAATACTAGATTCATTCCATTTATGAAACTATTAGTTCTTTCTTGTTAATTGATAAATGATAATGCATACTTATCCTTTGTATGAGAAGCACGGGTTCATGTTGCTAAGTAGTTTTTTATCCCGTCTTCTCTGTGTCTTTTATGTATCATTTAACTAAGTCAAGAGCATATTAGTATGCTGGAAGCATCTTAATTGGATTGACATGTTTTGTTAAACTTTACATGGTCCTAAAGCTAGTGAAATTTGTTTTCTTTGGCATCTGTCTGAAGTCCTGAACATTGTGAAGACATAGCTCTAAAATGAAATGAACTGTTGCAGGTCCCTTTTTTTCTCTAGGATATGGGTGGGTGTATACTATCGACGTACTTACTACTCATTCATTTTGGTGATGTACCTTGGTTTTAGATGCAAATTCTCATCATACCTTGCTTAGCAACCTCAGATAAAAGGCCCCGTCTGATAATTATTCATTTTTTTAGTTTTAGTTTTCACTTTTTGTGATTGAGATATGAGGGACGGATATGGGGAAAATGAGGGATGAAGAAGAATGATGGGATGAGAGGGAAAGAAATAAAGAAGCACGAATGTAAACAAATCTTTAAAGTTAAAACAACTTAGCATTCGTTTTGTATGCCTTTTGCATTTGTTCTACATCTCTACCAGCTTAAAATGGTTTTGCTTGACTGGTTGTTGTGTTTTCTATTTCCTTCCTGAACAAAATTGCTTGTGGCATCTACTGTCCTATTAAATTAAACATGCTCTTGCATCTGTTTGCTTTGATGCAAATCATTCTCAATAGACTGCAAAATATTGAGAGGGATAGGGCTAAGAGGAGCGAAAAGGGTTTTCCATGAGATGGGAAATGGAAATATTAGCCCCATAGAAATTTCTTTGGGACTTTTTGTACAAATAAGAAAGTTCGAAATTTCTAGTTTAGGGACATAAATTCTTGCTTCCACCTGGTTCATTCCTATTAATATTCGTTATCTACAATGGTATACATTAAAAGGTGTTTGTGCGCATATATGTTTCTTTTATTCTTTTAGGGTGTTCGTACTGCCTAAAATTTGCAAAATTCTTGTTTCAGGAAAACTCAAAACCTTCTAAGAGCTTGCTGGCAATTGCAGTTGGAATAAGGCAGAAAGAAATAGTGGACAAAATTGTCAAAAAGGTAGTGATATAATTGGCTCATACCCTTCACATTACAATATTTTATCCATATTATCTTAAACATCTGCTGTTGTATTGCAGTTTCTATCAAGTGATTTTGTTGTTATGCTTTTTCATTATGATGGTGTGGTGGATAAATGGAGGGATTTACCTTGGAGTGATCGTGCCATACACGTGTCTGTGATGAATCAAACAAAATGGTAAAGGTTATTCTCTCACATGGTCACTTGAACTGTAGCTAGTTACCTTTGGGTGGGAATACTCTATACATTTGTGGATAACATTTTAATGAAACATATTGTATGATGACATAGGTGGTTCGCCAAACGTTTCCTGCATCCAGATATAGTTTCCGAGTACAAATATATTTTTCTTTGGGATGAGGACCTTGGAGTTGAGAATTTTAACCCAAAACGGTAACCAATGGCATTTTTTATTTTTTTAGAATAATCTTGGAATTATGAGCACCTATGCATGCGTTTACACTTTTGACCTTACAAATGCCAAATGAAAACTAAATAAGAGCCCTCCATTCACAAATATTAAAATATATGTTTTTTTCAATTATAAACTCGGTGCAGAGCTATTGTAGCAACTGGAATATGAAATGTTGTAATCACGAAGTCATTCAGTAGTAATGTTTCACAGATAAGAAAATAGGAAACTGATTTGATATCACATAGAGACGTAATGCATTGTGTTTGGAACATGTCCTGCAGATATGTATCCATTATTCAGGAAGAGGGACTTGAAATATCACAGCCAGCACTTGATCCTGACAAGTCAGAGGTGTATCATCCAATCACTGCACGTGTGAAGAAATCAAAAGTACACAGGTCAGTGTAGTATATTTTCTTGAATGTGGATTTCCTGTGGTAACTTCACTGTCTAATATATGTAGAGACCAATGTAGTTTAGACTCTTCGTCCTCGGTTCCATCCTTGGTTTAAATGTTGTGCCAATCTCTAAATACATTGTTTGAAAGTCGAGGAACAAGAATGCCAAATGCCGATTGGGGTTTTGTTAATAAAATTTCCACTTTTTATCCATCCGCATCTTAATTCAGAAACTAAATTTCCTACTTGAATAATATATGTAATGTACTACAGCTCAGCTAGGCTAACACACACAAAAGCATTATATTGTTTGACTCCTTAAAGAAAAGTTGCGAGCAACACGTCACTCTTTGTCTAACACTCTAGGAATTGTATAGGAAAGTCAATGATCTTCTGAAACGAGGCCTCATCCTGTATTTACTTATTCCATGAAACACTTGTAGGATTCTGGATTATATGTAGCTCACTATTCTCTTACTGCCCTATGTAAAAGTCCACAGACTACCCATAACTAACAGCTAGCAGCTGCTCCTTCCCTATTGGTTAAAATCCTTGACATGGTCTACTGACTTGTTTTTTGCTTCCTTGGTAGATTACAGAGTATGAAACCTTGAACCGTTAGATTAATCTATTGTCACAGTTCCCTATAGGACCAAGGAGTATCATTTCTACTCTCTTGCTGCAACATACTAGATAAGGCATCAGGTTTACTTGAGGCTAAGTTATTTCATTTAATAAGTCAATAAAATTTACACCTCTTAGGAGAAATGGCTGTTTTCTCATCAGTGTAGAGAGAAATTTGTATTTCCTTGAATATGCACCAAATCTTAGTGCTCTGTAGTACAGTAACAGCTATTGTCATAAGACCGCTTTTAAATATTGTAGCACACTTTCTTTAGTTTAAAGTTGGGTGATATGTTGAATTCAATAAGTTCAGTGACGGAATGGATATTGTAGGACCTCTCCATTCTGGTTACCTGCTTTGGCTTAGACCAGGACTGGCCCGAGGGGTAATCATTGTGCAATTTCTGTGTAATTATCTAGTATACATAAATTTCATTTGGAGTTTTGTAGAGGGAGAACTGCGGTTGAATTGAGAGGAATGGCCAAACCATATATATTTGCTTTGAGTTCTTGTACTGTTGCTTTCTGTTCTCTTACTGTTGCTATGGTTTCTTTCATCAATTGCTTTCTGGCATAGCAACCATTTTGGGGTTTTGTATAAACTTGTACTTCTCTTATTATAAATTTTCTTTTCCTCAATTTGGGATATCAAAACATACATAGAATTGAGTTTGATCCATCTTCGCCTAATTTTTCAACAGAAGGTTTCATAAGTATAAAGGCAGTGCAAGGTGTGACGACCATAGTTCTGCTCCTCCTTGTGCTGGGTAAGAAACTTCCTGTCCGCTATTTTCTGTGTTGTAACTCGGATAAAGTATTTTTCTGAATAGTTTCCTTTCGGGTGTTTGGTATGTTCTGTCATAACAGTTGGGTGGAAATGATGGCACCTGTATTCTCAAGATCTGCATGGCAATGTGTATGGTACATGATCCAGGTACATAAACCTTAGTAAACCAATACCAACCACATTCGCAGTGTGTTTACTTATTTTTGGTAGTGTACAACTATTTACGACATTATATAGATGAGTATGTGAAAATAGATTTCATCATTTATGCCCGCCAAATTTTTCATTAATGGTGATGCTGAATGATCCATGTAATTTAAACACAACAGAATACCTTGTAGTAGAAACAACCATTAAACGCAGAAGAATATTTTGGAGAATTTGTACTATTTGTAAGGAACTTTCTGGTGATTATTTATTATCCCTACAGAATGATCTGGTCCATGCATGGGGCCTGGATGTGCAGCTTGGTTATTGTGCACAAGTAAATTTTCCTGCCTTATAGCTTCTATTTTTATTCTCTTGGTTATTGTGCACACGTACTTTGTGATAACAGAACTTTATGTTTCAGGGAGATCGAACACAAAACGTTGGTGTGGTTGACTCAGAGTATATAGTTCATCTTGGTCTTCCTACGCTCGGTGTCTCAGATGGCAATAAGGCAAGCATCATGGCATCCTGGGTCGTTTAACTATTTAAAATAGTAACGTTGAAGACTTGTCTTGATTGTTATTCCATACATCTATAGCAGATGCAACATCATTAGTGTGAAATACTTGGATTGATGCAATATGCAGTTTCTAAACATTTCAAACGTGATTATTTATTTTGTTCTAGCAGGATAAATTCGTCTATGGTTTTGACGTTCCATATTATTCTCTGACCTTTTTCTCTTTTCCTTCTGTTCACTTGTATAGGTGACCAATGGCCCGGATCCTTCTCAGAAAGGGGACTCGAAAGCATTGGTGTGTTCTGCATTTTTTTTCTGTACTTTTTTGTTCCGTTCAATGTATTAGATTATTTATTGACCTATAACGTGAGTTCTAATGTGAGTTCATCATTTGTAATTTCAGGCACCATCTTCCTCGGATAAAGTCAATGATCGATCTAAAGTAAGCATTCTTAAACTGCTGCCCTGTTAAAATCGCGTATTTCTCCTCCGTGCACACCCATACACATTTGTAGACGATGTAAACATTTTATCAATTCATATACATTGCTTGCAACTACTTATCTGGCGAATGCTATTTGTTGGCAGGTTAGGATGCAGTCCTTTATTGACATGCAGATCTTTAAGGAAAGATGGAGTGCTGCAGTAAAGAAGGATAAATGTTGGGTTGACCCGTATCAACTATCAACAAACTGAAGCGAGCGTAAATTATATTTATAGGACATCCATCGCGCAACATGCAAGGTCGATGGCCATCCTTGTAGAGACAACAGAACTCAGAAAAGGGTAACTGTGCATACATTTAGCATGTGAGGATATATATCGCAAGCGATGTATAGATTTTTGTGGTGACGCAAATTCATATCAAACAGCTGACGACAAACATTCCAAGACTGAATGGAAGTTGTGATGTGAAATTGACTCACCAATGTTGCATAGCTGGTGCCTGGTGACACAATGCATCGTTGTACTCCAGGCAGGAAAGATAGGACCAGCTTTCGTGTTTGTGATTGTATCATCCATTCATTGTAAATTTCATGTCGATGTGTGAAGACCTATTGATCTATTGATTGTTGATAGCGTGCGTAAGGCCGTTCGGAATAGTATTTCGAGTGGAGGAGGTTTAGAGCTTCTGTTTTGTTCTGCGAATTCGCTGTCTGTTTGTTGTTAGTTTATCTCAATCAAAATGCATATATAAGATTATATCTCAATACCGAATGACGTGATTTTGATATACAGAAAAAAATCTTTAGGGGCAAGTAACATCTGTAATAATAAATGACTCTCGCACACGCGGGAGGCTGGTAATGAGTCTAATGACTAATGGATCCCTCCTGCTCCAAACTTTTTGAAGATAAATTTTGATTATGAGCTCTACGTATGAGGTTTTAAAGAAAAGGGATCCTCTCTGGATCCATTCCTCCTAATCTACCAAGTTCGGAGATCCGGATCTTTCGGGTCACTAAAATTTAATCTAACGGCTAAAATTATTATAATTTTTAAAGTGAACTCCTGTTTATAGCCATTTGATTAAATTTCAACGGCCCAGATCCCTGAACTTGGTGGATTAGGAGGAAGGAATCCGGAGAAGATCCCTTTCCAGGTTTAAAGCACAGAAATCTAGCCGGCCATTGAAGTGGCGGCATCCCATACACTGGTGACTCGTGCATAGTAGAATTTTCGTGCAACAGATCAAAATAAATGGAGTTGATAGCAAGAACAGTTGAAATCAATCTCTTCCAAGGAAACAAGCAACAGGTACAGCTAGTTATATAAAAACCACCATATATATATAGATGTCTTGTGTGTATACATTACAAAAACCACATGCCAAAATCGACTTTAGCAACCGGAAAAATGTTTCCAACACTTCGACAAAAGCACAGAACATCAGATTGGGTTTTCCGGTCCTTTATTGGCTCTACTCGATACTGCAACTAGATATATACCTATACTTAGATGACAAAGTTGCAGTACGAGAAACCCCCAAGTTCTCGAGGGTTTTAGACGTCTAACAAGTCCGGCAGATAAATACCCAGCCAAACATAACGAAGCTTCTCTATTTGCTCAAGAACTGTGTAAACCAACCCCACCCCACCCACGCCACCCCTAAACACAGATTTGGGATGTAACATATTAGCAGTCATATAAACATCTAACACGTCCAAAAGATAAAAAGAGCAACTAAACTTGAAACGAAGCTTTCACCTAAACAGCGTAACTCCAACACGCAGATTGGAGCAGTTAATATAAGAAACCCCACTTCATGGGAACCAGGGAGATGCATCTTGGTTCACCGGAGGGTCCATAGCATTATAACCAACTGGTGCCAAGTGAAAGGGGGAGTCAAATCTTATGTCGACATCTTCACTGTAATTGTTTCCAACTGGAGACTCAAATGCCATCAACTGATCAAACTGAACTTCCGGGGATGAAAAACCCGGATGAAGCATAAGCATGGGGGATGGTTCCGACATGTTCATGTTGCGTCCTATGTCCACTCCTTGACCAAAGAAGGTATCATTCACTGGAAATTGATAGTTCACCTGCTGCTGATTGCGATCATCTATAACATTGAGGTTTCCAGGATTGCAGTTATTGTTCTGCTGAATATTACTATCATAGAATGACATAAGCTCCGATATCATTTTCTTCCCATCCTCAGCAATTCCAAGTCCTGAAGCATCAAACCTACCTGACTGGTTCACTGGTTGTTGAATTCCAACTCCCGAATCATTGAACATACTTGACTGGTTCACTGGTTGTTGAATTGCTGGTGTAGGTTGTTGAGCAATGGGTAGAGAGAAGCTCACAGGTTTCTCATTGCGAAGCTGAAAGCTTGACATTCCAAGCACTTGTGAAGAATTACTCCGGTGTGGACAATTCAACTGATGATTGTTTCTTGCAGTTATGTCAAGAAAGCCTAGGCGATAATCATGATACGGGCACTGCAGATATTCGCAGGTGTAAACCTTCTGATTTAACATCATTTGTGGCTCTTCAGCCAGCTGCTTCCTCTTTTGACCAAAATCGGAGTTGATCTCAATGAGCTCTCTCTTAATCTGAGGTCCCAGCCTCTCTCTTTGTCCAGTGGCTCCAATGTTGAAGTGATTAACAAGAGGTTTGCAATCCTCTATTTCAACATTTTCTTCATCATCAACCCCTTCGACATCATAATCACTAGTTCCACTGATTGCTAGAGAGTCATTCCCACCAGCAAATGGAGATGGACATGTATCAGGATATAGCCTCCGGGCCAAAGCTTCCTCCTGGTTTAAAATGGCTAGCCAAGTGGCACTCTCCTTAGCAGTCATTTTGTCCTGCAAACATTTAGACTGACAAACAAGCTTGCGGATCTTGGCAACATCTGGTGACATGTGCTTTATCACAGCCGTGAGAACACCAACCTTCCAAGCCTTCTTCAGATCATGAGGCTTCTTGTATGGGGGAGGACCCTGATCCTTGGGCAGATTTAGTTGAGGCCACCATTCCTCATTACCAGTAGGCCACCAAGGTGGGGCAACACCCTTCTCCAATGGGAAACGTCTTTGGGGAGGATTGCAGTGCTGCATCAAAGCTGACAAAAGTGAACCAAGAGTGGTGTCTTGGAGCTCCTGCAAGGTGTGAGGAGTGGATGCCACCGCACTGAAGTGTTCATTCTTCCCAGGGACTGAATGATCTGCCTGATACTTAGAAATGGCAGCTGGGCCATTACGATCAAATCTTACTTTTTCCTTCCACCATGCTCTCAGATTGTCAGAAGCGCCACTCACTGGTTTTCCTTTTTCAGGGATAATTCCATAAACAAAACCTTGAGCTTTGCAAACTTCCATCATTTTCAGCATATATTTCAGGATTCCATCTTGTGCCCGTGACATCTTCTTCCTCCGAGCTTGTTCCTGTGATTGACACTGTCTTGCATTGTCGACTCCTTCCTTTCCCTTAGTTTGTTCTTTAAGCTTCTTCTTCAATAGCATTCTATCTCTCCACATCCTCTTCTCGAGCTCATCAACATCCGTTTCGTCATCACTATAATCCTCCTCCACTGTCGCCTCTAGTTCATGCTCTGGAGCTGCATCCCCTTCCCCAGATGGAGCAGAAAGAAAGTCAAGATTACCACAGAAACCCAGCTCCTCAAAGATCCCCATTTAGCACTTATACAAACCACGTCAACTTCTCCGCCCTTCTCTCTCTCTTTTTTTTTTTTCCAAACTTCTCTGCCCTTCTCTCTCTGTAGAAGATTTCCAATCTTGTGCACAGTTATTAGCTTTAAAATTTCTGAGAGCCAAGGTTCACCAATAAAGGATAAACCCCGAAAGTAAAGAAAATCGAAATTTCTGCAAATGAAATAAATTTCAAATAACTCAGTTAATACCACAATTGTAGCAGATCATAGATCAGGTACAATGAACTAGCAAGTAATGACTTAAATTCGATGAAAGTAAAAACCAAGGAAAGTGCATAATTTCATAAATACGATTAATCACAAACGTAAAAAGTAGCACAATAAAGAAGTTGAAACTGCTACCATAAATTAGAAGGGTATCAAACCCGCAACTAATTCAAGCAAGCAAACAAAGAAACGTAACGGAACTCCTTGTTTTCACATACAAAATGAAAAAGAAAATAAAAGAACTAAAGATAATCCCAACGCATGGACATCATCACTACAAGCAACAAAAGATGTGGTTCTAGAATATCCAAGAAAAAAAACAAGAAAACAACAAAAAGAAGAAAAATATATCCACCAGCATCATGAAAATCACGAGGAATTAGCAATAAAAACCAAATTTAAGTTCCACGTAATACCCAGCAACTGCGAACGGACTAAAGCTGAAAGAACAGAGCCAAGCACCTCCAGATCTACCATCTTCCAGATACAATTTCTTTACAATAACACGGTATTAACGAGCATTGACAGAACCAAGTTTCCGGTCTTTTATTATTGTTTACACAAACTGACATAGCTTATGCGCCGGTTTACAGCAAATATAACACCTATCTAAGCAACATGATTCACTTATTAATTCGTTTTCATCATTTAATATAAACCCGGAAATTGCGAGTAGCTGTCTTTTCGGATCAAAACGTTGTTTACGCATCAATCAATCCAGATCCAAACATATCATTTCCAAATTTTGCAAAACCAAATATTAAACACAACAAAAAAAAAAAACAAAAAAAAAAAAAAACCGGAAATAAAAATCAAACCAAAAATTAAAAAATATGGTAAACAGCAAGAAACACCAAACAAAACCAAGATAGAATCCATTGCATATACTTGCAAATGAATAAGAGAAGAACCCTAGAGTGTAAGATACGGCAGAGGCAAACAGATCAACCATCAAAAACCTTGAAAAGTCACAAAATTGAGAACAAATATATTAATTTATTAATTATGCAGACAAGAACAGATTAACCTAACCAATAAACAGAACAATCAGAAATGAAACAACTAGTTTTCATTTAAAAAAATTCAAAAAAAAAAAAAAGCGGAAAATGAAGGTACCTGATTGATTGAAATCATGAGCTGGTAGGAGGCATTGAGGCTCCTCAAGCACTCTCTGATTGCTCACAGAGAGAAAGAAGAGAGAATTTTTTTTTTTTTTTCTAGTCAGAGGGGAGAGAAGAAGAAACGAGAGAGAAGATAAAGTGGTGGCTGGATATAGCCCGTAGGGACAAGGATACGAAGTCTAAGCAACAGTGGTTAGGTTAGGTTTTAACCGTGGTTAAGGCGTGGGGTAAACTCTTGGTTTCTGGATACAGAATAAATGAATAACAACATCTCTAAAGGAAATGTTAAATTTTAAATATAAAGTTTAAATTTGACAGCCAACATATCACTTTGATATCATTTATACTCTCCATTCGATATGTCAAATTAAATTATTATTTTATTAAATTATTGTCTTTTTATAATTTATGTCTTATATTTTAAGTTTTACACATATAAAAATGCATATAACTTAAAAACGGAATACCAAAAGCTGTGAAGAAGAAGAGACGTGCCACCAAGAAGCCTTACGCAAGGAGAGATTTTTGAATGTGACCGGAATACATGATGGTACATCATATTTTATTATATAAATAGTGAGATATGTGTATTAAAAAATCAATAACTTAAAAAAAAATATAATTTTCTACCACTTATATGAAAACATGTGATATACTACCCGTGTTCTGGTCACAATAAAAAATTTCTTTTACGCAAGGTCTATTGCCGGTGCTATCCTGGAAATGGTGAAAATTAGGCTAAACTTGAGCTATCCTCTAGAATCAAGTTTGTCGGGGGGGGGGGGGGGGGGGGGTTAGTTTGGTATTGATGTGCTTTGAAAAAAAACTGCTTCTGTTGTGTTGTGAGAATAAGCTCATTTTTGCTGCTTCATGTTTTCAACTTTTTTTCATCCAAAATTGTGAAAATAAGTTGTTTTTAAGTATTTACCAAACACATTTTTAAGCTCAATTTTTTTTTATACCTACTTTTTATAAAACAACCTCAATACCAAACCAGTACTAAATTTAGTGGTTCCTCAAACCACATCATTTCCTGCTGAGCACCTAGACCTGCACTGCAACCTTATGCGCCGCCTAGTTTGCTTCCCGTCGGACGTGGCAGAAATCATACTGAGGGAAGTCTTGAACAAGAGCTCAAACATCGTTAATGATTGGCCCCAGCAGAGGGTAATCCTCCCAGTTTATTTCATTGCAGCAATGGGGGCAAGGGAGTCTCCGTCGAAGATCACAACATTCTGTTTATTTCATTGCAACGATGGTGTTTTTTAGTTCGAAGATTTGGACGGATTGGATGGGTCGCACCAATCACTAATTAATTACAATAAATGTGTTATAACAATAAAATTTAGCAAAACGTATTTAATAATGAATTAAAAAATTATTTGAAGGTGCTATTAAATTTAACAGCAAAAGTGATAGCTGTTATTCCATATCATACCATATCAGATTTGGTTTCTCGGTTGAAAATCATTTGTTGCTGCCCTTTATAACTGTTAATGTTGATTTGAACATTTTAACATCTCATTTAGAGATGTTCTAATTGACTTCATTTTTATTTTTGTGGGTCGCGTCTGACTTTGAACTTAATTTGAAGGTTTCACTTCGATGTTTTCTTTTTCCCTTTTCCTCGTCAAATGTTAGTTGTTTTATGGAATTTGAATATAAATTGATTACATCATTTCACTAATAATTTATTGGGGAAATTGCGTAGATTTTATCGAAATGTTTACAGTGTTTTGCTTGATGTCTCGTTATTGCTTTATAGACTTAGCACTTTATACTTTGAAGTGACACTAATGTGTCCTTTTTGTATTATTTATGCCATGTGATGTTATTAGGTAATGATGAAGCCATAGAGGAGGTGCATCCACACCTCTAGTAGTTGAAATCAACTTTGAGAGCGAGAATATTTCCCTCTGGTTTCTTTGAACCTGCACAAAAACTTGCAATGTCGTTTGTTGTTGGGCTACGCAACACCCGCTGCTGCTCGCACCAACCTGCCATACTCAAGACCCACTACCATTGTTTTAAAAATCCTCGTTAGTGCCGCATTGACGCTAGGTTGCTAGTTATCATTCTTGATTAATTTCTAGGTGTTTAAAAATTAGTAAAGTGCGTCTAGACCCGCTTAAGTGTCCACCTAACATACTTAGGTCACAACTCCCACCTAGACAATAAATAAATAACTTTCATTTTGCATTTCATTTATTTTTTTTAACAAAAGATAAGATGCTTGTTGAATACATGGATGAACACTTATTATATGCTTATTCCTCATGTTTTCAGTATGTTTTAATATATATTATTTATTTTTTTGCAATTTATACATCCTAAGACCTAGTCCAACCCTTGGAGTAAAACTCAAATTTTAGGTTCTAAACCTCCCCCAACTTGCTCTAACCCTTAGAGCAAATATGAGTTTTAACCCAAAACACATTTCTAAAGCAAATTTAAGCCAAGATTGCCCTTGGGTTAGTGGACTGGTCCACCATATATGTGCATTTTTTTTTAGTTTTATATTTACAAAGTCATTGAATCCAACTACTAAGATCTAACATAATCAAATCCAACAATAAAAAAAAAAAAAAAAAAAAAGATCTAACGGTTCAAATTTAAATCCAACGGCTAAAGTAATTTAAAAAAATTCTTTCATGTGTTTCATTGTGACAACTCTTCCCTAATTTTACGATAATATAAATTTTAAAAGTGTGAATTGATGAAAAGGCCCCTAAAGGCAAGGATTTTGACTTTCATTAACCATTATTTAGAGAGACTTATGACTTCTTTATATATATATATATATATATATATATACACACACACACACACACACATATATATAGCATATTTGTGTAGTAATCGTCGATATGAGCGTGTGAGCATAAACGGAACGTAATTTGGAGCTATAATGAGAGAGTTACTAACATTTAAAGTCAAGGGCATATAGTAAATTTAACCTTCACTCTAGAAGGCTCCAGATTTTATGGAACCATGTGATGTGGCACGTGTGTGGCTGAGATGAAAGGAAAGAAGAGAAAGGAGAAAGATTGACGGCTGGGATGAAAGGGAGATGAGAGAAAATGAGGGATTGGGGGGCTGCCCAATCAGAAACAAGAGAAGGGAGGGGAAAAGAGAAAAAAAAGAAGGGGAATAGATCCCTTTGAAGACCCGTGACCCGACCCGAGTTCCGGTGACTTTCCCGATAGTTTTCCATCCATTTTTTCCTGTTTTCCTCAACCTCCCATCACCACTAAACCTCATCACAACCTCCCATCATCCCATTCTAGCTAAAATCGACAAGAATTGGTTATGATTTCACGAAGTTTGAACCCGTGGGTGATGTGGAAACCCTTGCCCGAGATCCACCAACTCTGAAACAATTTAATTCAATTACCACACCAAAACACTCCTCTAGAGGTCAGGAACAATGCCCAAACAGGTTTGAGGGCGGCATACCACCGGAGGTGACGGATCGAAGCCACCCATTTCTAGGGTTTCCGGCGAGTTCGAGTGAAATTATGGATTTTCCTGGCCAAATTGGACTTGGCTACAGGTATAAAACTTTCTCTACTCATTGAGATATTCATTTCTGTGAAATTTGGTAATTTTTGGAAATAGTTGATTTTTCTGGCGAGTTTGAGCGGCCCGTGGGTTAAGACCCCACCTAACCATCATAGGCTAATTTGATACCCTGATTCCATAATTGACATCCGTTTAGTGAAATCTTGATGTTTTAATATAGTTACGTAGTGGACCGCCTAGTTGGCCGCCAATTGGTTATTATATGAATGGATGATCCGACCATTGGATCAGCACCAAACTTTAATATGTGATAATACGTAATATTTATGGACTTTATGAACTTACGGATCAGGAATCCGACGTACGGATCTTCTCGAATTGAATTTCTAAAGTTTGTAAAATCCAACATTAACCACCACTTGAATTTGCGATTGGTGGAGATTCAATCGTTGGATTGTAAAGAAGTTTTAGTATGTTGTTTTATAAGCATAATGTGAAAATTGGGAAGTTATGGATCAGAAATCCATGGGCAGATGTTCCAAATTGACTTGTGTAAGGTTGTGGACCTCACCTTTGATAGAGACCTGACTTTTGAACAATATGTTATGAATTGATCTTGAATATTAAAATCAGTATTACTAGAGACTGTGAGGGCGTTTGTTTGCCCTCTTTAGCTTTCACTGGATTGGATTGGATTAAAGATTTAGTGCAATTCGTGTTTGTTTGTCTCTCGGGACTAACATTAGTGATACTAGCGAGGACTCGCCTCGACTAACAACGGGGCTAGCTGGTCTTAGCGTGTCCCCTCCAAACCATGGGACTAGCTATGACGCATCACTTTACTCTTACCTCCTCTATCTACTTTTCTCGTTCTCTCATTGCTGCTTACGTATTAGAATCACGTCATCTCCCTCTTTTCGCGTCCTCTCTTCTATCCTTTATCCTGCAAAATCACACCACTAGACCAAGCACAAACTTACCTGACATGTCGGCGTCGGACGGGCAAAAAACAAAGTTGTTAGAGCGGAAGATCTGGCCGAAGAGGCCGGATCGATTGCTGTCCATAGTACCGGGCTCAAGATCCATGAGGACGGCACGGGGGAAACATGCCGCCGGAGGCCTCATTGTAGTAGATGTTGATCATCTTGAGTTGTAGATCGGAGTCGGAGACTCCGCGGTACCTTCCGGTGGGGTCAACGCCGTGCTCGTCGTAGATGACCTCCCATAACTTGGAGCCGATCTGGTTGCTACATTGGCCTTTCTGGATGTGCAGGTTCTCTATCTCAAGGAGATGAGATTCTTGAAAGTTGTGGAATTTGGATGAAAAAAAGGCTGAGGGCAGAGAGAGTGTTATAAAACAAGAAAAAAAAAAGAAAAAAAAAATAAACATAATTAATTATTATTATTTTCATTATTCTGCTTTTTAGTCCGACACTGCATCAAACGCTTCACAAAGATAGTCCAACTTAGTCTAGTCTAAGCCAGTCCAGCTTAGTTCTTGAAGCTAGTCTAGTCCGAGATAGTCTGGTGCAACAAACACACCCTGTAGGGCTTAGTAGGCCTACATTGATCAGTGAGTTATCCTATATAATATATACATTAGTTGACTTTTAGAGTTAATTGTTGACTTTTTGTAAAATTTGACGGGGACCCTCTTTAGTGTATTTCGATGCACTAATTCTGAATCCGCTGTCCTTTTTCTGAAATTCGACCGTTTTAGGATAGTTCCTTTATTAGCCGTACTTTGTATGAAAATGCGTAATTTCATTAGCATGTTATACTTACCTAAATGGTTCCGTTTCTAGGCGAAAATGATTACAAGGACTCTTGATGCTATGAGGCGGGTTCGACTCGGCTACATGATCTGTGAGTGGGTCTTTTCTTTATATATACTAGCATTTGCCTTTGTGTGTATGAACACATTGTTTTAGAAAATGAGAAGGAGAGAGGGAGAGAGAGAGAACGTGGGGGGAGTGGAAGATTTTTGTTTTTGGTTTCATTTATTTATTTATTTATTTTAATATTAGAGATATTTTAACATCACCTGTAGGTGAGACTTCAATAAAAAACAGTAAAATTTGGACCTATGAAATTACATTATTGTCCATCATTTTTTTGTATGATAGAATATTAAGTTGTCTTTTCACCCTCTTTTGGTTGACAAAGAAGGTTTCATTAATTAATAAAGATATAAAATATATAAATGTGTGTGTGTGTGTGTGTATATATATATATATATTGGTTAGTTTCCATATATACAAGCATTAATAAATTCTTTATGTGATTGCCTTGATTATATTTATGGTCATGAATAGTATGATATTGATTAGAATTGTTGAATGGCTGTGGTATGACCATATTGATGTTATCTGCTCATCGTTTGCTACACTGGTGTTAGTACTCGTCCAGTCTAGGGCTAGTCCTTCACATGTACGTTCACATCGCACCTACGCTCACTTTGGATCCATTGTAGGTGCCAGTCTTGTCATACAGGTTGTCATAGGCAACTCCGACTCGTATGTGCTGCGCATAACGCCAGTTTTCACGTAATTGTAGTACTAGAGCATATATTATTATTACAGCCATTCATGTTCATGTCAGAATACCTCTGCATGAACTCGTGTGTCAGCATGTGTCGATGAGCACCTGATATGATATGTTGCTTATGTGAGATTTTGTGATTATGGATGTCATGCCCTTATTTACGAGATATTGTACCGTAATGAATTCTTGAGATTTTGCAGGCTACGGTAAATATTTTTTTACTATACGTAGTATGTGTATTTTGGAAACTATACTAGTTTTACAGCGAAAGGTTATTATGTTTTTAAAAAGGTTTTTACAAATATTTGTTTCTAGGCCCACTCACCTTTAATTTTTTTGCCCCTCCAGATTTTATTGCTGAGTTTACATGTCAACAAGGATTATTGGCAAATTTTGGTGTAGATGATTACCTTCGATGGTATAATTCTCACCCTATCTTACTGTATTGTACTTATGCTCTGACATCACGTGTGAAATGGGTTCATTCCCACTCACTGCACACTCTATTACTTAGGCACTTTTAAGTTTAAGTTTATACACATTTTCCACATCACTACACTTTATGGTTTTGTCACATTCCAAGTGTCGGCTAGCACATCTTGGTTTGGAGTCCAAGTGGACATTTTGGGTCAGGATGTGTCATTTATATTCTTTGATAATGATCTATCAGTTTCATGGTATCGGTTTAATGATTTTTTTAATATTTATCGGAAACTAAATATTTTTAGATTAAAATATTCATAAAATTAAATTAGAATAATCTACATAAATTTTTATTTAGAAAAGGTTACTGTAACAAAAAAATTATCTTAAATTCATTTTTTAATAATTTCAGACAAAAAATTTAATGCAAAAAATTAAAGCAAAAAAACTATTTTCAAGTTAAAAATTATTAAGACTAGCACCATTCTGATGTTCGATTACAATTAGTACCTAGTTGCTTTTAAAATCTTGCCCACTACGTGAGTCAAATCTGCCAGTAACGCGTATAAAGTTGCTTTTTTTTCAATTTGACCTTGCACCGCGGTTAATTTTTTGTTTCAATTTGTTGTATGCAAATTTGAAGAAATGCCTAGAGAAAAGAAAGAAGAAGAGAGGAAAAAGAAAAAAGAAAATAATTGGCTGTTTGTTTGTGAATCCCGCACAGGTAAGAAGTTAAAATTTGTTGGTTTTCAGTTTTAAGGCCCACGCAAAGGTTTCTATTGTTTAGGCGTTGTTGGCATCTGCAACAATGTGCTTAGATTGGTGATCATTCATGTGACGTTGTGTATGTGAGAAATTGAACGTTTTTATTCGTTTCTTCCAATTTTATCCTTAAGATTTTTGTAGAGCAAAAAATAATCAAGAGGTAACATGTGGATTTTTGGGCAAAAATGACAAAATTACCCTTAAGGAGCACTGGAATTCTTACACGTGAGTAATGGACAAACATCCCACAATCAAGTCAAAAGTGCCCAAAATAGGTAACAAATTCAAAGTTGTTTCATCCATCCCCATTCTGTATTTTCCACAAGGTAATTATTTCATAACCTTCAAAACATTCCATATAAATTGAGTTAATTGGCTAATTAATGGATTTATTCCTAATCAATCTATTAATTACCAATTAAATCACTCATTTCACACAAAAATACCCCAAAGGGCTGGCCACCTTTTCTCAAGGGGACCGGCCATGCACTACATATTCAACCTCATTTCCTCTAAAAACCTAAGTCCACACTCTTGCAAAACTCCAAAAACTCTCTAAACACTTTTCTCTCTAAGTTCTAACTTTGGTATCGGAGGTTCTTCGGCCAAAGCCCCCCCCCCAATTCATCGTGGGCGAGTGAGGCTCTTGGCCTTGACCCTAAGGTGTTAATTGTTTTGTAGGTGCAATTTTGTCCAAGATCAAGGAGGAAGAAATTTGCATCCACAATTTTAATCATGTAGACCTTATGAATCTTCCAATTCAACTTGACAATTATATTCATGATATGAAGATGCATAGTGAGTATTCATCAGTAAAAGAAATTAGTGATTTTTCAAAGGAATTGGTGAAGACTAGGAGGTGTGAAAGCTAAAAGTTAGTGTATTAGTTTCTTACGTTAACTTTTGGTGGTAACAGTTACAACTGCTTTAGTGGATAAAGCGTTTTCTATTATGAATATTGTGAAAACAATCATGTGTGACAAAAATGGGAGATTAATGATGAGTGATAGCATGGTTAAGTGAGGGGGAGAGATCTTTTTCCTTTTATTGATAATGAGCCTATTATGCGATATTTTGATTACAATAAACATCGCAAACAACAATTATAACTTGTTTGTATTGATAAATGAATGACATTAATATTGTCTACTATCTAAAATAATTTGTTTGCCTCCATTTTTTTTTGGAACCTTTTACCCCCGACAATTCCTAGTCATTCATGTGACAATTTAACAAGGATATTGACAATTTTATACGAAACAACCAAAATGATTGAAGGTAGACAAACAGAAGGACCAGTTAAATTGATTTTCATTGTCATGAAATAGAGTGAGTAGTAATGTCAATCTCATAGACTATTTTGACTAAGAGCTCGATTGGAAGTGCTTTTAGAATAATTAAAAACGTTTTTGATAAAAATATTTTTGAACAAAAAATCCAAGTGGATTTCAAAAAAGCACTGAAAATACTTCTTGTAAGAAGAAAATGCTTATTATACTTTTGAAATTTAAGATCAATCCACAAAAAACGTTCTCAATTATTTTAAAATAACCTCTGAACGAGCCCTAAAATGCCTTATTATTCTAATATTTCAGCAGTCTGATTTCAAACGGTGACAAGAACTCCCAAAATAAAAACCCTTCAAAAAGCCCACTCATTGATTTGAGCTCGCAGAGATTTCTCCAAATTCCAAAACGAACCCAAACAAACCAACTATTTACTCTTATCTCCCTCCTCCTCTTCTTCTTCTTCCCACTCTGCAACTCAAACACCATTTCTTGGTCGTACACGATGAAGTGAGTTGGGTCGGGTCCTCCTTCGATGCCCGAAGAAGAAGATGATGAGAAAACCCATGGCCGTCATCTGCCACGCACCTGAACCCTTCCTCTTCCTCCTCCTCAAACCCTTCTCTTCCATTTCCTCCGCCGCCGCCGCTCCTCTTCCCCTCTCCAATGAACCGCACGATCTATCCTCCCAGCTCTTCGCCATTCTATCCCGCCCCAATTGGCAGCGCCACCCTTCCCTTAAACAACTAGCCCCCTCCATATCCCCTTCCCATGTCTCCTCCGTCTTCGCTCCCAACCTCGACCCCCGAACCGCCCTCGCTTTCTTCAACTGGATAGCTCTTAAACCCGGATACAAGCACACCGTCCATTGCCACTCTTCTCTCCTCAACATTCTCCTCCCCAATGGGTTTCTCCAGGTCGCAGAAAAGATCCGAATTTCCATGATTAAGGCTTCCAGTTCCCCTCAAGATGCCCTTTTCGTGCTCAAGTTTTTGCGGGAGTTGAATGGTGCCGGAGAGTTCGAGTTCAAGCTCACCCTCAGGTGCTACAATTTTCTTCTTATGTCATTGTCTAAGTTTTCCCTGCTTCAAGATTTGAAAGCTTTGTATTTGGAGATGTTAGACGATATGGTTTCTCCAAATCTGCATACTTTTAATACCATGATCAATGCTTACTGTAAAGTGGGTAATGTGGCTGAGGCAGACTTGTATGTCAGTAAGATAGGGCAGGCGGGTTTCCACCCCGATACATTTACCTACACTTCTTTGATACTGGGACATTGTAGGAATAAGGATGTGGATAATGGTTACAGGGTTTTTAAGCTAATGCCGCAAAAGGGTTGTCAAAGAAATGAAGTTTCCTATACTAATTTGATACATGGGTTTTGCGAGGCTGATCAGATTGATGAGGCTCTAAAGTTGTTTTCTCAAATGGGGGAGGATAATTGTTTTCCAACTGTGCGGACATACACAGTTCTTATTTGCGCCTTGTGTAAATTGGGAAGGAAATTAGAAGCAATGAATCTGTTCAAAGAGATGACGGACAAGGGTTGTGAACCAAATGTTCATACTTATACTGTGCTCATTGATAGCATGTGCAAGGAAAATAAGCTTGACGAGGCAAGAAACTTGCTAAACAAGATGTTGGAGAAAAGGTTGGTTCCTAATGTTGTCACTTACAACGCAATGATTGATGGGTACTGCAAGGAGGGAGCAGTTGAGGCTGCACTTGGTATTTTGGCTTTGATGGAATCGAGTAATTGTTATCCAAATGCTCGGACGTACAATGAATTGATTTGTGGGTTTTGTAAAAGGAAAAATATACACCAGGCAATGGCATTGCTTGGTAAGATGCTTGATCGGAAACTCTCACCAAGCCTATATACATACAACTCATTAATCCATGGGCAGTGTAAAATGGGTCATTTTGAGAGTGCTTACAGGTTGCTTAATTTGATGAAAGAAAGTGGTTTGGTTCCTGACCGATGGTCTTACAGTTCTCTCCTAGACACTCTCTGTAAGAGGGGCAGACTGGAAGAAGCTCATGCCCTGTTTGATTCTCTCAATGAGAAAGGCATAAAGTCAAATGACGTGATCTTTACTGCTTTGATTGATGGTTATTGCAAGGTTGGGAAAATCGACGATGCCCATTCTTTGTTTGATAGAATGCTTGCTGAAGACTGTTTGCCGAACTCATTCACTTACAATACCTTGATAGATGTGTTGTGCAAAGAAGGAAGACTGAAGGAAGCATTATCACTGGTAGAAAAGATGTTAAGTATTGGCGTAAAAGCTACAACACATACTTATACAATTCTAATTAAACAAATGTTGAAGGAAGGGGACTTTGACCATGCTCATAGGCTTTTAAACCAGATGGTTAGTTCCGGTAATCAACCTGACCTGTTTACTTACACTACCTTTATTCATGCATATTGCGGCATAGGAAATGTAGAAGAGGCAGAGAAATTGATGATGAAGATGAATGAAGAAGGAATTATAGCAGATTCGTTGACTTACACATTGCTAATTGATGGATATGGGCGTATGAGATTAATTGATTGTGCATTTGATGTTCTTAAGCGCATGTTTGATGCTTGTTGTGACCCTTCGCATTATACATATTCCTTTCTGCTCAAACATCTTTCGAATGAAAAGTTGACGGAGACAAAGAATAATATGGTGGAAATTGATTTGATCCGAAAAGTCTCCTTAATTGATATTAGTGATGTGTGGAAGACAATGGATTTTGACATTGCTTTAGAGCTCTTTATAAAAATGGCTGGACATGGTTGTGCACCCGGTACCAACACTTATGAAAAACTTATAATAGGTCTTTGCAAAGAGAGGCGCTTGGAAGTAGCCCAGAGGTTATACAGTCATATGAGAGAAAGGAAAATTTCTCCAAGTGAGAATATTTATAATTCTCTTCTTACCTGTTGCTGTACATTGCAAAAGTATGGAGAGGCAGCAACCTTGGTGGATGCGATGGTTGAGGATGGTTATTTACCGACACTGGAGTCCTCCACGTTGCTTGTATGCGGGCTTCTTGATGAAGAGAAGACTGAGAAGGCAAAAGCAATTTTTCGTACTTTGCTTCTTTGCGAATATAATTACGATGAAGTAGCTTGGAAAGTTCTTTTTGATGGTTTACTTAAGAGGGGTTTTGTCAATATATGCTCTGAGCTCATAAGCATCATGGAGAAGATGGGTTGCCGGCTTCATCCTCAGACATATTCAATGTTGATTGAGGGAATGGATGGTCCGTAAAAATGTTGGTTTCTGGTATTTAATTTGTTATCTGTGAGCACTACTACAAGCGGAAGTGATTTTAAAACATTATATTCCCAGAGATCCGTGTAAGCATTATGCATTGTGAATACTGAGCGTTTACACAATAAAATGCTACAAAAGCTCGTTATTGATGTCTCAGGAGAATATGATACTGGATTTGTAGTCTTTGCAGTCTTTATTTGCGCTGTGAATATGCAGTCTCTTCAGCAAGTACAATATGTTTCTCTGGGACGAGGACCTTGCCTTTGTTGACTCAAAATGGTAAGCATGACTGGTACATTTTGGTAGAATGATCTTGGCATCTCTGTGGTGATTGTTATATTTCACTGTTTTGGCTGATTTGATGTTTTAGATTAACGATACATGAAATACTAACAGATTTATGCATGCTTATTTCCTGCTCACTAGGGTTTAACTGCAAATTGGGAATTGGAAATATTAGAATGTTATGATTTGTTTAATGTTGGTGCCCATGAAGTTAAGACCTAAAATGGTGGAATGTCAAATTACAGTTTCAAAGCCATTCAATTAACGGTTTATATAGAAGAAAATTGGGCACTGGCCTGATACGACACAGAGAGAAATGTTACGTACACAAAGACATGATAGATCTCCCACACATAAAAAAAAAGTCCACTCAAATGCACCATCTTAGTTTTTCCAAAATTATCTCACATTTGATCATCCTTTTCCTTGTTAGGCCAAAATAAAGAAGGGGATATTGAAAGATGTTTGATGTATAAAAAAGACGGGGAAAGTTCAAATCCTTTGCTGCTTGAGTGTCGACTTCACCGTGCTTGGCAAAGATTGTTTGGGAGATAATTGATTGCTTATTTTGTACTGGAAGGATGAGCTCAGCTCTGGGCCCGATGTTCGATGTTGACCAAAAAAAGCTTTGGCGCTGATGTTCGATGTTGTTCACCCTTCATTCCATCCATCCATTTGCATAGGTGAGTAATGCCCTACCTCCTCAGAAAAATATTCAAAAACATGTGTGTTTGATTTCTTTGTACGCATGTTTTATTGCATGTACAATGGAAACACGTCATCTTTTTGTAATTTCTGTAACTGTCTCGGTCCCTTTACAGTCAATAGAATGCCAAAAGTAAGCCTCCATGTTTCATTTTGTTCCACTGCAACCACTTATATAATGAGTGTGACTTATCTGCTTGTTAGGATGCTGATCTTGTATTGCAACGAAGATCTTGTGCTGTAAAAGGAGTTATCAGTGTTTGGTTGCTACATGTATGTGCCAACTATATTAGCAAACCAAATGCAAGAACGCAAGGTCGGCAGGTGGCCATTCTTATACTCATCGGAAAACAGAAATCAGTACTGGACGGCTGTGATTGTGCGTGCAGATTATCGGGTGCAGAACCAACCAGCTGAGCTGGGGGAGATTGGACGGAAGTGCTGGTATTTACTCGATCGACAGCCTTGCTGACATGATATATCTCAAACAGTGTATAGCATTTTCTGGTGATTTCAAACAGCAGATGGCAAATATTTCAAGTCTGATGAACAATTAATTTACGGTTTATTGTATCTTGTGTTAAATTCCCACGTAGCAATCTCGTTTAAAATGACTGTTCACTTGAGGACGTATGATTGTTGTTTAGGTAAATTAGGAATCTTTTGGGATGTAGAAGATCTTTTCTTTTATGCTTGTATTATTTGGAGAGCAAGTTATTCTCTCTTCTTTAATAAATAAAGGCACAAGGCTAGACACATACCTCTTGAAACCTTTCTTCGTCTCTTCTCTACGCCGCACCTTCTCTCTCTCTAAATTTTGGCCCTAAACCCTAAAGCCTACTGAAGCAATAATTGATTATAGTTAATTTGCGAGTCTCTTTGTCTAAAAGTTATAAGTTAGGCTCACACAAATGCAAGAGCAAAAATATCTACGAAATGATGCTTTTGAATTAAGAAACGACTTTTTTGAACAAAAAAAATTATATTTTTGATCATGCGTGCCATTCTGGTGCAAAACTTGAGACGAAATTGAATGGAAATCTCAATTATGACTAGGATGGGCAAATACCCATTAGCTATAAATAACCGTGGTTATCCGTCTATTTAAATTTGACGGTTACGATTATGGGTATAACCGTTTACCCGTGAAATTTAAATAGGCAGTTATGGGTATTACCTGTGGTTATAAACGGGTACCCATTTAACCGTTTATTTTAATATATGTAAAACTAAAAAAAAAAAAAAAGAATAATAATTAGTTTCTAACTAGGTTTAGTATCTCGATATATATTTGGTTATAAAAGGCCATATAATATATATATATATATATATATATATATATGCCTCATTTAAGAGAAAAATATAGTTGATGGAACAGACTAATATTTAATATATGTGATTGAATGTGTTAAAGCATTAGAGTGTTCGACAGTTTTATTTTGGAGTCTTTTGGAGCTTTGACCAATTCAAGATTATGATTACCTTGATCATATGTTATCAGATGATTTGTACCTATATATATATATATTATTAGAGTTGTTAGAGATTGATGTGAAACGGGAACCATGTATTATTCTGTTTATTTTCTTCACTAGTATTAAATAAGAGAAATGAACGTAGAGAGGGACAAATGAGGAAAACATGATTATTACTTTATGCTTTTCATCTTTTTGTACTACCCATACGATACAAGCATACGTCTCTTTTAATGCATGTAAAAGGCTCACACACCAAAACAATAAAAACCAAACTTCTACTATTTAAGCAATATAATTTTGACTTCTATTCTTCCACTTTTCACCCTTAGCCATATGTGATTGTTTTCTTTACGTAGGCATTCACACCAGTTTTACAACAGAAATCATTACTTGAGTATTTATAGTCTCAACAACTACTAATGTTAGTGAGAACCAATTCAATAATTAATTATAAAAAACAAAAAGGCACAACTTTGTATTACTTGTAGGGCAATTAACCCCATTATTTTTCTTAAAAAAGGCACAAGGTACGAAGAAATATCATCACAGTAATTCCCAAGCCTATATTTTCTCTTTACGCAGCTCCACACCTCTCTCTCTCCTTTAGTTAAATTTAGGCTACAACGCATTGTTAAACACTCTCCTGACACTGAGCTAAGGAGCTGAATGCTTGTTTATTACAAAGTCGTTCACAATATTCATCAAGCAATCCAAGTAATCTATAAAACATGGTTTCAATTTCGATATTTTTTTTAGCAATGATTGCATGAAACATTCACCATGAAGCATGAACTCTAATTTTACATTTTTTTTTTCAAATTATAGACTCATCTTAAATTTATTGTTCTTATAATTGTGATGAATTGAATATGCGTGAATAAGAAAAGAAAAAAAAATTAGATTTTTCAAACCCTACACGCATGGGAGCTGCAGTCTGAAGCCGCGCTGCTCGAGTCACCAAGTCATTCATGCTCCAAAACTCTAAGGTCCAAAATAAAGCCATTTTGCATCACCTTTCTTATGGACCTGGGCTGTCTGCCGTCGACCTGCAACCCAATTGGGCATATGCACTAAACCGTCCCACTTGTTTTATTTTTTCTTTTGGCCTTGTTTTATTTTTGGCTCGCATGAAATAACAAGCCCATGGGTTAGGCTTTGTTTTTCACTTTTCCTTCTTAGCCCAATAATTGGGTATATAATATGTTAACCCATTTACTTCTCCTTTGTTGCTCAGCAACCCAACAACCACTCTTTTGAGCCTGCAAGCCACGACAGCCCCATATTTTGGGTCGTCACTCATTCTTTTCACACATAGGTCCCAAAGCTATTCCCATTCACTACATATGTATATTGTGTTTGTTTGTAGGTATCATGAACCTAGACTTCGTACTTAAATTCGAACTTGAAGTTTTGAAAATAAGTGCCATAGAAATTTGAAGTTTCATAAAACAATACACCCATAAAAATCTGAAGTTCTTGTAGGTGATTTGTTAGGATTACATGTAGATGATACTTTTAAAAACAACTGTAAAATTTAGTTTGTGCAAATTACTTTATTGTCCATAATTTTATTTTGTGATAGAAGACAAAAATGTTTTTTCACCCTCTTATAGTTGACAAAAAGAGTTTCATTAATATGTGGTTTAAATTAACTTCTTCCTTACAAATTTGTTATGTGTAAATAAACTAACTTGAAATAGGTCCAATTTTATGGAAAGAGATCCTCTTCGGATCCCTTCCACCAAATCTACCCAATTAATCAATTCAGGTCATTGAAATTTGATCCAACAACTACAAATAGGGGCCCCTTTAAAAGTTATGATCCAATTAATCAATTCAGGCCATTGAAATTTGATCCAACAGCTACAAATAGGGGGCCCTTTAAAAGTCATAATAACTTTAGCCGTCGGACTAAATTTCAAGCCTTTAAAAGTTATAATAATTTTAGCCGTTTGACTAAATTTCAAGGATCCAAATTAGGTGATTGGGTGGATTTGATGGAAGAGATCCGGAAATGATCAATTTCCCAATTTTATGGCCTAACAATTAGATTAGTCCAATTTTTAGTTATTGTTTTTATTTAGGTCCATGAATAGGACTCCATATGTCAGTACTTTTTGTTGTTAGGTTGATACTTTGCATTGTGATTACTATTTTACTTTACTATAGTTATTCGATGGAAAAAGAAAAAAAAGAAAAAGAAAATGATACGATCGGTATGTTAATAGCGATTATTCTCAAAATAATCGCTATAGTAATAGCGACTAATAACCCAAAAAGTCGCTATTTTCATAGCGACTGATATCCCAAAAAGTCGCTATTTTCATACCGATCCATCCCTTCTCAATTTTTTTCTAAGTTTTTTATTTTTTTATTTTTTATTTTGTTAATGTTTCTTTTATTTCTCTTATCATAACAATAAACTATTATATTCATATTTTTCAAAATATATTTTTTCCGTGTAAAATATATTATAATTCATTTTTAAACACTTGTAATCAATGATTTAAAACCTAAATTTAAAGATATTTTTCTATTTTCTCACTTTAAGAATCAATAAAAAAATAGTTTCAGGACCTAATAATCGGTAGGTTCACATCCAAAAGTTTTGCAATTTTTCCTTAAAGCTAAAAATTTCAATTTTTTTTTTTTTTCGCAAAAAGCTGTGTGCTATAAGTCAAAGTTAGAGTCATTCTATTCGCCCCACATATTTCCTAAAATTAATTTAGGACACTTCCAAAATTTCAGATACCTACAAATCTCTTGGGGGGCCTTGCTATTAGTTATATTATTTTTTTATTTTTTTTTCAACTCAGGTACCCTATTAGTCGGCATAAACTCAGATTTTAGCTGATCTTTTACAATATAAACTACCTATGATATAAATACTTTTACAGTCTAAACTACATGTCATATAAGTACTTGTACAAGCTAAACTAGCTATCATATTATAATATTAGTCGGCATAAACTTAGATTTTAACTGATCTTTTATAATCTAAACTACCCATTATATAAGTACTTTTACAGTTTGAACTACCTGCCATATAAGTACTTGTACAAGCTAAACTACCTATCGTATTGTAACTACCTATCATGGTGGAATAAGTAATTTTACATGATTCTAACAGTAAGATGTAGTCATCCATCTTGTTAATGTTAAAAGCCCCTGAAGCTAACACAATCAATGTCAAAAGCCTCTTGAGCAATTACTTACATAAGACAATCAATGTATAATGCTCGCGAATCATGTAACAAATACCAACAAAAATGAAGCTTACTGCTGTAAACAACTCAACGAAAACATGTAAAATTACTTGTAGTTCTCATAGCTTCATGCGAATTCAAATTCAAATCTGGATACTAATAATGGTGTAGCCAGAAATTATTCGGTGTGTGGGCGAAGCAAAAATTATTACTACATAATCAAGTTTTTTAATCCTATGTTGCCTACATAAAGTTATATAATAGTAAAAAATTGAATGTAGTAATTTGAAGCAAGAATTTTATGCTATGTTTTCTAGGTTTCTAGCCTTTAAAGCTTTCAAGTGAATAAAATAAGGAACTATTTGTGATATGGAAGTTTTAATTTATTACTATTAAATATAATATTGGTTAAAGTGATGAGTTTATTTAACATCTATTAGCTCTTATTATTCTTAAACATAGGTTTACTAATAAAAAATTTCATTTCTTATGACAATTAAAAATCATAAACTAACCTAAAAATTAATATTTTTAAGCTTGAAGAACCAAACTCTCCCTATGCTATAGCCTAGGGGAGCCTTGTACTTGGCTCCGCCCTTGGATACTAATCTGTAGGAATCGTGAGGAAAATTCAAAACAGGAATCGAATAGAGTTTTTGATGAAATGACGAGATTTGATGAGTAACACTTTATTTATTTATTTTTATTTTTTTAATACAACGATATATTTTACACTAAAAAATATGAGATTTTTTTTTATTTTTTTTTATTTTTTTATGAAATGATGAGATTTGATGTGTAACTTAAAGTTCCATGTTAATTCTGGAAGAGCCATGATAAAACATCCAATGACAGTCGCTGCAATTTTGTTTTCAAATTATGGACACTTTAATTGCTCTACTTATTAGACCCAACCTATGACTGTGCAATACATTAGACCCATATCAAAACATGCATATCAGGATCCTCTCCTGAGCAAAGGGTAAGGATCTTCCTGACCAAGCCCATCGGGCCGTTGAAATTTTATCCCACGGCTACAAACAGGGAACCCCTCTAAAAGTTATAATAATTGTAGTCTTTGAATAAAATTTCAACGGCTCGATGAGATTGATTAGGAGGATACTCAGTATATGACTGAGACTGGTAACAGGCTAACTATGTTTCACATTTTTTTTAGCACATAGGTCACCTTAAGGCATTCCTACAACTACACGGATGGTCTCTACAGTTCCCCTAAGGGAAATTCGAAATTTCCAGAAAGTGGTTTTTAACTTCTATCAAAATTTACCCTTTTATTTTATGAAAAGCCTTAATGAAATATTTCTAGTACTGTTCATTTTTAATGTTAAAGATATTTTTATTCTAAAAAGTCACACATGGTACTATTCACTTACAACACATTTTCGTCATTTTAATTAAAACTCAAAGTTTTCAATCTATTTTCATTAATTTTCTGACTTGTAATTTTTATTTATTTATTTACCAGCTGGCTTTCAAGGAAGGAGATCATGAATATCAGGATCCGAATCCTAATTTAATATATATGGAAATATGTAATCCTAGCACTACCATATTAGCTTTCGATTAAAATCTGTTTAAATATAGTATCTTTTTATATATTGCATATCATCCCTTAAAAAGTGCAAAGTAAAGGCTTGTAGCTCAAGTCAACTTTTTTTTTTCTCTGTCTGCGTTAATGGCATAATCCATGTATTTCCTGTGAAGATACTCAGAATTAGTGCTTAATTAGTTTACCTTAATCATTTCTTAACACTATTTTTCTCTCTCGTTTTTGTGTTTCATAGACTACAAGAGTGATCATGATCATATCATAAACTACTAATATTTTCTTAATTTATCATTTTTGTTAGTGGAATAAGGCTTGGTTGTTGCATTTCTATTACTCTCGTCTCGTTCTTACATGTGTTCATGATCTCGACACTGATGAACAAGCAGCAGCAGCTTTTCATGGAGAAATCATCCGTCGCAGGAAAATGCCATAAAAAACTTCGGTTTGCACTTACCACTTCGTTTCTTTCGTTCTTTGTATTGATTTTATTGAACTTTTCGGATCTAAGTGCCGGAAGAAATAGTACTCGTGGATTCACGTTTCTCATCAACAACTTTGGCAATGTTATTTTCAACCAACGACCTCATTCTACCTCTCTTCCTCTCAATGGAACGCTTAATGCCACAAACTCTAGTACTGCTACTACTACTACTACTCAAGCACAATCTTCCGGCCGCGTGACACAAGCGCCAGTACAACCAATATCTGATGAGATTGAGAAGAATGACGCTGGTTTTGATTCTGATTCGTGCTCGGGAAGGTATGTTTATGTTTATGATCTTCCTAAGAAGTTCAACCAGGACCTGCTCAAGAATTGCCATTCACTTATGAAATGGACTGATATGTGCCCCCACTTATCAAACATGGGACTTGGTCCTAAAATTCACAATTCTACAGGAAAACTAGTGGGAAATGGTTGGTTTGCTACAAACCAGTTTTCTTTGGGAGTTATTTTCCATAACAGGATGAAGCAGTACCAGTGTTTAACCAATGATTCCTCCTTGGCCTCTGCAGTTTTTGTACCCTTTTATGCCGGCCTTGACGTGGGACGATACCTCTGGGACTACAACACATCGGTGAGAGACGCTTCTCCTCTCGAATTGGTGAAGTGGCTTTCGCGTAGACCTGAGTGGAAAACAATGTGGGGAAGAGACCACTTCTTAGTCGGAGGGAGGATTGGTTGGGATTTCAGGAGGAAAACAGACGACGACTCTGACTGGGGTTCCAAGCTTATGCTTTTGCCCGAAACCAAGAACATGACAATGTTGTCAATTGAGGCGAGCTGTTGGAACAATGACCACGCGATACCATATCCGACATACTTCCATCCCTCAAAGGACAGCGAAGTGTTCGAGTGGCAGAGAAGAATGAGGAAGCGAAAAAGGCGGCATCTCTTCTCGTTTGCCGGTGCTCCAAGACCTGATCTCAAAATCAGGGATTTGATCATAGATCAATGCAAGTCTTCATCCAAATGCAAACTTGTTGGTTGTTACAAAGGTGCAATTAGGTGTGATGACCCTCTAAATGTGATGGAGGTGTTCCAAGAGTCAGTGTTTTGCCTGCAGCCTCCGGGGGATTCTTACACTCGGCGATCAACATTTGATTCCATCTTGGCAGGCTGCATTCCAGTATTCTTCCATCCCGGTTCGGCTTATGCACAGTACTTGTGGCATTTCCCCAACACTCCATCTAAATACTCCGTGTTCATATCAGAAAACAATATCAAGGATCAAAAGGCGATCATCAACGAGACGTTGCTTCACATTCCGAAGCATCAGGTGGCGGCAATGAGAGAGGAAGTCATAAGATTGATTCCGAAAGTAATATATGCAGATCCAAGGGCACCTAGATTAAAGACAGTTGAAGATGCATTTGACATAGCAGTAAAAGGAGTGCTTGAAAAAGTAGACAAAACCAGGAAGGACATGAAAGAGGGTCAAGATCCTGGCAATGCTTTCTGGGAAATAAACCCTACAAAATTCGATATGCCTAAGCTAGCGAAAGAGGGAGAGAAAAATACAAACAGAAGTGTAACGAGTGTTTAATGTGTTTCCGTTTATTAATCTTAGACGCATCAACTCTTTGAATCCCGAGCATTAATCTTAGACGCAACAATCGCGTTATGTGTCACATCTGTCCGCTTAATATAAAACAAGAAGAAAACAATGAACTCTATCTAAAATGTAGGAACTTTCTCTATGAATGTATAGTATCTTCCTGTCCTAATTGGATACAACAAAAGAATGGAGAGCGATGAATGATTACTTTTATCCGCCAGTTATGTAAGATCTCAGTAGTGAAATTGAGGTCCTTGGCGTGAGCCAGCATACATTAGATTACAATGTTGGCAAACCTTTCTCCAGTTCGGAACTTCAGGACCTTGGTTTCCACACCAGCATTTAGCTACGGGGGCCAATAAATCAAACCTTACAGCGAGCCGATTTAGCTGCTACTTTGCTTTGCATCGCGGATGTGGAACATAAGCTGCAAGAAATGCAACTTCAGACCACTCAGAGAAACAGCAGACACACACCCACTATGATATGCATACAATTGTCTCATGTCTGCTTATGTTTTTATACAATGTTCAGGGTTTAGGGTTTATATCAGAAACAAAATTGAGCGAAAGCCTGAAACGTCATGTTGGTACAAGATAAATATAAGCCAGAATATATAAGAAAATATCTGAACTCCTACGACTAGGCCTACATATAAATCTAGTCATTTGTTCCACTATATTTAGGCATTAATAGCGAAGAAATCGTAAAATTACTATAAAATACAAAATTTATGCATTTTTCATCTAAAAACATATCCACATCGTGCCTTAACTCTGTGAAACTAATTCTAAAAGGCGATGTATTTAAACTGTACCCTTATAGAAATAAGCAGATAATTGTGAAATTACCTTTGTCCCTACATAAAATGTCAAAAGCATGCCAGCCAAAACAGGGAGTCCTGTACAAAGAAAATCATAAGTCCCCCAGAAGCAGCATTATAAGGATAACAAGGAGCTTGAGGACATGAAATTTTAAATTACCTTCTCGTTTAAGGAATTGAGAAATCAACCAACTAATCCCAGATGGTCCAATAACAAAACCAACAAGGTTTGCTACCTGCATAAACATTGGATTTAATGAAAATTGGAGGCAGATTCTAAAAAGAAACAGTAGAAGGATTAGCACTTTAATTGAATCCTTGTATTGTTAGCATTTATGCATTCTTGTAAACACATAAGGTGATTTATCGTATCAGTTTGGCAGATGCATATAACACTATACATTTTTAAGTGCTAAGTACACTAATACCAGTGGGATGCACAAAAGAACCCTCACAAAAAATGTTAGGCCTACACTTTGCTCTTTAAACGCATAAGAATCAATAAAAACTGTCACTGTAAAAAGGCCTTAAGCAGCTCGAATCATTTAGCCCTTCAAAGGAGAAAAGTCAAACAGCTTTCCCAGAGGGTAGGAAAAAACTCCTAAATGTTTAAATTTGACAAGGTAGAGAGTTTCAGATATATAAACATCATCAAATTAGTCTCAAAAAACCAATCACCCAGCAAAAAGACCTTATTACTACTTCCTTTTCACTCGAGTAAATTTTTAAAACCTTCCTAGTGGAACTAGCAATTTAATCATCTGATTTTACTTTAAAGATCCAGAGAACCATTCTATAAACATGCAAATATCAAAAGTCAATACAGCATCAACAGGAATATAAAAAATTATTATGATTGGTATATGCTTTAATCAAGTACATGATACAGACCATGAGGCAAGTGATCGTGATTGCACCAGCTACCGCACTAAGTTCACGAACAACAAACTCCCCATGAGTACTCTTGAACTGACAAAAAATACATCACAAAATCGAAAATGTCATGCTTGTCAGATAAAAGAGAGAAGATAAAGGTTGATATACTCCTCTTCTCTTCCTCTCACTCCCCTTCTCATCAAACAAGCTTCGTATATATGTAAGTTTCTTTTAATGTAACGAACTAGAACGAGAGAAATCACAAGGCAAAAGGGGTTGTGGAGCAAGTTTGTGATTTTCTTCCAAAAGCTTCAAAGTACAAGATTAAGTACTTGATGTTTTCCCCTAAGGGTTGAAAACCTCTAATTCTTGAGCACCAATGTTCCCCCTTACTCCATCAAGCGGCCATAATAAGCGAAAACAAATCTATTTTTTTGATGTCTATAAGATGCTCTTTCAAACTCCTAAGATAGTCAAAAACACATGAATCCAAACAAGATTTTTGAGAAATTTTCCTATATCTTGATGTTCCAAAATTCTGTGCTATATCTCAACCTAATCAGCTAACGTGATTAAACCAAACAGGAGGAATAGGGGGAAGAAGTTTCTGAAAAATTTGAAGAACCTTTGGTGCTTCCTAAACAGGAAAAAAACACACACACAGTGACTTCAAGAGGCAATGTGGCAAAAAAGGAAATATGGAGGCTAAAGTGGACATGGGCCAAAATTCAGGGGCAGGCATGGAGCCAGTCACAAGAGTGGTTGGGCTACAGCCCAACCCAAGTTGACAAAATTCTTTTTTAACTCACTTATAGTTCTAAAGCCACAACTCATATCCACTACAACATCCGAGTATACATTCTCAGCGGTATCCCATTTAAAAACTTGGGGATGTCCTTGTTCAGGGGTGCAGCACCGAATACCTTCAAGCCAGCAACAGCTAACTGATTGGCTATATGGGAGGTACGAGAATTGGAATGATCATCCTCCTATAAACTAAACCAAACAAAAGAAAAACAGCAAATGTAGAATAGGAACACAGAGGTCACCTGAAATGCATTGGTTGCTGATTTCAGTATCATTTCCGGAATAAAGAATAAGCAAGTCAGCCATGCCCATGAAAGAAGCTTCCTAATGACAAAGACAGAAATTAAGATAGAGTAAGGAACAAGTTTCAAAAATGCTCTACCCCCACTTGACGGAAAGCTAAGATGTATTCAAGAAGAAAAATTCGACAGCAGCAACAAGTACCATTCTAGATCATGCCAAATGGCAACAAATGTGAATACAACCCAGACATTGAGAAGTTTTCTCCGAGTGCCCCCAAGAGGAATGTACAAATACCTATTGTTTTCATTTCCCAAACAAACATGTCAGGGATAGAAAAAGGATTACAAGAGAAATTAAAAGCATAACAGGTTGAAAGTTTCACCTCACAAGCCATTTGTTGTAGGAAGCATGCCAGTTCTTCCAAAAAGTTTCCAAGTTGTAGCAATTATTTATACACCTCGGCATATTCTCCGGGACCTCAATGCCACATATCTGCAGTAATTAGAAAAGTCATGGTCCCACTGCAAAACAATATTAATCCTAAAAGCTTGTTAAACCACAGTGCAAATCATGTTTACAACTAATTTATAGTAGACGGACAACCCAGCAGTAAACGCCAAAGTTCAGAAGAAATGGAGATAAAAATTTATTTGCATATACACACCAGTGACCAGAACCGGAAATAGCGCCATATGAGAAAAAACTTTAGCCACATGAACATTAAGACCTGCACCATCATAAGAAAGTAAATCACCTTGACCTAAGCCAAAACAAATCCATGAAGTCAGCTAACAAATAGAACGGAGATCCAAACAAAGTGAAAGGAAAATACTAAAAGACCCAATTTAAAACAGGGCCACATAAAATTTCACCAAAATAATCATTAAATCCAGGTAAAGTAACCCAATAAAATTACTTTGTGGCAGACTGCAGAGTGTACGAGTATGGTGAGGAACACGATAATACTTGCATAAACAATTCTTACATCATATCTATGAGGAATGTAAACATAACAGTTTAATGTTTGATACCATTACAAATGAACTTATTACAAATAACAATTTGAGGACTGTTTTCAACTAGTAATAGCTAACTCTCTTATGTGTTTTCCTTTGTCCAAAGAAGCTTATGAATATCATGTATTTTAGGATATACTCATTAATTATTTTTAGTCCATGCACAGAGTCCAAGGTGGTGGTGTCTTTTGTATTTTCTGAAATTATGTAACTATATTACCACCTCAAATCAAAAGTATATGATGTTGCTTCACATTGTATTTTCAATCATACAAAAAACTTGAGATATTAAAATGCTAATCATCAAAGACCTTGATAGTGTAAAGATCATCTCTTACCCCATATCCAATAATAAAAACATCCACAGGATGTAACTCTTTCCACATGCCACTAATAGGTAGAGAAAAAGAGAACTTAGTTAATACATTATCCAAAAGATGGCATACACACATGCATTGGTCACACACATACACAGTACATGGTGTACCTTTAACTAGAGACTCACCTGATTGCAAACGCATTATAATAGAAAAGATGTGTCATTAGTTCCATCAGGAGAAGACTGAACACCCAGCGCAAACCATACCAAGCAATGTCTTTAGATGAGAAGTTATTTTGAGGAACATCCAACTGAAAGAATATTTCAATAAAGTTAAATACTGAGGCTCTGCAGTAACATACAAGCACGGACTATCCTCTCCAACGATATCGGAAGCACATCCAGTGCACTTGACAATCCAGAAATGACCAAATATTTCAAATTATTTAAAAAACAAAACAGTACGAATATTGAAAGTGACAGACCTGTGAGGAAAATGCATTGAAGCTAACAATCGGCCCAGTAAGATAAAGAGATGCATACACCAAATAAGCGAGGTATGTCGTAAAGGCATACTTGTCATTCTGGACACCTCTCTCCTGGGTATAACAAACACATTTATGAACACATGGAAAATCCATTTGGATGAAAGTTGATTTAAGGATCCATCAACTGCAATAATAGTATAATACTAGACTTGCACTTAAGTAGAAGGCATAATAAGCTAACCTGTAAAACATGATAACAAGTTTTCCCCGATTTACAAATATTGCAGCGCTGAATGTGTTTCTGTATACAAGAACAAGAAACATCACCACTTTGTAAATAGGTAAAGCGCACAGTATTAAATCCTTGACAATAATCTGCGTACATTAATAAGCAGTGAAAATCCATCAGAAAGAACTAGGAATCACCAAGATTCGCTGTATAAGGTTTACGGCAAACCAAAGAGGGTTGCTGAAAATATGTTAATGGATACTGGTACATGAATTGGCCTAAGAATTTGTTGTTAATACTAGACTAAATGCTGTTAATATAGTAATTGGCAAGCCTGTGAAGGACAATGTTAAGGTACCATTGAGTGTGACCACAGAAAACTAACAAGATATCAACTTCAAAAGCAAGCCGCAGAGCAAGAACATTGAAAAAAATGCAGGGTTGAGTGATGTGAAAGTAATAACCACTCTTGACTCTCATCCATAGAATCAGCTGGAAAGAAAAATACCATAAAGTTCTAGAGCAATAAGTAACACATGCTCGTTATTCTTTCAGGCCACAATCATTGGTGGGCGTAGGAAGTCAAACAAGTTTGGCATATACAAAAAAAAAATAATCTCCTGAAAAGGTTGTGATGTATTAATCACACGGTATATTTTAGGTTCATTGTTTTGAAGTCTCACATTCAAATGTCTTTAAGTCTCTTATTGTCACATGAATAGGTGTTGTGAATTGTGTCTTTTAGAATTTAGAGTGTATTAGCTGTGAGGCTAGATTTTTTTTCTCATTTCTATTGTAGTGAATCCAATACACCAATAGTTTTTGCCAAAGGCCAGAGAGTGAGTCCAGATCACTCTTTTCTTCCTTTCTCTTACTATTGTCCTGCATCATCACCATTACCAGAAGCCTTGGAAGGTTTGAAACATCGTTTCCATGTAGACACAGTGACAAAGTAATCTTATAGCACACATACTAGACAAGAAGGGGGAGGGATACAAACAAAGAAGAGAGCATACAGATCACAGCTCAACGGAACACAAATACCTTATGGTCAAAACGAGAATCTCGATGTGCCCAATGGTAATCATAACCAAAGCTTATCATCCGCAAAACAACTGTCACAAACAACCAGAATTAGAGAAAAAAAAACACCATATAATAGAATCACAAATATATACTAATGTACAATAGCAGGTTGCAGCATTACTCATTGTGCTTTGTGAATCCGTTCTTTTTTTTTTCCTATTAACTTCCATTCCTATTATCTCAATTGAAAGCTTTTACTTATTTCTATTCATGCAATTACTGAATAAGAATATAGGTACAATGAACTCATCTCCCAACTAGTTATCTCTCCACTGCCTACCTCATAACTTAATTGGGGGCACCAAAACCACAATTTTACACCAGCAGACATGGAAGAGATCCTTAATTACCAAATACACCCATAACTCCTTGAAACGACTCAAAATTTCAAACATATTCATCCACCATTTTGGTTCTCATATAACAATCCTTATTCCTTACACACCGTTGACCTATCATCCACAAAGCTCCAATCTGTGGCATTGTGGGTCTGCTCCAAGCTGCAGTAATCATGAAATAAGTTGGCTGTATTTGGTAATTATGCAAACCCGTCTCTGCAGTCTGAGAACCCACTTCCAAGCTGTTCCAAGCAGCCAACTTATTTCATGTCCATCTTTTAATATCTAAGATTATTCAACTATTAGAGGATTCTCATACTGTAGAGATGGGTTCTTTTGGTATGTCATTCGATTCTCAGAAAGTTGGCTGCTTGTTCTGTCTCACAGATCATACTGGTAAACCCATCTGGGTATTTTGTAGGATTGCATATATAGATTTGTGTCTACATAGGTATGCAAGTATTTGACGAAATGTCATATATATATATTCACATATAATTAAAGCTTAATCATGGAAGTATGATAACTGGAATTAATCCGTCAAACCAATAATGAGGAAAGCACAATACCAAAGTTAAAGCAAATGTGCCATCTAAAGGTGCCCCGAAAGTTGTCCAAATATGCCCAGCGTTGCCTACATAATAATATGCAGAACCAGTAAGCAGATATATCACAATTCATTTGTTAAGTACCCAAAGAAGCACTAACTAGCCTAGCCTAGCCTAGCCAACAAAACTCACCCAATTATGGAGAATGAATATCCTTCATAAACACGATTGCACAGAAGAAAGAATATGTTGAAAATCCATAATACAAAAGGGAAATATTTTGTTCGTGCAAATATCTGCAAAAACACAAGTCCAGTAATGTATGGCAAGAATTCAAAAGTGTAGCGCAAAACTCTGACAAAGAAAGAAACAAAAGGAACTCTTTGAATAGACTCAAAACAGTAGCCCATATGATTAATCTGATAAAGCATACAATAACACAGTTTGCAATTATAAAATCAAATTTTAGGGGCGGCGGGGCCGGCGGGGGGGGGGGGGGGGTGTGTGGTGGGGGGATTAGAATATTTTCATCCAACCTAACTGTCAAAGTTACCCTGCACCATTAATTTCACATGCATAAACAGTTAACATTTGAAACGCAATTAGGGACAATACAGAACTTTTAACTCCTAGAAGCACAAAGTGTATGGTGGAATAAAGTGCACAAACTATCAACTGCTACGCCAACAATACATAGAAATCAAGTTTTGCCCTTCTTAAGTCTAAATATGTTACAAAACAAATTCTTCACATGAAATCATGTTGTTTCGGAAGCTGGCCAATATTCTTTACGTATCATAACACATACTTTAAGACTAAAGGTTCATATAGGACCTGTATATATCAGAAAACCAACCTAACTGAAGGAAAATACTGCAACATAAATATAAACAGAAAAACACTAATGATAATGGTGATAAAAGAAGGCAACTATAATTGGCACTCCAAAAATCTAACTGTGAACTCCTCGTAAGAGTATTTTTCTTTCTAAATATAGAAAGTTTGAAGTGCACATTTAGATTTTTGGAGTGCCACTAACAATTCCCTAAAAGAAAATGCATTGCATTATGCATCCAAGCAAGAATGGAGCTCACCTTAACCAAGAGAAAATTCATTGAAGCGATTGAGAGGATAAATAGAATGCTTGCAGAAACAATGAAAGTCAGAGAATAGCACCTCCTCAGAAAAAGCATAAAATCCAAGTATTGTTATGAAGGTAAGACATACCAGGCTCCATGCAGATATGCTAGGTATGTGAAAGAAATCAAAATCCAAATAATGGACATCCCTCTCGCTTTTAAATGAAAGCTTGTCCTCAAAAAATTAGCGATCAACGTGAACATTGTGAAAACAACGGTAAGAATTGGTAAATTTCCTCGAAAGTTTCTCCATTGAGCATCAGAAACATCCTAAGCAGAAAAAGACAGGTGCTTTTCAGGTAAGAACAGGTATATCAGAGAACAGAATTTGTATAGTTTTTTGAGTTTTCAGTACATCCAATGTTTTTCACACCATGGCACTGCAGTAACTCAACACACAAACAAGAGTGACATATAGAAACGGAGCAATGTTTCTAGTATTTAAATGATAACTTCTGCCATCAGATACACATTTTAAGTCACTACAATTCCGTTAGTGATAACTTCTGCCTCAATCTAATTCACATTTTCAGCATTAATCTGCTCTTATCCCCCATTTTCCAAACCATTATTTTCTATGATAATTGTGAAGGAATAGAATTTACATACATACGTGCATCATATACACATATATCTTCAAACACCATGCCATTTGAATGCCATCACTAGCCCTTCGGGCAACACACTAAATTTTGTCAAACTCCCATGTTTAGCCAGCTCAAAACTCAAGAGCTGAATGCTAATCCCTAGAACCTGACTCCACACCATAAAACAACGAATCGAAAACTTAAAACACTGAAGTAAGACAGCAGCGTGTCAAAGTCCGCTTCGGAATTTACAAATACACACACACAGTTAACAACAGCAGAGCGTTGTCCCAACTATCTACACTAGAATTTCGCGTGTTATCATTGAAATAAAACTGAATTTATAAAGAGAAAAAAGAAATGAATGAAATTGAAAGAAGAAACACACATTGAGGCGAGGAGGAATGAGCCATCCAGGACGCAAACCGAAAAGCTTAGCATGATGATCTGCGTATCAGAAAAATGGACATTCAATTTTCAATTAATACATAAATAAATAAATAAACAAATAAATAAATATCAAAAGGAAAAAGAAGAAAGAAAAGAGATTAAGAAATGGATGATACCGCGAGAGATTTGGAGCGATCGATGGATGATGAAGGCGTAGAAAGCAGCTGCGTAGAGAACCAGAAATCCCACCTCTCCTTTCAACAACTTCATAGCTCTTCCTGCTGCTGGTGCTTCTGCTTCCTCTCTCTCTCTCTCTCTCCTGAATTTCAAACTTTGATTTTGTTGTGTGGGTTGTTCTTGGTGACCAACGACACCATCTCTCTCACTTCGTTTCTGCTCTCTCTCTGCTTCTGACGAAAGGGACAGTTTGGTTGACGACTCTCCTGCCACCTATAACAAAAGAGATCTAATAATACCAATAATTACAAGTCTGCCACTATTGTCACTACCAAAAGTTCGGAAAATCCTGCAAATATTTCATTTCCATTTACACGCTCAAGTCCCAATCTTGGCAGCGAAGATTTGTTCTTTACGTATTGTTTTTAAAAATATTTTCACCGAAAACGTTCAAGCATTTCAATAACGCATCCAAACGAGTAGGACCTTGCTCTTCCTTCTTCAGTAGGAGAACAGTCGCTCACACAGACCCAAAGAAAAGAGGAAGGAGCTTGGGAGAGAGTGAGCCTCTCCCTCGGTCCGTACAAATGCGCGCCGTTTGTATCTGCAACAATCCTAAAACCCTAACAACAACTCTAACCCCCCTAATCTAATCCGATTTATTAGATTTTGACAATTTTGATTGATCGATTCGAAATTCTTTTTATTTTTTGAGAAATCGTGTGCCCACCAATCGCGAACAAGAAGAAGAAGATGTCTTCTTCATCATCCTCGTCGTCGAGGCGAGTGGTGAAGCGTGCACAATACAAGGATGCGGCAAGATTAAAGAACCCTGGCATTCCCGGCGTTTTAACTATGGTACCCAACATTTGCTTATTTCTTCCATTTTTCCCTCATTCAATTCCATTGCTTTTCGTGTATGAACAAAGTATTCTGCAAACATTTTGTATATTCTACAATTGCTAATTTGCGGTTATCGGTAAGATTTATGGGATTAAGGACATAGTTCAAACTTTCTTTAACAATCAAGGACATAGTTCATGTGGATAGCTTGCAAATCATGCACCAACAGTTGGTTTGTATTAATGAGTTTTGTCATTGGTTGTAAGGATAAATTTGCTACAAGTTTTGAGCTAAGTCAAAGTCTTTTTCGGGGATCTGTATGTCAAATTCCTTAAATATGCGACTGCTGGATTGCATTTGTGTAATGTTGTTTTTGCGAATGTGTTGGTATGGGCAGGTTGAGGACAAGTTTGTGTTCAAGCCAAACGATCCCACGTCTACCCAAACCCTTGATGTGGAGTTTAGACATATTAAAGGTACTCCTTATATTGGCAACGGATTCATTTCTTTGAAGTAAGCACCTTGTTTATCATTTTTACCTGTTTCCTTCAAAAAGTCTTAGTAAGCCAAACTAAAAGACCATATCTTTACTAATCTTGATATTCAACGATTCAATTTCTCTGGATTACGTGCTCCCTGTTCGAGTTATATATATAATTCCCCCCTTTTTTTTTTATTCTTGCTCATGAACTTTCAGGTCACAAAAACACCAAGGAGGGATCCAAGCAAGCACCTTTGCTTAATCTCAGCAGCAGTCGTGAGGTTTTCTTTTAGTTGTAATTTATGTTACATCCTACCACTAGTTTAGAGCTAGTCTAATCCAGCTTCTTATTCTTTATTGACTGGATTTCTGCAACTGTGATGCCCCAGGTTAAAAGTTACATTTTTGAGTTTCAAAGTTTTCCCGATCTTCATGAATGCCGAGATTTTGTAGGTAAATCTCATTCATATCCAGAACATGTATGAAATTCTATGTTCATTGTGTTCAAAGGCTTATTTTCACATTCTTCTTTTGCTCTATATTGCTTGCTGTTGGTATAAATGTTTCATGTGGACCGCCTTTACTGGAATGGACTGCATCGTAAGAGACAGCCAGTAGCCACTGTATTTCTTTAGAAACCACTTGATTACTCATTGTCTACAAATCTAACATTCTGCTGATATAATTCGACTTCTTTTTTAGTTGAATTTTGAGAGTTTTCCATTCAAATACTGCTTGTAGCTGTGATCGTGTGAGGGGTGTTTTAATGCCTTTACCTTTTCAGTTATCTACAAGATTCTAAATAACATTTAGTGCCAACCGTTGTTTTTTTGTGCCACTGCTTTCCTTACAAGCTTTGTTGCACTAAAATTTTATTTAAATTGTATTTTTTTTTTAAATTATTAGACTTTTGTCTTGCGTGTTTTAGTTAATTATTTTCTCTTAGATTGTGCTCTTTGGTGTGTTTGAATAGGCAATGCCCTATCTAAGGCTGCAGAAGCTGCAAAAACTGCTCCTAAGAAAGATGGAGTTACATTGCCTGATGAACAACTCAGTGCAGCAGAAATGGAGCTCCGTATGAAGCTACTGCAAGAAGACAGGTTACTTTGTCTCCTCCCTATCAGATAGCTAACATCAGCATTTCACATTTTGTAGCTCCTTGGAATAGTTTAAAATCAATTTTTGTTTCCTTATGGAGATGTATTATTTTTAATATTTCTTGGTTGAACTATAATTTGGGTTTTAACTTTCATCTTAATGCAACTCTCAGCAGGAAAGAATCAGGATACCACACCCGTTCTACAAGTTCACATGTTTTTATTTTCTATTCATACCATAGTACGTATTATATTTTTCTAGTTGTAGACTTTTGCCCAGAATAAACTAGTAAAGATTGTGAATGACAAAGTCTAATGATAGTTATTTAAGAATCAGGACAATACTCACCATCAAGTTTGCCGCTTGTTTTAATACTCTATGTACTTCTATGATAATTGATAATTTTTACGTTTTCCTAGTAATAACCTTCCCCTAGAATCAACTTTTAATGAAAAATATTGAAATAAATCTAATAAAAGCCAGTGAAGAATAACAAAAGCACACACCAACAACTTGTGGATTGTAAGTTCCCACCTGTTTTTCTAGTCATATGCATTCCCCTAAAATGAATTAATAACAGTTAATGTTGACATAATTGAATGCAGATTCTGATTAGTTTGATTCCTAGCATTGATATGTACAACTCATACTCACACAAAGACCAAATCTGGACGGCCTCCACTTTCAAAGTGCTTCAGTCCCTTCCTTTTTCAGTATCAGATTGCTGAATTCAAACATTTGGTTGCTTTCTTGTCTTTTCTGCCAACAATTTGGTGCCGTGGTGTTCTGTACTGCCATTTCCTGGTACAAGCAGTCCACCAAAAAAACCAGAAAAATAAAACATAAAAAAACAACAAAAGCAACTCTGCATAAACAAAAATACCCAACTATCATGCTGCCTTGTTTTGTCTACAAGTTATTTTCTTTTGCCTTTGTTTTCTAGGTGGAAATTTGGATGGTAATCATAGTTTTGTAATTTATGTTTATGATGAGCTGAGGTTTTGAGAAGGTGAGTTACTTGCTATTTCTTGTTACTAGATTGTTTGCTTCTGAGCTTTCCGTATATAACTGCTGTTTTATGTCACTTAATTTTACTCTTCACAGTGAACTGCAGAACCTTCATATGCAGTTTGTAATCAGTGGTGTTTTGACAGAATCTGAGTTCTGGGCAACTAGGAAGGTTAGATACCGTAATGAAGACAGATTCTTGATCATGTTTGGAAAGTTGTGTTTACTTTTTCTTTTCAACGGCAAGCCTATACATAGTGTTGGTTCCCCTCCCCACCCATAGTGCTACACTGACAATTGAAACAAATTTTAACCGAAAGTGTATAGTTGTTATTGTGACATGTCTGCCTTCTGAAATTTATTGCAGAAGTTGCTTGATGGAGATAGCCGTACAAAGCCAAAACAACGGGTTGGTTTTAAAAATTCAATGATTTTGGACACCAAACCTACAAGTGACGGTCGGGTAGAACATTGAACTCTCTCTCTCTCTCTCTCTGATCTTATGATTCATTTGTTTCTTCTTGCCAATAGTTACTTTGGTTGCTTGTAGAGTTGGCACCTCCTTGATGACATTTAATAAAACTATTTTGTGGATCTTAAAGGATTCCTTTACTTATCCATAACTTTTTTATCTCATCAACTTAGTGGGTCGGAAACTAAATTTTTTTGTTTTTTGTTTTGGGAATTGTCTAGATGAACAAGGTTACGTTTAATTTCACTCCAGAGATTAAATATCAGGCATATTTCTCCACTTTTCACTTCTTCTTTGAGATAATACTCATTTCATTTTCAACAAATGCAAGTACTCTGAACGAGAGTTTGGTTATCCATCTTGGAAAGCTTTCTTTGGCGCTTATGCTTAAGTTTTGTTACACTCCTTTTCAGATCTTTGCTCTCAAACCAGCTGTTCACCAGGCATTTCTTGAACTAGTGCCCAGTAAGGTAGTGAGGATATCCAAACAATTCCTTACATAATCAGACACTTTTCCATGTTAGTGATAAGTTGAGAATTGAGAAGTTTGCTATTTGCTTTCTTACTTCGCGCAAATCATGTTTTTCTAGCTTTCCCTGTTTATAATTCCAGATGACAGCAAAAGACTTCTGGACAAAATATTTCAGAGCTGAATTCCTTCACAGTACCAAGAATGCTGCTGCAATTGCGGCAGAAGCTGCTGAGGATGAGGAACTGGCAATTTTTTTAAAGGAGGATGAAATATTGGCAAGGGAAGCTCGTCAGAAGGTGCTCTTAAAAAAATTGTTTTCTTCACCCTATAAGTTTTGGTATACCCTGGATGCTTCCGGTGCATATGTTTATATTCTTATTTTTATGCCTTTTTTTGGCAGATTCGACGGGTTGATCCAACTTTGGATATGGAAGCTGACCAAGGGGATGATTATACACATCTTCCTGTATGTTTTCTAGAACCGATCTTGAGTCTTTTATTCTAGTAGCCTCTATCTTATCCTAAAAGCAGTCTTCTAATTTTCCTGATACCCCCAAATTTAAGGGTGGTTATCAGATGATTTGCAGTTATAGATATGGCACGTTGGAGAAACATTCCTCAGTGGTTCCTGTATTTTATATTCTGATATTCTGGATACCCACTTATGCCTTTGATCCACAATGAATTTTTTTTAATTATCATGCTTAACGTCTCTAGGGATGCCATAAAGTTGATTTCATTTTAACCGTTTCTGATCTGGTTGATACGTTTTAAAAATCAGGATCATGGGATCTTTCGTGATGGTGGCAAGGACATCACTGAACTACAGAATGAGCAATACAGGAGGACTTTATCACAAGACCTTAACAGGCAAGGGGCTGTTGTTCTTCAAGGAAGAACTGTTGGTTAGAGTTTCTCCTGAATCTATTCTATTTTCTTTCCTATGATTAATAAATGTCGTAAGCTGCTTCTATCTACTTATATATTATTATAGTGATTTTGATGTTTTTTGATGAACCGGCTGAGCTATATTTCATCTATAATTTAGTAGATAACTTTGATTTGTGAACCTGACTTCAGATGGGGATTTAGAAGATCCAAATAATGTTGCAGAAGCACTTATGCGGTCAAGACAGGGTTAGCATTGTCCTTTGTTTCCCCCTTTGGTTTATCCATTGGGATTTCCTCCCCTCAATATTTCCTCTTTTGTCCAATGGCAAGTCAGGATCTGTGCTTAACTTTCGCCGGATGTTTTGGCAGAGCCTGATGAGAGTGCTGTGCAGGAGAGACTTGATAGGATTGCTCGGATGAATGAGATAGATGACCTTCGAGAACCTCACGATCATCCTGTTGCTCAATTATGTATTAAGGTTCACTTTGATATCATTCTTCCAAAAGTCCAACAGTTTAATGCAGAAGGTGCACACTCCTTTTGTTTTCTTCTGACGCTGGAGATTTTTCATGTGTCATGAATACAGGATCCTCGAGACTACTTTGACACGCAACAAGCTAATGCACTTAAAGCTTTGGATGAATCACGAATAGGAACTGAACAAAAAAAATGCAGCATGACCACTGAGGAAGCATATGGCTCCTTGAAGGAGTCTATATCTAAAATTAAGAGCATTGGATTGAAAAATTCCACAGTTGCACCAGAAATTGCTCTTATGGTAATATGGTCTTACTGGCAGGTCTTTTTTCTAGATATGATATGTATAGTTATAAAACTGTATACTTCAATTGCCAGAAAGTTTTACTACCCATTTCTGTGGTATAGGTTCTTAATGGACTGACTCAGAATATTTCTAGTACCAAGTATCAACTCGGAAAGAATCCTCGGGAGGGTATTCTGGACAGTTTGCCAAACAAAATGAAAGAGGAACTGCTGCATGTGAGTGAATAACAACTCGTCTGTTTACTTTCTAGATACTATTAGCTGCTTTGTAAGTAAAATAAATAAATAATATAGAAAAAGTTAATTACTGCTGCTCAGTTCTCATTGACATAGAGTTGATCAAGTTGCATTAGGTTTTGTTTACTTCACAGTTCTTTTGACTTTAGGGATATGTTTTTTATTCCAGCATTCGATGTCCATTCAAGAATTACTGAGGCATTTTTGGTCTACATATCCAATTACCACAGCTTATCTTTCTACAAAGGTTAGCTTTGTTTCCTTTATGCTATATGAAAATCATTACTCATTAACATCACTATTTGAATCTCTTCAACATGGTTTTCTTTATTCTAAAAAAAATTATTTTTATTCTGTGATTTCACTAAATTATTCACGCAGGTAGGCAAACTGAAGGATGCCATGTCACAAATCTATCGACAGCTAGAGGTATCAGTCCTGCTACTTTATCTTTTTCTCATTTGTTTTCTGGGCTATTTTAAGATACTCCACATGCATTTTCTAAGCATATGAAACACCATATTGTGTTTTATAAAAATAGTTGTCAAAAGCTCAAAATTATAACTGATTTTTGGTCTCCTTCATAGTGTCATTATTGATGTTGAGCTGTTTTAAATTTTTCATGTGGAATGTGGAGTAATTTATAAGAAGTGCTGAAAACAGCCCAGTAGTGTTGTCTGCCTCATCAATTCGAGGTTCTTTCACCTCAAAAGTAGTTGTGCTCCTGGTGCCTTCTTTGCCTCATTGCTAACATAGTCCTTTATTAAAATCTGGTCGCCATATAGCTTTATGACAATCCATTGGGGATTTTCTGTGAATGTATCTTATATCAAACTGCCTTGTTTGTGGCAACCTGTGTGTGGTGGATCTTCATTGGAGTGGAGTGATGGGAAGAGGTTTGGAGACGAGAGAGACATTGGTTTCTTATTGGAGGATTTGATGCATATTTTTATCTACTGCTTTGACTGTCTAAAGATTCTTAGCTAGTGCTCCACCTTTGCAGTTCAACATCCACCTTAATTCTGTTTCATGAAATTTGGAAAAACAGAAAATGTCATTTGGTCATCTTCTCAAAACTCTTTTTTTCTGTTTTCATATATGCAATATTGATTTCTTCATGTTTTAAACCCCATATTAATTGGGTTTAATTGTTTTGGAAGAGGGTTTAGGATCTACTTTGTTCACGTATCGATTGAAATTTTCCAGGAGATAAAGGAATCAGACTTCCGGCACCAGGTTTCTCTCCTTGTTCGGCCAATGCATCAGGTCAATACCTCTATTCAATTTTCAGTTTAATTGAAAGGATTAATTCATCTTAATCTTAATGTCAAGAAACGTATCTCTTATGTTTTAAGGATTTTTACAATAATGTTATGGATGACCAATTAAGTTTGAAACTGTATGGTACTTTATGCTGATGAACCTCTTGTAACATGCTCTGCTGCTTGTTCTGTCAGCCAAGTGCGCTCTCTGTTTGGTGTCCACTTGTGCTAAGCTGCTTACTTCAGCGTTTGTATTCGATTGTTTTTGTTGCGATCAGTGGACTTATGACTTATCTATAGGCTTTTCATCTTAGTTAAAGGAAACGGGAACAGAAATTTCTTAACGATGGCTGGTACTGATGGACAAAGACCATTTTGGTACAGGCACTTGATGCGGCTTTTCAACATTATGAATCGAACTTACAGAAAAGAGCTGCAACTGCAACGATGCCGAATGGAAATGCGTAGGAGAAAGTTCGCCCTTGATTGGTTCACCCGTGTCCTGCCTTTTATCTTGTTGCGATCGTATGAAACTGTACATCCAATCAATTTTGCTATGAGCTTGTGCTTGATTGACGAGGTTTTTTGGCGTAACATGTACATTGATGTTCGACTATTGGCCAAAATTGGGTGGAACTATTCTTGTATGTACTTGCGGCTTCTGCACAGCATTATGTGATGCTTGTAGACTGTATTATGCATGTTAACCTCAGTTAAAAGCTTTTTCTAATAATATACGTTTCTCTCTACTCAATCGACTTCAAGTTTACGTTTGCGGTAGCATACTCGGTGTCACGAATACACAAGATGGCACAAGGCCTAGAAACACCTAAAACATCATCGTCCATTTGTGGGGACGCTTTGAAATGACGTTAATTTGGAAAAAGACATCATTTCGCCAAAAAATAAGTAAAATAAAAAGCATCTGGGCTTAGTGGGCGAGTTTCCAATCCAACCCAACAAGTCTATGTCTAATGGTCTGGCCCGGCCCAAACGTGAAACAGATTTTACTTTTTTTGGTCGGAACATAAGCAGGCAGAGCAAAGCAGTTATCCACCAAAACCCTTCTTCCTTCTTCCACCTTCATTTCCCGAGTTGCTAGGGTTTAAGCATTTTCACCTCTCTCTCAGTCACAGTCTCACAGCCATGTCTTTCTACCGCCTGCTCCTCCGCTCTCTCCGCCGCCCTTCTACCACAACAACCCTACCCATAACCCAATCCCTCACCTCCCTCCACCTCCACTGCTCTAACCCAAACATTCCTCTCCATCTCACCACCCCCACCCGCACCTTCGCTTTCTCCTCCGCCGAAGAAGCCGCCGCTGAGCGCAGACGTCGCAAGCGCCGCCTCCGAATCGAGCCCCCGCTCAACGCCCTCCGTCGGGACTCACGCCCCCCTCCCCCACGGGACCCGAACGCCCCCCGCCTACCTGATACCACCTCCGCCCTCGTCGGCCCCCGCCTTAACCTCCACAACCGCGTCCAGTCGCTCATCCGAGCCGGAGACTTGGACGCCGCGTCCGAGGTTGCGCGTCACTCGGTTTTCTCCAACACTCGCCCCACCGTCTTCACCTGCAACGCCATTGTGGCTGCAATGTATCGCGCCAAGAGGTACAATGACGCTATTGCCCTTTTCCACTTCTTCTTCAATCAATCAAACATTGTTCCTAACATTGTATCTTATAATAATTTGATTAATACTCATTGCGATGAGGGCCGTGTCGATGTGGGACTGGAGATTTATCGGCATATAATTGCAAATTGCCCCTACAGTCCCTCGCCAGTGACATACCGGCATTTGACTAAAGGGTTGGTTGATGCTGGGAGGATAGGTGAGGGTGTGGACTTGTTGAGGGAGATGTTGAATAAGGGCCACGGAGCGGATTCTTTGGTTTTTAATAATTTGATTAAGGGATTCTTACATTTGGAGAATATGGATAAGGCTGTTGAGCTGTTTGATGAGCTTAAAGAGAGATGTTTGGTTTATGATGGGGTTGTGAATTCAACCTTTATGGATTGGTTTTTCAACCAGGGGAAAGAGAAAGAGGCGATGGAGTCATACAAGTCCTTGCTTGATAGGCAGTTTAGGATGGTCCCGGCAACTTGTAATGTTCTCTTGGAGGTACTGCTTAAGCATGGGAAGAAGAAGGAAGCCTGGGATTTGTTTGATCAGATGTTGGATAATCACACCCCGCCAAATTTCCAGGCTGTGAATTCAGAAACATTTAACATTATGGTTAACGAGTGTTTTAAGCTTGGAAAGTGCGATGAGGCAATTGCCACCTTTAAGAAGGTGGGGACAAAGGTGAATTCAAGGCCGTTTTCTATGGACGTTGCGGGGTATAACAATATCATTGCGAGGTATTGTGAGAATGGGATGTTACCGGAGGCTGAGACACTGTTTGCAGAATTGTCCTCAAAGTCATTGACCCCGGATGTCATGACTCATAGGACTCTGATTGATGCATATTTGAAAGTAGAGAGGATAGATGATGCTCTTAAGATATTTAGCAGGATGGTGGAGGTTGGTCTGCGAGTGGTTGCTAGTCTTGGTAAAAGGGTGTTCGATGAATTGATTAAGAACGGGAAGGCAGTAGACTGTGCACAGATTTTGAAGAAAATGGGGGAAAAAGATCCAAAACCAGATGCCAGTTTTTATGATGCTGTGATCAAGGGGGTTTGCAATGAAGGTGTGCTTGATACAGGCTGTGATTTACTGGAAGAGATGGTGAGATATGGCATTGGTGTTCCTCCAGAATTGCAGCAATTTGTAAATGAGGTTTTTGGAGAAGCTGGGCGTGGCGAAGAGATTCAGAGAGTATTAAATACGAATAGGTGGGGATACCGATCACTACCTAGAGAGGCACCACCTCAGCAATTCCAACCAAGATCGCCTCAAATGGCAGGACAATATCGTCCGTCGTCAGCACCGCCCCAAATGACTGGACAATATCAGCCACCATCTGGACCCTATCAGCCACCATCTGGAACCAATCAGCCACCATCTGGACCCTATCAGCCACCATCTGGAACCTATCACTATCAGCCACCATCTGGAACCAATCAGCCGCCTTCTGGACCCTATCAGCCACCATCTGGAACCTATCAGCCACCATCTGGAACCTATCAGCTGCCTTCTGGACCCTATCAGCCACCATCTGGAACCTATCAGCCACCATCCGAAACCTATCAGCCGCCTTCTGGCCCCTATCAGCCGCCTTCTGGAACCTATGGGCCGCCATCCGGAACCAATCAGCCGCCTTCTGGACCCTATCAGCCACCATCCGGAACCTATCAGCCACCATCTGGAACCAATCAGCTGCCTTCTGGACCCTATCAAATGACTGGAACTTACCAATCACCACCAAGACCTCCACATATGGCTACAAGCCAGCACCCCACAGCTCAATCCCCTCAAATGGCTGGACAATATTACACTCCATCAGGAGCCCCCCAAACGGCAGTACCACACCACCCTCCGTCCAGACTCCCTCATGTGACAGCTTCGTACATGCCATCTGAAGATTTTCAAAGCATAGGACCACAGTACCCTCTGTCAGGACCTGCTGAAGGGACAGGATCTGACCAATCACCATCAGAACCCGCTCAAATTACAGAACAGGTAGCAGCTGCTTGATCCTTATATCAAGTGATTGAGACGCCGTCAATTTTCTGTCTTGATTTTTAAGTTGGCCAATGCTACATTGAACGTATGCTAAGTGTCTCTCCATGCCGCAAGCTTAAGGCGTTCAATTGGGTGTATAAGGGGCTCTTGTGACTGAATTCTCTTTGATATTTTCTATAGCGATTAATATGATAAGTTACTTATTCTTGTGCACGTCCATCTGCATGGTTGATGAAGATTACTATGACTTACAATAGAATTACCAATCAATTATCAAGTTTTGTGCATGTTAAATATATGAGATGAATTCGTAGGGGCCTATAGTTTCTGACTTCCGTAAGTTGTACGGTAGGTGAATACATCCTGGTGAATGGTTCAGTTTAGTACTTTGATTGTTGTTCTTTGGACTGGTTCCTTGTGGTGGCTAGGGGACGACGGATTCATTGTAATTTGGGGCCGATTCGGCAGATGGTGCTGTGTCGTTGGTTCGGTTGAAATCAATTTTCCTCGCATTGCTTATGTGTTTCAAATGGTATATGAATCATATGCAATTTTGATTCAACGATTCATATACAATTTTGTTTGAGTGTGTTATTAAGTGTGTTAATTTTGTGTGCGTACAAGTGAATAAAAATAAGGAAAACTAATGAAAAGGGCTTGAAAACTTTGAATTTTAATGATAAGGACAAAATAAAGGGTAAAGTGAATAGTACTAGATTGACTTTTTAGTGTAAAAATATAGTTTTTTGTTAAAGTGAACAGTACCGTAGGTTTTTCGTTAAAACTCCCATAAAAATAAGCCAAATTACGTTTGTAGTCTCTGTTTCACAAATATCTCACTTAGCGGCTCATTGGTTGCTGTTTGATTTCACCTCGACAACACAAGCCAAACGCGAGGATTTCTCCAAAGTGCACGTTTAAGTACTCATTACGACAAGAGCAGTTAGATCAAATACATATGACAAAAAGATTTCGGAGCCGTCAATAAATTAAAAAGAAAACTAATGAAAAGGGTTTAAAAACTTTAAGTTTTAACGATAAGGACAAAATAAATGGTAAAGTGAATAGTATCATGATTGACTTTTTAGTGTAAAAATATGATTTTTCGTCAAAGTAAACAGTACCAAGAGTTTTTCATTGAAATTCTCTAAATTGAACTTTTGTATAATATATTGGTGAGTATCCTTCTTCGAAGGACTTTGCTGATTCCACGATTTATTTTAAGAACCAACTCATTCTCTCAACTCAATGACACAGAGAACCAACTCAATAACGTCTCTCTATCCAAAACTACCTCCCTCTACATCTTCGTATTTGGGAAGAAATTGATACCAAAATTCTGTGCTCAAAAGATCGGAAATTGTCAATATTCCATCACCGATGCGGCGAACTCGAGCAGAGGCCCCAGTGCAGTTGGTGCAAACTTCCTAGCAAATAGGTAACATATGGATGTCATCTCCGCATTGTACTGACACAGCGCTCCATTGTTCCTTATAGACCGTACGAAATCTTCCGTAATATTGTCTCCTCCGTACGTTGCAGGGTGCGGACCTCCCAGTGACCAGTCTACCCACGTCACAGTCCTATTCGAATTCAGCCATCCATGGAACATGTTGAAGTAAGTAGGCAGGTAATGCTCATCCGGGTAGCATGCAGGCAAACAATATTTGCTGAAGATTGTGTAATACCTTGTTTCCGACACTATATACACGGACAACGCACGGCTAAGTTCAAACCACTGAGACCCTTTCCTCCACTGATACAGTTGAATATCAGGAAACATTTCGCGGCTGTAACGCCCACGCCCATAACGCCCAGGATTATCGTATGACTCAACATAGCTATGGTTTGAACCGATGAGATACTTGTAGACAGTAGGGAAATTATAGATCGGGATGCAGCTCTCAGAGAGAAGAACAAAGCGCTCATTTGAGAAGTCAAGCAAGGCATTCGCTAGAAGCCGCCTCTCTGCATCAACCAATGTTACTGTCCCCCATGAAACAGGCTGCAGAGAAGAAAATTTTTAAGGGTAAGCATTACGTAATTCATTAAGAACGAAGACCATATTATCTTCATGAATGATAGATGCACACACCTCTCGGGTCTTTTTTTCATCTCAGATTACTCGATAATTCAGAACACACTCGTGATACAAGTTTAAGACAAAATCTAAGTGATCTAACAATACCGGATAGCACTACCTAATTGATATATGGACATAACGCTTATTGCAATTCTCTTAAGCTAAGAAGAAGGAATTACAACACCATACGCAAACATGTAGCGTAGATTTCTTCAACCATGGTTTATTAAGAAAAAAAGAAATACAGTTTACATGGCACATGATAAACAACAATGCCTAACAAATCTTCAAAATTGGTTCCATGCTAAAACCTAGTGTTGCGATGACAGACAACAAATCTACTGTAAGGACCACGAAGAGGAAATAGCAAGACCCGAATTCAGGAAAAGAAGTTTTGCACCAAAGCAATAATGATTATTTCACTTCCAGTGAGGCTACTGATCTGTATTTCTTCCAAATTGAGCAGCACTTAGCAATTGCCTTACGTCTGATTTTACAAGAAGCTACTGCAATCAGTTACCTAACTTAACGACAAAGCATATCCGTGAAATTTCAATATATAAGAGGATGTTACGGGTCTACAGAAACAATGGCCAACGCAAAAATTGCTGCTAATGATAAAGCAATCTTAAAATTAGTTCATGAGTACCTAAGTTTAAGTCAGCGTGATGAAGGAAGGAAAAAAAAACTTTGATAACTTGGATCTTGAAAAGTAAAGGATCTAGAGATTAAATTAGGTGGTGGTAGGAAACATCTTCAGAAAACATTAATCTTGCCGGACACCAAGCCAAAGAGTCCATGATAATTACCCTACTTCCCTTGATACAATACAAGTTTCTGATCTCTTAAGCGAAGAAAAACAAATAAACAATTACACGCCAAATAAAATTATCATAGCTACGAAATTCAGTTCACTTCCCTCCCCCACAAACTTAGATAATCTTTTTTCATGCCAATCTCCCTCACAACATTGATACGAAGCTACAAGTACGCAATGACATAATCGTATAAATCAAAAGAGAAACAACGAGAAATATTGAAGCAGTAGAGCATCAGTGACAAGAAAAAAGAATAGAATGTCATAAAACATGCCTTGTACCTGACTGGGGATTTGGCGTTGATAAAAAGGAGAGGTGGTAGAAACAGTGAGCTCATAACCCGGAATTACATGGACGTAAATTGAGAAATACTTGTCATGGCCATGGAAGAACCTCTCCCACAATGGCAACAAGGGCAAAGGTCCTCTAGTCAAAAACATGAAAGCCACTTTAGGCACTCTCTCGAATGGAAACTCTGGCTTCTGCGGCACCATTGAAGCTCTCCAAAAGAGCTCATCATCAGACAGACCGTGCGTCAAATTCTTCGGCTGAAGAAACGTCTCCATGCTTCTACAATCAACCTTGTCACTAACTTGCACAGCAGTACAATTCTTCTCCTTGTGCGGCTTATTGGCGGAGAAGTGATTGATAAACGAATAAATCTCAGTTTGTGAACCAAAATGCCGGTTAATATGGGCGCTCGTTGCTAATCCTATAACGACCCCCACAACGAAAACTACCAAGAATGAGAGAATCTGCAAGAGTTTGAGCAAACCCGGGTGCTTCTCATAGTCTTCTCTGCCTCTTGCCATGGCTTTCCAGATTCCAGAAAATCAAATTCAAATCCAAATTCCAAGTCTAAATTCACACTACCATTTATATATGAACACACAAACACTTCAATTCTGGAGAATCAGCACTGATTAATTACTTAATTCTAACAAATACTTGCACCATTATTACTCAAACTGTGAACAAATAGTGCCTCAAATCATAATTAGAAACTCAAATGAATTTAACATAAATCAGAGTCATTTGGGTACCTCTAACTCAATCGATGAATGATGGATGATGAAGATATCATCCAAAAGTTATAAACTTGCTCGGAAAATTCTGGGGAAGAAGTAAATAAAGCAGAGAGATTCGATTTGGTGATGAGAGGAACATACAGAGTGGTTTAGAAGGAAGATGCGAGGGAGTTTGGAGACAAGAACCTTACAAATCAAAGAATATACAAAGTGGGGTCGGTGATGCGTTTTGATTGGGAGAAGAGAGAGAGAGAATGTTTGTGGGTACGTCGGTTTGTGGTGAGCGTGTTGAGAGAGAGAGAGAGAGAGAGAGAGAGAGAGAGAGAGAGATTGTACTTTGTGGGCTGACTCTGTCTGAATCCGAGTGCTTTGTTTGTTTGTTTGTTGTTATTTGCATATAAAGTGGAGTGCTTCTGTTTACAGTTAAAAGAAAGAAAAACAGCACCAGGAAGGTGGAAACTTGGACACGACACGGTCGTAGGATACTCATGTTTTCATGACGTGCCCATGAAAAACAGCACCAAGAAAGAAAAAAAAGCGTGTCTCGCCTCTTCAATCTTATCTGTCAAGACATAAAGCCTTTTAATTAGTTGTGAAAACATCAAGTTAGTCGTAGTGCGCTAATTTAGTAGGCCCCGATAAATATTTCTTAAAGAAAATTGTGTGTGACAAAGGTGAATTTAGGTTCGATTTTTTCAAATGTGAATTTGAATCATATTATTGTTAGTTTATTGTGAAACTGAACTCATTTCCCCACCTCTTAGTATATATAATATCATTTGTTAAAAAAAATATTTGCATGTGACAAAATTTTGGGTAGAAAAAATTACGTTACAAATCATTTTTGATTTGACATCATTGCATATCAACCTTTATCGTGACATGGATGATAGAAAAATCGAATTACATTATTACTTTAGTCTAAAGAAGGCTTTTCAATTGCACTGTACAAATGAACAGTGTTTTGAACCACATTTCAGTTTATTTACAAGATTGCCACTCGGATGCTTTTAACCACCTTTCACTTAATTTACAAAATTGCCACTCAGGCTTAAAAACCTATTTTCAGCCGTTGGCTGCATTTGACGTTTGACTCGGTGACGGAGAGGGGAGAGGGACATCACGCCTGACAAATTGGAGAGAGACAATCGCTCCCATTTTTGACTCGGAGACAGCTGGGTGTGCCTCTGGCGAGCGGAGAGAGGGGGGATAGAGCGACTACAGAGGAGGGAGACACAGAGCCTGACATATTGGAGAGAGATGGGAGCTATGGGTTTGGACTGAGTGAGAGAGATATTTGGGAACGTGCTCTGCCAGGCTCTCTCTGACGCTAATCTTGATGCACACGTGTTGATGATCGTGGGAAGGGAAGAACGATGGTCAAGCTGGCCTTTTCCATTTCCTTCTCAAACCCTCATTGCCTTCTTCCGTCTCGCAGACCCTGCGAGAACCACGGTCTCGCCTCCATCCTATCCTCCAGCCGCCGCTGTCTCCCTTCTCTAGGTAGGGTGTTGTGCGTGTGCGGTCATGCTTGATGATCGTGGAAGCCAGCGATTCAGCTACGACATAGCCTCGACTCTGCTTCCATCTCCATTTTCTCTCCTCGCCTTCTCTCTCAGAAATCACCAACGAGCTTAAAAACCACCAAGCCGTTAGAAATCTCTTCGATTCTCTCTCAGAAACTACGAAGCACAACGACCTCTTGCTGAAAAACCTTGAATTTAGTCCCACTTCGAAGGAAGTTTTAAGCCCATAAAAGCCTTGGTTTCCTGGTGAGTTCTCCAGCCGATTTGGAGTAGGTAATTTTGTGATTTGCAGTTTATTTTGGGAAATGATTGATGGGTTTGCAGTTCATTTTACCATTTCTATAATATTTGCAGTTTATTTTGGGGGTTTACACTAAAATTGAGGAAGCATATATGAACGCAAAGGCTCGAGGATGTACGACAACTTGGATAAGATAGGGTACAAGCTATGACATTTCTGCAAATTCAGTTTTTTTTTTTCTTTTCATTTTAGGGGTTTTTTTTACTGTTTAGTTTTTGGGTTTTGTCTAATTTTTGTGGTCTGCTTTATAGATTGTTCTTTTTGGAAGCTTCTTTCCAGCCTTGAGCTTCTTCTTGCCTGGTGCCTTCTCATTGAATATTGGAGCATTAAACCACAGGTGTGTGTTTTGTCGATGTAAGAGGAGAACAACATAAGAACATTCGTCTTTATATATATATATATATTTTTTTTTTTTGGTGCTTTTTCTAACCCATCAATTTCTTTTGAGTCAACCAAATAGGCCCAACTTGCAATTTATGTTGTGAAGTATAATTGTCTGAAAAATTAAGTATGCATGTATATTTTATGTAAGCATAAATTTAATGATTTGTAGAAACTTTTAATTGTTCCATCCTAAATATCTTCCTTTATTCTTGATGCCATGCTACTTGCGCGACCCTTTCTTGCATCAGTTGTGTCACCTAAAATTAAAATGAAATGAAATAGTTTCCCTACATACTTAATGTTGTGAATGCCGGTGATTTTAGAAATTTAGTGATTGTTGCTCTCTATAATATATCCGTACTCATGTATTTTACAAACGCTCAGTGCAAAAGAACTGGTTGCTGCTTGGGTGAAAGGTGTATAATTTCATTAAAAAAAAAACTGTTTTGGTTGTTGGTGGTGGTTTATCTGTATTTGATTGGTAATTTCAACATTTGATGATTCAATAATATTTTGAACTTCCATTTCTGTTGTCAGAAGATAACGTCTCCATCTTGATTTTGCATGATCAAAATGTATGTTTGGCTAAGACAACCATGCTTTTACAGGTAGAGAGGAAGCTGCAATTAGAAACAATGTTGAGTAACATTTAAGTCTTCATTTGACAAAAATTAAAAAAATTAAAAAATTAAAAAATTAAAAAATAAAAAATAAAAACTTTGACTCAGATATCTATATTTGTTGTTTTATTCTATTGACAATTCGTTGTTTGATTGGTTTTGTTGCTTTCCTCCACTTTTTAACTTATATTCGTTAATCTACCTATTTTATTTGGGTGATAAGTTCACTCTTTTAATCTTATTAGCTAAATGAAGATATAGGGTGTGGTTTTGTTATTGGCGGTGGATGATCTGGATGAAAGTATGCATCTTGGAGATTTTTTTGCTTGCAGTTGTTTAGGCCCGAACTGAAGAAGTTTTGTGGAATGAGATTCTTATCAGATTCTTATACCAAATTGTTTCTCCATTTATGGCATAAATGTGGTCCAACCAGTGGCTGATAAAATGTCATTGTATATATGCTTTTGTCGATTTCTGCTACGATAATGAGGGAATCCAGAGGATCGAGGCCATTCGATCTGAGGTTTGTGCTACTCTATCCCTTTCTTTCTCTCTTTCTGTGAATTTCTTGAAATTGACGACGCACATTCTGATTCTTTCTGTGTTTGGGAAAGGAGAAAGCTCTAGATTAGCTTTGATCACTTCAATTTTTTCTTATTTAGTTCAGCATAGTTGGACTACATAATCCTACCATTGGGCTATTTCTAGGGAGGGTTTATGTTTACTTTTGTTAGTCTGTTGACAGTTTGGTATGTCTATCATATTGATGGAACTAAATTGTCAGTTAATTATCGTTTAGGTTGTTAATAGTGTTTGTACAGTTAAGACAACATGTGTGCTTTATGCACAAAGGTTTTTGTTTCTGGCTTAGTTTTAATGTCGAATAATCATTGTTTGATTACATTGTAGTATTAGTATGTTATTTTAATGATTTCATATGCTTCTCTTTACGTTAATTGTGTTGAATTTCTACATTTTTGGCTTTTGTTTTCTTTAATTAAATGAAGTTTGTAATGTATCTGGACAGGTACCAATCTTCTTAATGAAGATTAGAGCAATCAAATGGAGCTTCACAGGATAAGTTTGTGAGGGTGAGTTTTTTTTTTTTTTTTTTTTTTTACTGTATTTTTCTGCTTCGTGGCATGCTTCTTGATGGTTTTACTTTTACTTAAGTCTTCATTTTGGTTCCTTGCCCAGGTTATACAGAACTCAGTTGGTGCAAACCTTGCTGCAGATGTATGGAGTCTTGGGTGCATTGTCTTGGACATAGCTACGACAAAAACCACCTTGGAGCCAGTATAAAGGGGTATGAATTTAGATCTGAAACGAATACTTTTGTATATTTGGTTTTGTAGTTAATTTCACCTTCTGGGTTTATGCTGGGCTTTAGTACAATTTTAAAGGGAGGTATAATCTGGTGAGGTTTCTCAAGACCATGCAGAAGGCAGGGCTCTATGCTCACCTTCACATTGGCCCTTATGTTTGTGTTGAGTGAAACTTTGGGTAATTTTTTCTCTAGATCTATAATTTTGGCTTTTTTTTTCTTTCTTATTTTTTAGGATTTTCCACTCTCATTCTATTTTCCTGTCCTAATTTTAGAAAAAAAGTATTTAATTTTTCTGATTGTGTGGTTTGTAAGGGTTTTCCTATTTGACAAAGGCAAGTTTTGATTTTTATTTTTCTTTTTTCTCACAGGGGGCTCTCGGAGAAGCATGTAATGGAGACACCACTTCTGTCATTATCTTTGGAAGTATTTGATGGTCAACTGGATGATCCTATTAGCATGTCCATCCGAGGAGGTTTGTATTCATCTTTCCACTTTTTTTGGAAAAATGTTTAGAAATCATAAAAGATGCTTCTGAAGATAGGTAAGCAACAATTTCTAAAATTTTAGTGTAATCTTTTTTCATTATGAAGTTGTTCTAATGGTAATTAGTGATTTCAAACAAATTCTGTGAAGTGAAAAATGAAGTTTTGTATGTTTATCATTCCAATTTATCTTTATGCAGACTTTTTCTGTTGAATGGAAAGCATACGTTTTTTTGTTTTTGTTTTTTATTTTTTAGTTTATTGGTTAATGCATTTTATGATTGTTGATATGCAAGATGCAAAGATAATTTCTTTGTTTCTATATACTGTTACTATAATTCTACCAATAGAAACTGGTACTGCGATTGTGGCAGTAAATGAACCAAGTCATTGTAGCAGCAGATGAACCATAACCATGCCAGTTTGTAGCCTGCGATTCTACATGTGGTGGTTTAATTTAGTTCTGTTTTCAGTTTCGGGAGACCCTGGTTTTTTGTTCTTTGGGCCTTTTTTTGCAGCCTTCGAAGCCGTCTTTGGTCACGCCTTATGATTGCAGTGGTGAGCTTCCTTTTCAAAAATTCCTTCTTTCCAGCATTTAGGGATTATGAAGTGATTTCTCTGCTTAACATGGGATTAGGGTTACATTTTTCTTATAATAAAAATCTCTGTATGCCACCCGGAAGCCTCCCTTTCAAAGATTCCTTCTTTCCAGTATATAGGGATTATAAACTGATTTCTCTGCTTAATTTGTTCCAAAGTATTATGTAGAGATTGCTTTAATATCTTGGCTTATTAGCTGTATGTCGGGTGTCTGAGATAGGATTTAGGAGATCTGGTTTAGGTTTTGCAAAGAGAGAAAGAGATAGGGGGTGTCGGAAAGAAATGTGAGAGGATTTAGGCGAGAGATTTCAGGGATTTGTTTAGGGTTTCTTTTCTGCAATTTGCAGACAGAGAGATGGGACAAGTGTGAGAGAGAGATGAGAGGATTTTCTGTGAAGGTAAAGAGGCATTTCGTTTTCCATTTGCTTCCTGAAACCTGAGGGATTTCTGCGATTGCAGAGAGAGAGATGGGAGTGTCCGTTAGGTGCCCTTTAATTGTCACTTTTGTGATTTGTCCATCCCTGATTGTTGTGATTCATTCTCACGAACGTTCTATGCACAAGGTTTCATATTATTCCTTCCTTTTAATTTTAATATTGTTGTGCTTAATTTCTATTCTGTTTTATTGGGTGATTAGATTAACAGACCTTGGATATTTTGGTATAATAATTTCACATCACGTGTTGCCCTTTTGCATCACCTTAATTGTTCGTCAGATGCTAACTTTTAATTATGTTTTCTTTGGGTCAGTTTCCATCTGGTAAATTTGTCCATCCTTCTGGAGTGGAGCACTATCTTTCTGACAGCATAAATGCTCTGAGAAACTGCTATGGAGACAAACAGTTGTTTACTCCGTTGTAGGTATGTTTTTCTTTAGTATTTTAGAGGGATTCGTAACTCTTCCCCATTGTAATCTTAACCTTTGTATCTATCTCTCTCAAAAGATGATGAGAGTAACAACTGTGAAAAGAAAATTCTCAGATGTATCTAAAGCTTATAGATACATTGGATAAAACCCGAATCTTAAATTGGGGCAGTGAGTTCTGCAACATCCTGGTGCTGCATATATTGTCACACTTTTAAAAGTTGTATATCTCAGATATATTGGGAATTTAATTAGTTTTATGTCATCTTCGTAGGGCAATTTAGTAGAGATTTAGCACATAAAAGATGCGTGAATCAATACAATTAACCTAATAGTGATTTGGTTCAACGTGCAGACTACTGCTAGGGCACTCAAGTCATTTTCTTAATTTATGCGCATATATATTATATGTAACCAACACATGTTTTCAAAGGATGTTAGTGTTCAAGCTCTGCTGATATTTTATTCTGTTCATTTTGATTTTGTTTTTCAGTTGTGGTTACAACTTTTCTAAAATTCAACTGTTCTCAATTTGGTTATGTGAACCGAGGCCAGTTAGGATGTGCCTTTGGAAGGTCTCACTGCTTTTAAAGTTGAATGGTGCTAACTGAATGTAATGCGTTCATTCTTCAGTGTGTGTGAGCGTATGTGCACGCAGTGTATGTGAGTGCATGCAATGTGTCACTTGGGCCGTTGGCTTTTTGAGGTATGTTCATTTATAGAGATTTTGTAACTGTATTGTT